>NC_091474.1:198405493-198722993 GCF_036971445.1 Narcine bancroftii | reverse complement strand
TCGCCTGCTTATTTCTTAAGGTATAACAGCATTTCAATCTTGGGAGTATTTATCCAAGCATATCCGGTGGCATACTATTTGAAGAAGATGCAAGCTCACACAATGGCATATATTGTGTAAGACATTCAATAAGGTTCCACGTGGTAGGCTCCTCTGGAAAGTTAAATCACATGGGATCAAAGATGAGATCACAGAATGGATAGAAAATTGGCTTCATGGTAGAAAGTAGAGGGTGAATGTGGAAGGTTATTATTTGGACTGGAGGCATATGACTAGTGGTGTTCCTCAGGGTTCTGTGCTGGGACTATTGCTGTTTGACCACTTGTATTGTCTGACCTGCTAATAGCAATACATCCAAATAAAGAAACATAATATAATTTCAACTGGTATCTTAACTCAGTTGGTCTCATCCTATTGGGAATATTCTCTTCGCTCCATCTTTCTCTGCTACTTAAAAATAACTTATTTTCTCTTTCCTACTTCTGACAAGGGATATCTGGCATGAAACATTATCTCTGTTTCTACAACCTTACTCACTGAGTATTTTCTGTTTCTATTGAAATTACGTTTATTTAATTTTTATTCAACAAACAACACAGTGACTGGCCCTTCTGGCTCACAAGCCTGTGTTGCCCAAATGATATATAAATATTCTGCTTTTTCTATCAAAAGGGAACAGTGCACATTTCTCCAATTTATTTTGCATCTGGCAAACTTTTGCACTTCACCTATTTCAGGTCTGTTCTGATGGATTGAAAAATCTATTTTCTTGCCAAAAAAAAAATAGCAGAATAATTAATCACAAAAGGAAAAGCAACAATTGTGAAAAATTCAGATGTATCTCAAAAATTCCTCTGTTCAATCTGGCAAATAAAATTGTATGGTATCTTCTGTCCCATTTCACGAACCATCATTAAAGTGATCTGAGTTGGACCGGAGGTCCAACCATATTTGCCACAGAGCCAATCCCGAGAAACCTGAAGAGGACAGAGGAATTGCTGACATATAATTTCACTGAGCTATAACCACAACTTCAATTCTCCTGAAGACACAAGAGACTGCAGACGCTGGAATCTGGAGCAAAAAATAACCAACAGCTGGAGTAACTCCACAAGTCAGTAGCCTTTCCTACCTAAACTACTGAGATCTTCCAATAGTTTTTTTTTGTTGGTCTCAGTTCTCATTGTGCGTCTTGATATTTTCCACACACATCCACTTCCGGGCTCTTAGTGAGAGATTGACAAGGTCCTTTGGTACTTAACATTCATTTCAACTCCACAGATACATGGAATGAAAAAAAAGTAATTTATTACACCAAAATCTTCCATTCTTGCACTAAATTTACTTCAGAAATTATAAACACAAATATTCAAATTCTTGAATGCTTCTTCAAGGAAAAAAAAATGAGAAGAAATTAATGAATCAATAAGTCCCAGTATTGCTTAATTTCCCATGGTAGGTTCAGCCTAGATTTTAATTTTATACACTTTTATCATCTGCCTCTGGTCTTTCTGGACTGGAACCCAGTGCATGCTGGTTCTGAGCACTTCTATTGTTTAAGAAGTCTGCCTGTTATCTATAACACAAGCTATGTGGCTTCTTAAGTATAGCATGAGCTGTCTGTTAAAATATAAGACAGTGGGGGAGAAATTCAACACACGTACAACCACCAAAGTTGAAAAGTGGGGGAATAGTTTGATTGCACTGGTGCCAGGGAGCCTGCCGATTACATACTTAACCAGGCCTGTAAACAGTGTGAGCAATCCATCAAGCTGGATTGAAAGTTGAAGCACTACAATGACTATGACAGCATCAAACCAACATGATCAAAGTTAGATTTGGTGAAATCAGAAATAACTTTACTGTGTACTTTGTCCTCATCCAGTAAACACCTCTGCCTGACTCTGTCATCATGACTTACTCCAATTATTTTAAGGTTGAAACTAGCCAAAATAAGGCAGGTCCTCTCTTACCTCTGTTCACTGCCTGTACTTAAATGCAGCCCACTGCCAAATATAGCTAGACTCTCTTTGACCACCTTCTCTCTCCAAAACAAATATTTTGACTCTGTTAAAAAAAAATCCCTCCTCTCGCAGCATGCACCACAGTTTGCTACATTCCTTTGGGATCATGAATTTCAAAGGTTATTAGTGTGTGGCCACATCAGTTGGGAGGTAAGAACATTAAGCAAAAGATATTTCACTTTCATTGATGTTGCCCTCCAGGTTAATTTCATCCCATAGAATAAATAACATGTGAAGTTGTGATTATGTCCTGTCGTTCCAGCGAACATCATTAGGACAAACTGTAAATGCTGTGAAAGGTTTTGGCACAAATGTCATTTTATCCTGCCTAATTAGCTGTAAACCATCTACTTTGTTAAACTAAAACAGTAAAAGACTTTGGCAGTTTCAGAAGCCACCTGCCATGCACATTTGCAATTCAATAATTCCTGGAAAACAGAATAAATAACCTCCAACATTTTTATTGCAGCTTTCATTTAAACATTAGTTGTGAAAGGCCGTTGGTTTTTGAAATCATTCATTTTTGTTACTTCTGGAAGAAAATCTCTCACCCTTTGAAAATATACCCTTCTTCTGAACAAATATTTAACCTCTGTACCTAATGACACTGGGATGCTTCAATTCCATGACTGGCATGAAATCCAGTGGCTTGCTGTGCAGCTCTTCTTGTGCTCCAGGCACAAAAATAAAAGCATAGTTTTCTAAAAGCAGTTCTAATGTCAAAACAAACAGGAAATGACCAAGTTCTATTATCTTTGAGTTACAGAAAAGCATCCCATTAGAACAGAAACAATCTTTAACTGATCCAACCAAAATCTTAGTTTTTTTATAAACTTTATTTAAAATATAAAACCACAAAGCAAACATATTACAGAATATCAAAAGTAATCCAAATATACATGGTATTTATATGAAAAGAAAGAAAAGAGAAAAATGTCCTGGTAATCCTCCCAACCCCTTCCAAACTCAAAAAGTGAAAGAATAAAGAAAAGTAATGGGACAAGAAAACCACATCAGAAGTACTTCAATTTCTGATACCTTTATTTATATATGTGCACATGCACATGCGCACGCACACACACACACACACACACACACACACACACACACACACACACACACACACACACACACACACACACACACACACACACACACACATACTCCCTTTCTCTTATATATACACTTTGTAAATATAGGCTCCATAGTTTCCAAAATACATGATATTTGGCTCTTAAATTGTAAGCAATTTTCTCAAGTGGAATACAACTCCAAATTTCTGCATGCTATCTGTCTATTCCCAAATCAGTATCTGCCTTCCAAGTTATAGCTATACTTTTTCTAGCTATTGCCAAAGCAATTTGAACAAATTTTACTTGATACATATTCAATTTTAATTTAGGTTTAATCCCTCCCAGTAAAAAATAACATTGGATCCTGTGGGAATTTTAGTCCAGTTATTCGCTCTAATAATTTACCTATTTCAAGCTAAAAAGGTTTAATTGTGAAACACTGCCAAGTTGAAAATGAAAAAGTGCCAACTTTTCTAAAACAAAAATCCGAGTAAGTATAGTTCATAACTTTTGTGGTGTTAAATATAACTAATGAATAAAGTTATATTGAACTAACCAATATCTCACATTTATTGTACTTTTCATACTTTCTCTACATAACTGTAATGGAGGATTTAGACCATGCTTTTGCTTCTGCAAGGCTGAGTATCAGTAACCTACTTTGAGAATAATATAAGAATCAGGAGACATAAGCTAAATTCCACCATGGGGCCCAGAGATGCAGTTATCTGACAAAAAGACATCTGTGTACCAAGAACATTTAATCTTCCTGTTTGTTAGTATATTGGTCACAGACTGTCAGACAGCGACCTAACCTTGAAGCAAATTAAACCATTGTATTCAAAGTGATAAGCTAGAAAGTTGTGTTATTTGATAGAAGCCTAGGCAAGCTAGCTTGCTCACTTATCTTTCTTTTTGTGCTGGGAATAGGTGCTTGAGCAAGCAGTTTTTGGGTAATATAAGCCATGGTCCCACTGCAGAAGTTTGAGACTCTCCAAGAGGTGGTAACATCTCTCAGCAAGAAGAAGAACTTCAAGAGTCCAGCCAATGTCCCAGTCGGGGGAGGTGGAGAAGCTCTATCGGCGCCCCAACAACCTACTACAAGTGTGCAGTCATTGCCTCGCCTCAGCAGTTGGGACCAGTCCAGGCGTTGATAAGTATAATTGGGAAGGGCTTACATATTGTAGTTTGATATCAGCTTTAGAATTTGTAATAAAGAATTGTATAAACTGAAGTGCTCTCGGTGTGTGTGTTTATTTTCTTTTGGTAGCTCAGACACTGTGACCAATCTAAAACGAACAAAGTGAGAGGTACAAGTTTACCCAGGACACTATCTGAATCAATTTATATTCATCTATTTGTTTATTTAAATCTACCTCCCATTTATGAACTCCCTCTTTTCAAGTTTTCTTTTGTAATAATTTATACATAACCAAAATAAATTTATTCATTCAAAACCTTCTTGCAAAGTTATTGTATTGTGCATGTTTTCATGGCTTATACTTTAAAATTGTATTAAGATAATAGGCTGGTTGTTCATATTGACTTAAGAAATATTTTGCATGACTGTGTTATTGGATCCATGGGCCTAATGAAGCTAGTAAATATACAGATGTTATCCTGTATTCTATACTAACAATTCACTCTGTGCGACTAAAGATGGCCTTCAAGCAATTTGTCCAAAGTGACATGCTACTTTTACACATGTTGATCCCAACCCATGCAGTTCACCCAGTGATACACACAAGTGACAGAAGCAGTTCTTATATTTAGTTTTTGTTTTATGTAACAATGTTGCATGATCATATAGATCTTATTTGTTGCTTGTAATTAACCTCAGCATTTTTTCACTGAGATCATTTTGTATTCCATGAACTGCCGATACCGAGGGAATTGTATCAGGCCCATAATACTTGTCCATTTGAGAACCCACCAAAACTGAGTTCTGAATGAATGTTCCACTACTAGTACATTGTGCTGTGTGTCTTTTTTAAATGAATGCCTTTCCTTTATGAAATATATTTAACACGACTGCATATATTATGCTGGGTGTGCAGGTTCTTCTGGTTATCTTGGTACTTTGCTGAGCCTGCAAGGGCATTATGCAATATTCAGAATTGTGCAGCCAAACAAAAACATTTGAAGAACACATATAAATGAAGCCTTTCACAATAACAATGCTCTGCTTATATGTCACATGGTATGATCACAGCCAATCACATGGCTATATAGCAATTATTAACCAATTAAACTGTAACCATGTTTATCTAGAATATTTTGTTTATTATAATCACAAGTCTGATATTTTGAACAGGTTTCTGAATTAACGTGACACCTTGACTTAAGCGTCCTCTAGCTTAATGTCTGATGTCAACTCATTCCCGTGTTAATATATACCTGTGAAGAAGACTCAATGGGCCGAATAGATGAATTTTTCTTCTACATCTCTTGTCTTATGGTTTTTAGATGACGATAGAGAATAAAAGATAATATACATAAACCATTCACCAATTTTTCCTTACCTTCTCTTACCCTTCCTTCAGAAATGTGTTGAGAAGAGTATTACATTCGGTGAGTTCACAGTGAAATAAGCCTGAACACAAGTGTTGCACTTACACATAACTTTTATTAACACATAGGAAGCAAAGAGGGGAAAGCGCTAAATGGTACTCAATCACTATTTTTCTTAAGCAATGATACAAACATTCATCTTGGACTTCAGTTGCATGCCGACAATGGTAAACTTTTACTCAACCCGCTCACACACTACAAATAGGAACTCTAACACACACCCAGTTCCCTTACCAACAGGGGTGTGGCTCTCTTCAAGTATTGATCTATCACAATACCACAGCTTACCCGCTATGTCCAGTGATGTCCATAGAATCCTGGCATGAAACGATGTCAGGGCCTTGGACCACGAGGCAGCGAGAAAGAATGTGGCCTCTTTATTGGATATCTCTCTTCCATTTAGGAGGGGGGTGGGGAAACTGAGTTTATACTGTTTGAAGTCTTATCTTGATATATATATGAATAAGTGATATTGTATTTTCAGTTTCATTCATTCTTCATATTTTCTTCATTTATTATAAAGAAACAATAAAAAATTGAAAAATAAAGAATGTGCAGTGCATTTGGGTTATATACAGTGCTAATCTGTGCTTCTAGCCAATAATGACCCTAAGTGATTTAAATTAGCCAATGGCAAGGTGTGCACTAATGGGTGGCCGGTGTCCAACCTTGATTGGCAGGTGATGTGACTTCCAAATAAGTTTCAGATGGGAAGGACATGTGACCAACCACAATACATACATTCCAGGCAAGCAGGGAGGCCACATTCCCTCCACACAAAACTTTCCACCCCTCGGAAGTCAAATTACACTGCAATCAATAATTCTATGTACATGTAATAATTATAAAATAAGGAAAAGAAAAAAAAGTGTTAAAATAAAAATGTTACTAATCAAGGGGATAAATAAATGCACAAATGCCTTCCTTGTGCTGGATAAGGCACATAATCAAATTCAATGATAATGCCTCATCATCTCGCCCCACCCCCCCAACCAAACAGGGTCACTGGGTTTCTGATGGAGCAGGGTGCTGTGGGAGCATGTGGCATGGCTAGAAAATGTGAGCACCCCTACCACAAACATTTGTATGCAGAGAGCAAGATCATCCATCAAGACACATCCTGTGCCTTGTCCTAACACTTGAGCGTACCTGAAGAGCCCAGATGTACATCTTCGTGCTATCCTATGGTGAGGCAGGGGCCAACTGGCAGCCATACATCCAGGGTGTACCCAGTGTGCCTCGTTTTCCTGGGCTATCATTTGACACCAGGATGTCGTTCCTGCTCACATTCTCTTTCAACAGGTGGTACAAATGCCTGTGTTAGCAATGATAGCCAGGAGGAGTTGGATTGAAAATTACCAATCTGGGATTTTGAACAAAAGCCCACCCCATGAGGTATTAGTTTCTGTTAATGGGAGGGCTGGAGCGACACTGTCATTATCAAATGTAACAAAATATATACAGTGTTTATTACTATTGTTTGATCAATGACACTGTAACTTTGAATCTGTGAAACTACTTATAAATTATAACTTCAATTCCCTGAGTGTGCTTAAAGGCATCAATACTACTGTGAAGGGTGATTAAAAAGGAGAAAAACAGCACAAAGTCTGTGCCCATAATGCCAATAACAATAGATGCAATGGGATATTCAATGCTGAGGATTAGGTTTCCATGGCAAAAGTCTTGCCAACTTGCTGAGAGCTCTTTGCATAATAAGTGACAAATGTTTCTTGCTGGTGAAGTAACTGAAATTAGTGATGGGCAGTAGTCTGTTTTGATGAGTGATTTGTGGATCAAGATGAGGAACAGCTTGAAGGTAGTCTTCTCATGTTGGGGTGGGTTTGAAGAGCTCAAGAGATAGATTACTCAGGGGCCACCTCCGGTGGGAGAGGCTAGTCCAAGTCAGATTGGGCAGCACATGGGAAGCTCCAGCCCCATGGGGCTTCCCTCCGCAATGCTCTCTCTCTCTCTGGCATAGTGACATCGCCGATTTTCCACTCAGCCCTGAAACTTGAATGGGTGCTCCCCTCTCTCTGTACTCTGATCCCTCCAGGACAGTAATGGCTTCCCAGATGTTTTCCTGGTTATCAGGTTGGGGGGGGTGTAGTGGTGACTAAATTGCCCACAAAGGCGCTAGACACCTTTGTGCTCCCTGGGAAGTGGTGCTCGTAGGTGCCCTCATAGATACCCATGATCAGTGCCCACTCCCTAACAACCCATGTCCCCACACCAATGGTGTGCCACTGCAGCCAGCTGTGTAGGCCTCATTTTATGAGGGCAGGGTATCTGGCCCAAACCACAGTCACCACCCATTCCCATAGCATGGTGCCATCATTAATATCTTCTGGCAGCACCCACAAAATATTTCCAATAGTCTTTTGTTCAGGCAGACCCCCAAGTGTGCTCACTTCCCAATGAGTGAGGCAGACTTTGGGGGCCCCCTCATCCCACAGCTCCAGTAGTGGCATGGCTAGGTGTTCGCATGGCTGCTGTTGGTATCAGTCCCCTAGCCTATTTAACTCCTTGATGGAGTAGTCCCCGGTCTCCATTCTCATAGTGACCATATACAATCCCACTCAAGGTTCCCTCATTTTCAGCTACTTACTTATTTTTGAGGGTCAGTGGGATTCCCCCATGGCAGGTCTGGGACCACATGATCACTGGTCAAGCTTCTAAAGGCTCATGCACGCAGGGAGGAGGATGTGTGTCAAGGGACAGTTTCTTATGGTTATCACCATCCATCCACACACACTCATCCCTCAATAACATATCGATTCCCTCCCCCATTGGTCAATGTCTCAGATTGTCATTGAGGAGTCTGATGGTGGAGGGGTAGCAGCTGGTCCTGAACCTGGCAGTGAGAGTCTTATGGCACCTATACCTTTTTCCTGAGAAATGAGAAATGAGAACAGAGCATGTGCTGCATGGTGAGGGTTTTTTTTGTTTGCTGCTGCCCTCCGACAGCAGTGTTCCTTGCAGATGTACTCAATAGTGGGGAGGGTTTTGCCTGTAATGTCCTGGGCTGTGTCCACTAAATTTTGGAGGGATTTATGCTCAAGGGTGTTGGTGTTCCCATACCAGACTGTGATGCACCAGACATCTGGACATATTTGCCAGGGTTTCTGATGTCATACCAAGCCTCCACAAACACCTGAGGAAGTAGAGGCGCTGTCATGCTTTATTCATGATGCCATTGGTGTGTTGGGTCCAGGAAAGGTCCTCCGAGATAATGACTCCCAAGATCCTAAATGTGCTCACCCTTTCCACCTCTGATTCCCCCAGTGATCACTGGATTGTATACCTCTGGCTTTCCTTTCCTGAAGTCAACAATCAACTCCTTCATTTAGTGAGAGGGCAAGATTGTTATTGGTGCACCATTCAGCCAAGTTTTCAATCTCTATCCTGTATGCAGACTCATTCCCATCCTTTATACCATGCACTAACATGGTTTCATCAGCAAATTGGTAGATGGTGCTATTGTCATACTGAGCTACACAGCAATAGATGTAAGGTGAGTGGGGAGAAAATAATACAGCCCTGTGGTCTTCCGGTACTGATGGAAATCATTGATTGTCGACTGGAGGTGAGGAAATCCATGATCCAATTGCGCCGTGGGGTGTTAACTCCCAAGACTTGGGAATTTGCCGATTAGTTTTGAGGGGATGATTGTGTTAATGCCGATCTGTGGTCGATAAATAGCATCCCAACGCATGCATCTTTGCTGTCCAGATGTTCCAGGGTTTTGTGCAGGGCCAGTGAAATGGCATACACTGTAGACTTGTTGTCACAATAGGCAAACTGGAATGGATCTATGTCAGACAGGAACTGATAGGTTTTATCACCAGCTTGGCTTCCTCCATCAGTTTAAATCAGCTTGGAAGTTGCCTCCATAATTTTAATTTCTAAGTTGGTAACATGCCCGTGAGCAATCTGCACTGCCTCTTGCAGTTCACAACAGTCATGTTGTAGGGATTCTACCTCCCTATCTTTCTGTGCGCTTTGACTACCTAACTCAGACGTGATAACCACTGGCACCTGATTAATCCGACTCTGGGGTCACTTCCTTATCTGTGGGTCACCTCCTGCTGCCCCCGTTGGTGAGGATGCACCTGACAGGATGCCTACACACATACTTATTAATACAATCTCCCACATTTTTAGCATGATCTTCCACTCCCACATAGTTAAGACTCCACATGTGTCCAGCTGAAACTCTTTGAATCCTACTTGCAGGGTCAATTGTTGTGTTGAGAAGAGTATCAGGTTCAGTGGGTTCACAGGAAGAAGCATCTGGACACAAGTGTTACGATCATACATAACTTTTATTACCATACAGGAAACAAATGGGAGAATATTAAATGGTACTCGATCACTATTTCACTTAAGCAATTATATAAACATTTACCTCAGACTTTAGTTGGACAACAGTAAGCCTATACTCGACGAGCCCACACATACAAACAAAGACTCTTACACACATTTGGTTCATTTTCCAATGGGGTGCGGCTCTCTGCAAGTATTGATTTATCACAATACTATGGCTCAGGTTCATTGTAGTGCAAAACTTCCAGTGATGTCCACAGAAGTGACCTGGCATAAAGCAATATCTGGGGTTTGCATCATGAGGCAGAGAGAAAGAATATGCTGTGCGTTGGTGTTATACACCGTGCTAATCTGAGCTTCTAGCCAATAATAACCCTAGGCAATTTAAATGAGCCAGCGGCTGATTGATAGATGATGTGACTTCCGAATAAATTTCAGTCGGGGAGGACACATGACCACCCGCAATACGTACATTCCAAACAGGCAGGGAGGCCTCATTTCCTCCACACAACACCACTTCACTATATCAGTGTCATCAGTTCTGCTGGTGTTGTTTCCTGAGACCAATAATTTGGAAGAATCAGACTGCCTTGGTTCCAATTTTCAGTTTTGAATATAAAGTCAGAAATAATTTGAATAACAAATGATAAGATTTCAAACCAATTCCAGTGTTCTTTTGAACAACTTCTGCAGAGCATTATGCTGAGAGATCAAATACACAAAAGAAAAATTGGGAGTTCTGTATGGTATTATCTTTGCAAGTATTGTTTTATACATATCTGGAGTGCCATGAGGCTTGATATGTTTGACCACATTTCAATGGTTTTTCCCCCTTTTAGTTTCATTGCTGTTTCTAGCTATACTCCCAACTTGAAGTTAACATTGTTATATTTCCTTCTTGCACCAATATAAATTGCATTGATTGACAGATTTTATTTTTTTTTCCTGCACACTGAATGTTGTCTTGCAGTTTTCTTCACATATGCACTTCCCCACTTAGAATGTTCAGCTAAGGCTAACTCTCTGTCATGTCAAACGAGTACAGCAGTTCTCTGCTTTTTGGCGTTACTACGTTTCTGTATCTCAGTACCTTGGTGAATTTCTTCACATTATGACCATGATGTTCTCAATTTAGATTTACTCTTTTAATTTGAATCTCTTCCCCAACTGTTAATGATTGCTTGTCATTAATCTTTATCTAATATGCTTAGTTCTCCTTGATAGTTCAGGAGAAGAATAGATAGCTTCATTTGATCACATTATATCTTACAGAATGATTTGCTAAATGAGTTTTTAAGCATTGCAATAAACTTTACTCTTGGAAGATAATTGAATTAGGTCTCTACTGACTGCGGTAATTACATGCAGTAATTGCATTCATTCCGAATATTTGGTCACCTTATCTGGTAATGTCGTGACCTGCACTTGATCCACAGCATCCTTGAATGAGAAGTGTCCCTGTCACTACTTTAGCTTATTCTTAGATCAGCAAACTATTGCAATATTACTCTGGCAGAGGATGACTGAACTTTCCTGAATGTGTTTGATCAATAGCAAAAGACACCAGTACCATTCAAACTTGCAGAGTGGTGCCATGGTTTTGACAGTTCCAATTTTGATGGTACTTTAACACTTTATATTTAACTTAAATAAACAGCATGGTAATAGGAGCTTTAGGCACACAAGCCTGTGATGCTAAAATACTCCCATGTGACCAATTAAGACACAAACCCTGTACTTCCTCGGTGGAAACTGAAGCACCCAGAGGAAGCTCACACAGACACAGAGAGACCATACAAACTCCTTACAGACAGCAGTAGGTTCAAACCTTTCTTGCTGGTGCTGTAATAGTATTATGCTAACCACTCTACCACCCTATCTACAAGGCTCATGGAGCTGGAGGAAACTGGGAAGGAGTTGACAAGACAATAACATAAAATAAGGGTAAGGACAAGATCTCTTAAAGTGATCTTATTTCGCTTGAACCAGAGGTCAATGTGGGTCAACAAACAGAGGCACAGTGAGAGAAGAGGACAGGAATGGTGCAGTTTGTGATGGTTTGGATATCCTCAAGTTTATCGATAGCAGCATGAAGGAAGTTTGCATGAGCCAAGCCTGTAAACAACAAAGACACTGGTAAAGCAGGAGAGCAAGAATGAAGTCAAGTGGTATGAAGAACATTTTCGCAATATGCTTGTCAACAGCGAGGCCAACGTTTATTGTCCATCCCTTAAAATAGCTAAGGTGGCAGTGAGCTACAGTGAGGAACAATGATGGAAGTCGTCAATAGCTCAGAGAGTATCCTTGGAAAGAAATGAACATTTAGCTTTCTGAGATTTCAGCATCTGCAACCCTTGTGTTTCCCTATTGAGTAAAGGACTTGCAAGGTGACTTTATAGAAAGTTGCAGTGGATCTGGAATCATATGGGCCAAACAGGGCAGGGTGTGAGATTTCCTGCTTTGAAGGACATTAGTGAACAATTGAGTTTTTGCATGATTTTATGGTAATTTCCTGGTCATCATTAAGGTTGGACATTTGTTTTAAGCTCTATAGCTTCCATGTAATAAAAGTTATAATCAAAGAAGCATGGTTACAGGCCTTCAGCCTTAAAGTCCATGCACACATACACCAAATCTTCTTAATCCAATGTTATCCTTCCCACATTCGTCGAACACCCACCCCAGTGACTCTACCACTCATCTGCCACCAACAGGCAATTTACAGTAGCCAGTCAACCCACCACCTCGATCATCTTTAGAATATGGGAGGAAACTAGAGTGCCTAAAGTAAGCCCATAGAGTTATGGCAGAATGTGGAAACTCCACACGAATAGCACTGAAGGTCAGGATTGAATCCAGGTCGCGGCAGCTGTGAGGCAGCTTCTGTACCAGTGAGATTTCAGCTCATGTCTCTGCAGTTTTACCAGAAGAGTAAATGAATCACTGAATCATTATCATTAGCTTTGTACGGACATAGATAGTAAAAGGATCCTCTCAGGATCAAAGAAAACTTCATGAAAAATTTGGTGTAAGCATTTACAAAGGACATGTTGTTAGTTGGTGGTAAATAGCTTGAATACAGGCATCCAAGTAGATCTAAAATTCTCAATGATGAAACAAAAAATATAATTATTCTTATTTACAATGCAGTAGAAGTAGATTTTGATCAATGAAGCTCATGCCACCCAGTAACTCCCAATTAACCTGTAGCCCCTGGGAAAACCCACACAAGTACCAACTAATTTCTCCAGCATTCCTGAGACAATATGGAGAGTGGAGGAATAGGGTGCAGTGATATGGTGCTGAGTTATAACTGGGTGTGACAAGCAACATGTGGAAACCAGCTTTGTGTTCTCAAATAATGTTGATGAGATGCAGCGGGGAAATGGGAAATATGAGAGAGCTGAAAGCGGATCTTTGGGAACACAATAGGGAATGTCATGAGAGGAAAGGGAAGTATTGATAGAAAGCATAATGCTGGGAAGATCTACTCTCCCACAGGGCTCACAATGAAGCACAAAGGAGGCCAAGATGAAGTACCAATGGCACAAGTAGTGAGTTAGAAGACATCAGAGAAACATGTCTTTAAAAAGTGCCATCTCAATATTTTCAAACAGACTATGGCTCCCTCATGTGGCAGTACAGGAGCTTTCATTGTTGCTTTGATGCAGTTTAGATTAATTATTGTCCTTTCATGAAAAGATGAGTGTACATGTAATGGATTGCTTTTCTTTATCAGACAACTTGAGTTGTGCTTCACATGTCAAGGTTTCTGCAGCAAGTTAAAATGTACGTGTCATACTGTCTTAATCATTCTTACTAATTCTATTCAAATCTCTGCCTCTGCTTTCCTGTGAGCTGCCTCGTTGTTTAAGAATGTTGTATTATTGAACAAATGAGCTCACAAAATGAATAGCATAAAACTAATTTTTTGAGTTCGATGTAGTCCAATTTTAGCTTTGCTCTCGAGATCACTTCAACACCCTGATGTTTTTCCATCATCAAGAATGCACTAAATGATATAATTATTTACATAACATTCATTTCAACCTTTACCCAGCTAAACTGAAACAGAAAACTTTAAACTATGACCACTGTGGGATAATCTCCGTGGAACTAGAATTGCTGAATTGATGGACACATCTCTGATATCAGGAGACCTGAATGAGCACTTACAAGAGGGAGAACGGACTTCTCAGCTGCGCACCAACGAAAAGCAAGATTTTACCCCACAACTTAGCTGTTTGGATATTGATTCCATGGGAGTCTCCGTGGTGAAAATGTTGGCAACACTCCGTTATTGGAAATATCGTTACTAGACCTGGCCACTCAAAGTGGATTGAGGACCTTGAGGCAGAAGGTTGGTTGGTTGCAAAGAACCTACTCCCAGTGAGTATTCAGAATCATCACATCCTGTCTGATGAGCAATGCTCTCCTTGACAGAAGTATGGACCATTCTGCAGGGAGACATTCAGCCACATTTGTAGCTGCACAGTGAATCTGAGCTTCCTGATAATCACTGGCAGGTCCAAGAGGTGGAAGCTGGAGAAATAAGAGCAAGAGAAGCAGGAGGGAGAAGGCAGAGATCAAGGTGATGTTCCTGCAGGTTAATCTGCACTAAATGTAATATATAAATGAACTTCAATGACAAGCTACAACACTTGTTTGATGGTTGGCTCCTCACTCAGAGAACTCGAATCCATACATAGTACACATTTTCTGTTGGGATCTCCAAATAATTGTGAGCAGATAATCTTGACACGTCTTTTCAAGTCACAAAATTTGTTTCTGTGTCCCTCATTGTATAAAAACTGTAAGTGGAGGAGGAGAAGATAGTCACTCATAAGACCATAAGAGATTTTAGCAGGATTAGGCTATTCAGCTCATTGAGTCTGGTCTGCCATTAAAATTATGGATGGTGTCTTCTTCCATCCAATCCCACTCTCCTGCTTTCTCCCCACAACCTGCAATCCCCGAGCTAATCAGGAACCTATCAATCGCTTTAAATATACCCAATGACTTGGCCTCCACAGCATTCTGCGTCAACGAATTCAGCAGATCCACAAATTCTGGCTGAGCCTGGCAGTTGCCTTGACCCCTGATGGACAGAGTCTTTTTCCTGGCATGTATCTTACCAACCCAGTCTCTCAAATGAACGTGGGAACAGACATCCTCCCCGACAACCTGTTTCCTTCACAACAGCCAATGTATTGCTGTTGTATGACTTATAACCAGACAGGTCTCATGATCTCCTCTCCCATGGTGAAAGTTAGATGAGATTCCTTTGGGAATCATACACGGCCTATTTTAGTTTTAGGGTGAGTCCTATCCTCTTGTTTCAAACTGGATTTTTCTGCAAGGGATACATTGGGCATTAACATTAAACATAGTTATATTTTTAGACCAACAAAAATATGCCCAATCCAATTCTGAGAACAATGATTGAAATATTATTGTAACTGCGTGAAAATGAATGGTGAAAATATTCAGAATGTACAGAAAAAATATCAGCTTCAAAATAATGAAATAGCACCAAGGACACTTATGAGGCAATAATTTTGAGAAGTAAGTACTTTTCCCATCATGTCTGGGGACATTAACAAAATAGATTTGGTGTACAGATTAAATAAGACAAAAATAAGATGTAAATGATTCAAGATGCTACAATTTATAACATGAAAAGCAGCAAATTGCATTTATGCAGTATTTTTAACATAGCAAAGCAACCAAAGGCACTTCACAGGACTGTTCTCAATATAAGTTTGACACCAAGTCATCGAAGGCGATATTTGGGTGTGAATAAAAATTTGGTTGAGAAAATAAATGCTTTAGAAGCTACTTATAGAAGACAAGAGATAGGGAGTCAGAGGGCATTAAGGAGGAACCCAGAAAACTGACGATAACTTAGTTAAATCAAAACACGGTCTAAATCATTTTCACTACATGTTAAGAGAATCCCAGCAGGAACCATGAGAAAAACTGAAATGTAAAAAAAGAAAGAACATTAAACTGTCAGTGGAAGTTATTGCAGTTCAGTCTAGATGTAGCTTCGATACCCTACCCTTCTATAGTAGGAACTCTGGCCTGTTACAACTGTTCCCAAGTGCTAAAAATTTGAAAAATTTCAAGAGTTGACATGGTATCTCTGCTAATTCGTGAAAATAATGAAGGCTCTGAAATGCTTGGAGTAACTCTTGTCATGGTGGAAAGAAATAAAAGTTAAAATGAATAAGAATAAATGAAAATGTAAATAAAAGTTTAAAATTGTAAAAGTAAATGTTCTCCAAAGCAACCCACCATCCGTTGGTGAAGAAGGAAGCAAACATCCAGTCATGTCATGCCCACAGCAGCTGTTTGTGTAAAGTTTCAATAAAGTTGTGTTTGAATAAAATGGCGCCATCCAGGATGAAGAACTGGCCAATGCCACTCACCTCTGGAGCGACTCAGCCAAAGCGTCTTCCTATCCTGCTTAGTAAGAGTCTTTATCTCTATTAGTATTAAGTAAGGCTTTATCTGTAAACTTGGGGGAGGGGAGGTTAATTATGATGTCAGTGTGGTTAGCATAGCAGTTAACGCAGTGCGTTTATAGCACCAGCAACTGGGGTTCAAATTTAAATTTAAATTTTGTAAATTATGGGAATTACTTGATTAAAGTAGACTTCGCATAATTAAGGACTATGGATTTTTTTTTCAAATTACTTTACATTTTGCATGGTATTTTGTCTTCTAAAATGTTTATTCTTAAACAGGTGTATTAGATAGGCTTTGTAAGAATGTATTATAGGCAACCAGAAAATTTGCATATCTGGCATCGACAATCCCCATAGGGGCTGCTTACCGGGAATTCACTGTACAAGTATTTGTATAAACAGGGACTGATCAACATGGTTTTATGGTAGTGAATGATTACTTCTCTGACTGGAGGCCTGAATCTGATGGTGTACCTCAGTCCACTGTTTGTTATTTATATCAATGACCTGGATGATAATGTAGCACATTGGATAGCAAGTTTACAGATGACGCAAAGATTGGGTGTGTTGTGAACAGAGAGGAAGGCTTTCAAAGCTTGAAGAAAGATCTTGACCAGCTCCAAAAATGGGTTGCAAAATGGCAGATGGAATTTAATGCAGACATAAGTGAGGTGTTGCACATTGGAAGGACAAACCAAGGTAGGCCATACACTGTAAATAGTAGGGCACTGAGGAGTGTGGTAGATGCAGGGAATGGAAATACAGATGTATAATTCCCTGAAAATAGCATCACAGGTAGATAGGGACATAGAGAGCTTTTGGCACATTGGCCTTCTTAAATCAAAATATTGAATATCAGAGTTGGAATGTTATAGTGAAGTTCTATAAGACATTGGTGATACCAAATTTATTGTGTGCAGTTTTAGTCATCTAACTACAGGAAAGATATCAATCAGATTAAAAGAGGGCAGAGGATATTTACAAGCATGTTGCCAGAACTTGAACAACTGAGTTACACGGAATGGTTAAACAGGTTAGGACTTTATTCCCTGGAGTGCAGAAGAAAGAGGGGAGATTTGGTAGAGGGAAACAAAATTATGATGGTTATAGATAGAATAAATGCAACCTGGAATGTTTTTTAAATCTGAGATTAATTGAGATAAAGACCAGAGGACGTGGGTTTAGGGTAAAATGGGAAAAGTTTAAAGTGAACATTAGGAGGAACTTCTCCACTCAGAGCGTGGTGGGAATGTGGAATGAGCTTCAAGCAAAATGGTGAATCCAGGCTCAATTTTGACATGATAGGAACACTTGTATAGGCATATGGATGGAAGGGGTATGCAGGCATATGGTTCGGGTGCAGATCAGTGGGACGAGGCAAAAAAGGTTTGGCACAGACTTGAAGGGCTGAGGGGCTGTTTCTGTGTTGTTGTGTTCTGTGATTCTGTGTAGCCAAGACAGGAACATGGAGCGAGAAAAATTACAATCTTTTATTTCAAAATGATCAAATGCAACGGCAAATAAACCATTTAAGAGATATATGACAAACATGCAATGCATCTGCGAATCATTTAACTCTGCATACGATGAGCGTTTGTGGAGTCTTGACAGCCACCCTGATATTTTTATTAACATAGGGTCAAAAAAACTAAGGATATGTTATTTCTGTATACACATCTCTTAGTATAAAAACACTTTGAAATTCTTGAAGAGATGTTGTCATAGAAGGAGGAATTGTGAAGTATTTAGACTCCTCAGTTTTGACAGCCTTGTGTTGGATACTGCTCAAACCACCTTCAGTTAGTGACAAGTACATTTTATACATAGGATAAGAACAAATGGTTGCTCTAGAAAATAGATGCCAGGCATGCAGCAAACTTGTCAGGGAAGCCCTTATTTTCATTCCTATGACCAATGTGGCTGATATTTACATGATTTAATGCTCCAGGAGGTACATCTAGTATTATAATACAGCCTAAACAAGAAAATCAGCAGAAACCATTTTAATGGCAGCTCTCAATGATAGAAGTCAGTGCTCGAACTCTGTCCCTTCACCTAAGAGAGTCTTAAGTCCTAGCAGTGTTGTGCCACAGGAGGATCAGACACTTAGACAACTCAGTACTGTTACATTTCCAACATCAAATTTGCTTTAATTTTCCTTCAAGAGAAGGAAATGATTTTTTATAAATATGATTTTTTTAAATTCTATTCATATAGACCTGATAGTATTGAAAGAATTGTACCTTGTTGTACTCATTACATTAGTTGAGAACACTTACAAGACTGGGTTTTGGGGATCAATTTTATGCAATCAATAGATGCCTGAAAGATATCCAAACAAAATTCAAGATGTTCGATGTGTGTCTTGGCATCCATGAAGAGAATGGGCATCTATGACTCCCCTGCCATGATTGCAGTCTAAAAGCCAGTCATCACAAAATAACAATTTCATACGATAAGAGCACAGTGGAATATTTACCAGATATCAAATGCCAGTCCAAACATCATTCTGGCTCTCAGAGCATTTCCATCAGTCCCAATCCAACTCTTATTGCTCGGTAATCTCCTCCCTCTCAGGTGCCTGCCATTCTCCCACACTGAGCAATAATTTATTGGTGCTAATTGTCCTGCCATAGCGTGTTTACATGTGGGAGGAAACCAGAGTGGCCGGAAGTTGTCCACACTGTCGCAGGCAGAACAGTAAACATTACACAGACAGCACTGGAGATCAGAATCAAATTGGGGGTTCACTGGAAATTACAAGGATAAGCTTGGCCAAGATCAGGATGCAAATATAAGAGAGCATTTAGATCACACAGCAAGACCTACTATTGTAGGAAAGGACATTGTTCAAAAATTAGTGCAAAGTGCTTGTGAGCCACAACTGCCTTCTTCTGAACCTTCTTTTACAAATCCTCCACAAACTTCTACTGGCCATAAAGCAGCATGGAATATTACCCAGTACCCGTGTCCATGGAATGCATCAGTAACTCATTTAGGTCAGCTTCTGGGGTAGAATTTTTGCGAATATCCCTTATGTTCTATTGAAATAATTTGATAACTATTAAAAGGAGCATTATTTATAAAAATGCAAAAAAATATTTAAAAAAGCAATACTGAAAACATCTGAAAGCAAAATGTTTCTTGGTAATTCCTTGAGGAGAACCTATGTGACCTGATTACATTGGGCAAAGCATTAGCATCAGGCAGGGCATTGCAGACTGGTTGCAGGATATTCTCTCCCAATAGGTTCAACTTTGCAGATAAAATCCTAGTTGAATGCATGTTGGGGTCCATGTATCAAAATTCACTCATGGATGCTTTAAAAAAAAGCAATTTTTCCTTTAAAAAAAAGTACATACAAATATGAAGATGACAATATCCACCAGTAAAATAGCCACCGCTACTATCCTCTCTGGAGAAAAGCTGAATTCTTGTTCATTACCTTTGAGTGCAGCTGTATTATTACCTAACTCGTGTGAGATGCCTGAAACAATTGTAGTTTCATTTTCCTGTTTTTGTTTAATCCACAATGGCTTCAGTAATTACTCTGCACCATATTAAGCTGTTTCTTATTCAATATTGTTTACACAAGGACTTGGTAGAAATCAATATAAATAGTGAAAGTAATGCTTATTTGGCAATGTAGAGGACAAAGATAATAGCTTAAGGTACCCGACAACATTGGAATACACTGTATGTTAGCACCCAGGCAATGTAACTGGAATTCTGTGGAAAATGTTAATCCAGCTAATTTGGAATAATATTCTGCAATGATTAATAATTGGTTTACTGAGAGGAAATAGAGTTTTGGAATAAATAGGTCTTTTTTTTTAAGAGTGGCAGGTGTTGACTACTGGGATATTACAGGGCCCCACATATTAACCATACATATTTTACACAATAATTTTACGTGATAATTTTTCACAATAATATTGTAAAGCAAACCAAACACCGATGGCATAAAATTTTGTGAGTTGTGAGGAATGAGGCAAAATGACTTCAAGATCATTTATACAAATTAAGTGAATGGGCAAGTATGTGGTAGATTCAGTTTAACATGGATGAATGTAAAGTCATGTACTTTGTCAATAAAAATATACATTAATTTAATGAAGATAGATGACGGAATCTTGATAGGATCCAGGGTTTGATATTTATCAATCCCTGAATATTTTTTTCACTCAAAGAATGTAGCAGTTAAAAAGGCCTTCATTGCAAGAAGTTTTGAGTACAAGAAGAAGAATTTTATAGGGCCATGGTGAGACTACACCTGGAGTATTGTGTGAAGTTGCGGTCTCCTTACCAAAGAAAGGATATGCTTGCAACAACTGTAATGACAGCTCACAAGACTGATATCAGGAATCATGGGACCATTATGGGATTCGGAAGTTTAAAAATTTTGCAGAAGGTAACTCAAAAACACATAAAGGAGGAAAAAGATTAAGTATGAAAGTAGGTGAGAAAATAATATCAAGAGGATACAAAAAGCTTTTTCAAGTATATAATGAATAAAAGAGAGGTGAGAATAGAACCAGGACTATTACAATGGGAGACAATGATATGGCAGAAGAACTAAATGAGTATTTTGCATCAGTCTTCACTGTGGAAGACATTAGCAGTGTGCCAAATGTTGAAGGTATCAGAGAGAAGATGCTCAGAAGCTGGATGGTCTAAGGATGGATAGGTCCTCAGACCCGATGGATCTGATCTTCAAGTTCTGAAAGAAATAGCAGTAGAAATTATGGAGGCATTGGTAATGATCTTTCAGTGATCAATAAATTCTAGCATTGTCCTGGAGGAGTGGATTATCTCAAATGCCACCTCATTATTCAAGAAGGGAAGGAGGCAGCGAAAAGGAAATTATAAACTGGGTAGCATGATGCTAGTGGTTGGGAAGATGTTGGAGTTGATTGTCAAGGATGGCACGTGACAAAATAGGCCAAAGCTACATGGTGTCCTTGAGGGAAAATCTTGCTTGACAAACCTATTGGAACTCTTTGAAGAAGTGACGAGCAGGCTGGATAAGGGAGGTGCGGAGGATGTATTTGGATTTTCAGAAGGCCTTTGATAAGGTACTACACATGAATAAAAACATAATTCTGGAGAAACTCAACTGGTCAAACAGTGATCAGAAGGTATCATACCTTGATGAAGTGCTCAGGCCCAAAATGATGCTGATGTATCTTTATCTTTGCTTGACTGTTTGACCTGCTGGCTTTTTCCAGCATTGTGCTTTTACTTTACATGGCGTCTGCAGACTCTCGTGCTTTACTCCTACCGCACATGAGATTACTTCACAAGACAAGAGCCCGTGGGAAAACAGGAAATGTATGAGTGTGGGTAGGGCATTAGCGGATTGGCAGGAAATAGAGAGTCGGAATACAGGGATCATATTCTGGTTGTCTGCCAGTTGCTAGTGGTATTACACAAGGGTCAGTGTTGGGGCTGCTTCTTTTTATCCTGCATATTAATGATTTGGCCAGGTTTACAGATGATACAAAGGTAGGTGGAGGAGGAGAAAGTGTTGAGGAAATAGACTCTTAGGAGAATGGGCAGAGAAGTGGCAAATGAAGTACAATGTCAGAAAGTGCACGGTCATGCACTTGGTTAGAAAAAAATAAGCAGGCGGACTAACTTTTAAATGGGGAGAAAATTGAATGTCCCCAGATGGAAAGAGACCTGGGAGTCTTTGTGCAGGATAGCCTGAAGGTAAACTTGCATGTTAAGTCAGTAATGAAGAAGGCAAAGGCAATGTTGGCATTCATTTCAAGAGGAATAGAATATCAGAGCAGGGATGTGATGTTGAGGTTTTATAAGCCACTGGTGAGACCTCACTTGCAGTTTTGTGAGCAGTTGTGGGCTCCTCATTTTAAAAAGGATGTGCTGTTGTCAGAGGATTAAGGATGATTCTGGGAATGAAGTGTTATCATATAAGGAGTGTTTGACAGCCCTTGGCCTGTACTCATCGGAATTTAGAAAAATGAGGGTGGATCTTAGTGAAACATTTCAAATGTTTAAAGGTGCGGACAGAGGTTGTTTCCCATGGTGGGAGAGGGTGATAATTCCATGAAAGGCCTGGCCAGGCCATTGGGTGTAATTAAGGTAGAGATTTATAGGGTCTTGATTAGCCAGGCCATCAAATGTTATTGGGAGGCCAGGAAATGGATCTGAGTGGAAAATTTGATCAGCTCATGATTAAATGGCCAGGCAGAGTCAATAAATTACCTATTTCTGCTCTCATGTCTTCTGATCGCATGGTCTTATGTGTGGAAAGATTGGATTGACTGGGCCTGTATCTTTGGCTTGGCTTCGCGGACGAAGATTTATGGAGGGGGTAAAAGTCCACGTCAGCTGCAGGCTCGTTTGTGGCTGACAAGTCCGATGCGGGACAGGCAGACACGGTTGCAGCGGCTGCAGGGGAAAATTGGTTGGTTGGGGTTGGGTGTTGGGTTTTTCCTCCTTTGCCTTTTGTCAGTGAGGTGGGCTCTGCGCTCTTCTTCAAAGGAGGTTGTTGCCCGCCAAACTGTGAGGCGCCAAGATGCACGGTTTGAGGCGATATCAGCCCACTGGCGGTGATCAATGTGGCAGGCACCAAGAGATTTCTTTAGGCAGACCTTGTACCTTTTCTTTGGTGCACCTCTGTCACGGTGGCCAGTGGAGAGCTCGCCATATAACACGATCTTGGGAAGGCGATGGTCCTCCATTCTGGAGACGTGACCCATCCAGTGCAGCTGGATCTTCAGCAGCGTGGACTCGATGCTGTCGACCTCTGCCATCTCGAGTACTTCGACGTTAGGGATGATAGCGCTCCAATGGATGTTGAGGATGGAGCGGAGACAACGCTGGTGGAAGCGTTCTAGGAGCGTAGGTACACTTGAGTGAACCGACATGTCTGAAACCACCCGCCAGTTGGAGGAACCACACCTCATATTCTGTTCTTGCACCCTGCAAGCAGATGGTATTAACATCATCTTCTCTAGTCTCTCCCCTTTCCCTCCATCTCCTTTCCTCCAATTCTGAAATCACAGAACCAGCCCCTTCCCAATAAATTTTCATCTTTTCTCTCCTGTCATCCCATTCATGTCCAATTTTGACTTTTTGCCTGTTGGCCTGTGCTCTTCCCTTGTCCTTTATTCCCTCCTCCCCCAGCCTTTTTATTGCATAGAATTTGAAGAGGCTCAGGCTCAAAACATTACTTATATATCTTTACCACCTATGAATCTGCCTGACCTGCTGAGTTCCTCTAGCAGTTTTGTGTTTTTACTGTATACAAGCATGTAGAAGCATGAAAGTAGAACACACAGAATCATATAGCATCTTAAATGGCTTAACATATTTGATCCAGGAGCATGTGTTCCCTGGCAAAATTTCTAAGACAATGGATCACAATCTCAGAATAAAGGGAAAGACTGGGACGAGGAGAAATCTCTTCTCTGAAAGAATAGTGTACCTGTGAAGTTTTCTATCAAAGAAGATTATGGGGGCTACATTGCTAAATACATTCAAGAAAGAGGTTAATGGATTTCTCAACTCTAAAGGCATCAGGGGGTATCAGGAGTAATGAGGGATATGGTATTAAGATGTAGGAACAGCAATGGCTTAATGGCTTATAGACTTATGTTTCTTTAATTCATGGAAATGACGACATTCACTCCAGCACTGACTGTCCTGGGTAAACTTGTACTTCTCACTTTGTTCGTTTTAGATTGGTCACAGTGTTTGAGCTACCGAAAGAAAACAGAGACACACGCCGAGAGCACTTCAGTTTATACAAATCTTTATTATTAAATCTAAAGCTGATTTCAAACTACAACATGCAAGTCCTTCCCAATTATACTTATCAACGCCAGGACTAATCCCAACTGCCAAAGTGAGGCAACGACTGCACACTTGTAGTTGGTTGTCGTGGCGCCAGTAGCAGCTTCTCCATCTCCCCCGACTGGGATGTTGGTTGGACTCTATAAGTTCTTCTTCTTGCTGAGAGACATTTCCACCCCTCAGAGAGTGAAACTTCAGCAGCGGGACCACGGCTTATATTACCTAAAAATTGCTTACTCAAGCATCTATTCCCAGCACAGAAAGAAAGATAAGCGAGCAAGCTAGCATGCCTAGGCTTCTATCGAATAACACAACTTTCTAGCTTATCACTTTGAATACAATGGTTTATTTTGCTTCAAGGTTAGGTCGCTGTCTGACAGACTGTGACCAATATACTAACAAGCAGGAAGATTAAACGTTCTTGGTACACAGATGTCTTTTTGTCAGATAACTGCATCTCTGGGCCCCATGGTGGAATTTAGCTTATGTCTCCTGATTCTTACATTATTCTCAAAGTAGGTTACTGATGCTCAGCCTTGCAGAAGCAAAAGCATGGTCTAAATCCTCCATTACAGTGACGAATGGTAATGTTCGATCCATAAACGCTGTGGGGATGTGAATAGAAATTTTTAAAAATGAAAATGGCTTAAAATGCTCAGAATGTCAGCACATATTAAGCAGGCTATCGTTTGAATGTATGCTCCCTTATTAACAAGTAGTGATTAAGTAACCAAGTCAAATGTCAAACATCTTAGTGGGATGGAACTCAATTATATTAGAACTAACTCTGGTTCTAATTTACATTAACATTTTAGATTGAGAATCCCAATGCCAAGTGAAATGTTTTCCACAAAGAAAGAAAGAAAGTGGAAATGTTGGATCTAGCTAAACAAAAAATGACAAATACATTAATCAAGATGCATGATTTACCCATTAACCATTAGATGGGAGCCACTGCAGATATATTGAACTACATATTTCTACAAGTTCATCAATCTACAAAGAGACCATGTCAAGTTTACAATAAATGTAAAATAAAATTGTGTAATATAACTACGTTTATAATTGTTTTTAATTATTTTCCTGATTTTGATTAAGAAAGGCCAAAGCTGCAGTTTCAGGAATTCTGAGCAAACAAAGAATTACGGGAGGTGCTCAAAGGCTCAGACAGCATTCATAGGTAGAAATTGTCAGTCAACACTTCTCGTTGGGACCTTTTGTCAAGTATTAAGTATGAACAGGAGATAGTAAGCATAAAAAGAGGGCGTGGGGAAAGTGGCTGGGGATGGTCAAAGAGGTGATATATGCTGAATATTTGAAGATGTGCTGGCTATAGAGATATCAATTCCAGCCTTTACACTTAGGAGCTTTTTCCACGCTGCTGCCTTGCTGAGAAGATTAATATGGTTCTACGAAGAGAGTCAGAGACCATAGCACAAAGATGGAAGCAGATGAAACCTTAATTTCTTGCTAATGTTTTTATGGGATCTTGATGATCCAAAAATACATGGAAGCTATTAATATTTTGCAGGGTATTATATTTTTTTTCATTTATTTACAATATGTTAGAAGCTGATTCCATTTGCACTCAATGAACCTACCACCCCTTATGTTTCCTCCAAAATTCTGTCACACTCCTCTTTTCACCATCATGTGTTGTTCATATGCCATTAAACACAAATGAAAAACAATCCTCAACAATATCCAGTAGTTTGGACACAGAATTTCTTCCCTTCCCAGGTGATTAAAAATGGTCTGTGTGGCCTTCACAACATGAGAGATAAGGGCATCCAAGTAGAAACCAAGAGGAGGTTTAAAAGCTTTACATTCTTCAGGCTGCAGAGACGCTCCAAAACAAACCAATTGCACTGCTGTCAGCTGACTCTGGCAACAGCTTTGTCTCATTTCATTCCAAGTTATCAGTGGATTGGGAACCTAGGTCATGGGATTTGGGGAATCCAATGGCACTCCTCCTCATTATAACTTTGCTAATGAGCTCCCAACAGCAACGAAGAGAGCACACAGAGAGAAAGGTCCCAGACTACCTTGCAAACTGAAGCTCAGGCATTACATATTGGAAATGTGGTAAAAGGCAGTCCTACTTCTGAATTACAAAGTTCCAAAGGAACTGCTCGCATTAACCATCTGAAACTCTCATATTTACAAAACAATATTTATTTATTTTTATTTGTATTTCTCAATACTTGTCCTGCATATGTATTGTTTATCTGTATGTGTGCAATGACTGGTGGTGTGCCTGTATATTTTGAACCGTCGACGCGAGAATGCTGTTTTGTCAGGTTATAATTGTGCAATTGGATGATAATAAACATGGCTTCAATCCATTCATGAAATTGCCAGTTCTACAGCTTGCTTTTAAACATCAAATTCACCAAGATATCAACAAATTCAGAGAACAGGTTTCCATGCTTCTAATTTTCTTTCACATGTTTCAAGAAATAGGATTACTCAATCTTATATCACATTTCCTCCCAAAATATCACTGTAAAAGGACACTTAATAAAATGTTTCTGCTTAAAGTCAAACATTGTGAAATGGTCAACCAACAAAGCCATTTCATCTGATATCCTTATCATTTCCAAAAGCTGACATTGCAAATGAGTCAACTGGAGATGGGCTCTGAAGGAAGACAGACCTTCACAAGGTGTCCAATCTATGATGCCAATTCTGCAGTTTACAATGTGGTCTAGGACACGCCAATAAGGAAATCAAGTCAATAAAGATTAGAGGATGCTGACAATCATATGCAACAACAGATAGCTGGAGAAACAAGGTCCATCTATGGATTCCAAATGCCAACTCTTCTGAAGATCAGAACATCAATGAACTGGAATTGCTTTTTTCAAATCTAATATTTTCTTCAGAAACATATGGTACATTCTAAAGTGCATTTGGGCAATGTTGAGAATCACAACACTATTATAGGATGAGTTTTTCCGAAGCATTTCATAGAGTCATGGAGCTTAGGGATGTGTTCAGTTAACTCAATTTGTCCAGCTGATTAAGGTGCCTCCCAAAGCTAGATGCATTTGCCTTTATTTGGCCCATTTCCCCCTAAACTTTTCATATGCATGCACCTGTCCAAAAATATTTTAAACATTACAACAGTACCCAATTCTATTAGTGTCTTTGGCAGCTCATTCTATGTACCAGGCACTCAATGTGTGAAAAACAAGCCCTTCAGATTTCCTGTAAATCTTATCCCTCTCAACTTAAACTTATACCTTCTAGTTTGAGACTTCCTACCCTTAGTAAATACTGTGACTGTCTGTCATATCAGTCCCTCCAATGATTTGATAAACCTCTATAAAGTCACCCCTCAGGGTTCAAGGTCACCCCATTCCACTCGCTCCTTATTACTCAAGCCATTAACATTCGTGTGAACTGTTACTGCATCCACTCCAGATTCGTCACATCCTTCCAATAATATGGTAACCAGAAGAGCATACAATATTCCAAGAACAGTCTCACCAATGCCCTGGTCAGCTGTAACATGATGTCCCGATTCCTTCACTCAATGCCAAAACTAATGAGGGCTAGAATGTTTTCTCACTCTAGTTTCTCCCTCCAATTGTTGAATACCTCCTTAATTACCAAGTCCATGTGTGTTGCCACTTTCAGAAATCTATGCACTTGTCCACCTCAGTCCATCTATTCCACTATACATCCAGGGCCCTGCCATTCTCTGTCTGTGATAGTACAGATTCTATCACCAATGTGTATATGTACAGATTGTAGTGTAGGATGACTGTGATTGGCTGAGAGTGTAGCCACACCTACTCGCAGGTCTTAAAGGATTGCTCCTCGCCAGACCAGGTCATTCTGGACTGGTCGACCTACTTGTGATATGCTCCAGTCTTTTAGTTAATAAAAGCCTTGGTTTGGTTCAACAAGTCTTTGGTTCTTTCGACGTGCTCAGACACTGTCATCCTGCTATGGCTTAATTTCCCAAAATGCATCACTTTGTACTTGTCTAAATGAAATTCTTACTGTTATTGCTTTGTCTACTTTCTCATTTGATCTAGATCCTGTTGTAATCTAAGACATTTTCTGCATACCACAAATTTTGGCGTCATCTGAAAACTTATGCCTCCTACATCCTCATCTAAATTGTTAAATTAAATGGTAATGGCACATTCATATAAAGTTTCAAAAGGTAGCAATGTTCTAGCGATGCAGGCATCATAGAAATGGAAGTTGGGGATGAAATATTTCCATGTAAAACCAGTGTGCTTTACCGAAACAAGGGAGAATGCAAAGTGATGAGGGCTGTCTTGGCTTGCATGCGCTGGGAATACAGGTTACATGGAGGGATAGCTGAAGAAAATGAAAGTCTTTCAAAGTGATTTTTCACAGTATTTTGCAGAAGTATATGTCATTTAAAAGCAAGAACAATAAGGGTGGGGAGAGGCAGCCTTGGACAACTAAAGAACTTGTGTGCACAAAGTTACCAAAGAGTCATTTTATAAAGCAACAGGGGAATCACTGAGCAAACAATGAAGAAAGGGAAGACAGATTATGAAAGCAAATTTGCACAACATTTAAAAATAGATCATAAAAAGTATTTATAATTATATAAAAATGAAAAGGTGTCCAAATGAAAGCCAATTGCTTAGAAGATAAGAGGGCAAATTAACACTGAGTAATGTGGAAATGGCAAAGTGCTAAACAACTATTTTATGTTGTTCTTCATTGGTGGAGAACAGGTCTAACATGCCAAAGACAGATTCAATGCATACAATGGGAGATGAAACTATGATACAATTGCTATCACTAGAGAAATTGTGCTGAGAAAATAAGTAGATAAGATCCCTGGTCCTGATGGAATGCATCCCAGAGTACTAAAAGAAATGGCAAAAATTATAAAAGAGGTCTGAACAATAACTTACCAAAATTCTCTGGAGTCTGGGCAGGTCAGAGCAGATTGGAAGGCAGTGAATATCACACCCTTTTTTGAAAAATGATATAGGCAAAAGGCAGTTAGCTTAGCATCTGCACATGTTGAAATGCTTGAAGCTATCATTCAGGAAAAATTTGCAGGACATCAGGAAAAAAATTATTCCATCAAGCAGATGAGGCATGAATTTAGGAAGAGCAGGTCCTGTTTGACAATTTTACTGGAGTTCTTTAAGAATATAATGAGTGCTATGATTAGAAGGGAATAGATGGATGCTGTGAAGATTAAATAATTGTTGGAGGAACTCAGCAGATCCACCAAAATCCATGGGTAGAAATTATCAGTTTTTATCAAGACTGAGAGAGCATGGGGTGGTGCCAAGAGGCATTAGAATATAGGTCAGAAGGTATGAAAGGTGGAGTGACAGTGGAGAGGCATGGAGAGGAAAAAAAACTTTTGGGTAGGGTATGAGAAAAGAAAAGGTTAGAAAGAAAAAAATATAAGTACAAGCCAAGTGACCTTTATTTATCATTCTAACACGGTTACCATGCTCACACGGTAAAGACGAGATAGCATTTCTCCAGGACCACGGAACAGATTTACATAAATAGAATAGAAGCTAAACACATTAAACACACTATCCACATATGTTCTGGGAATTCAGGAGCCTGATGGTTTGGGGGGAAAAAAACTATTGCCCAATCTGGACGTAAGGGCCCGAGTGCTACCAGATGCAGAAGGAAGAATGAGTGGTGTCCTTTTGTGATAGAACAGATCTATCACCAATGTACATAGTGTATTTTTTTTTAGTTACTGTATCTAGACTGTGCTTACAGCGATTGGCTGAGAGCTAAGCCACGCCTATTGTCTGGGCCTTAAAGGGTTGTGTCCCTAGCCAGGTTGGATCATTCCGGACTGGTCGGCCACCTGTGAAGAGCTCCTGTCTTTTGCTAATAAAAGCCTTGGTTTGGATCAACAAGTCTTTGGTTCTTTCGACGAGCTCTACAATTTTATTAGCAAAAAGAATTTTTTTGAAAGGGATGGAGCGTTTAACTCGGCCAGAAAAACTTGATATCAACCCACAGTCAGCTACAGTCTTCAAAGCCTTTAAGTCTGGCTGCTGAACTTTGAAAACTTCCTGAGATTCATTGAGGTGGAGGAGGCTAACCAGCGTCTAACAGCATTGCTGTCTATGGTGTCCTTGAGAGTCTATGAGAACATCCAGGATGAGACCACTTACACCGCAGCCATAAAGGTACTGAAAGAACTGTATAATCAACCGGTGAACAGAGTTCATCCCCGGCTCGTGCTTGAGGAAGCAACAGCCCGGCGAGTCCAGCAGGGCATATTTACAAGTATTAAAGGCATTGAGCAAGGACTGTAACTGTGTGGACAAAACTGCTGCCAAGATCACAAATGATCTCGTCCGGGATGCCTATGTGGCCGGGCTCCGATCGAACGAAGTGAGGCTGCACTTGCTCGAGCAAGGGGTAGAAAAACTAGAGGTCGTGGCCCGGATTGCAATCACAATGGAGGATGCAGCCTTAAAGTCCACTGGACCCCACGTTCTGATGTGAGTAGAGTGCCCTTCTACCCTACCACTGACGGCCTGTCGGCTGCTGCTACCCTGCCCCCTGCGAACCCAAAATGTTATTTCTGCGGAAGGTACAAGCACAGCAGGTCCCAGTGCCCAGCAAGAAAAGCAAATAGCGCCTTTGGAAGACTACACAAAAGAGTCTGGAAAAACAACCAACTGAAAAACCTCACAAAGATAAGCGTATACAGAGCCGTTGTCATACCCACACTCCTGTTCGGCTCCGAATCATGGGTCCTCTACCGGCACCACCTACGGCTCCTAGAACGCTTCCACCAGCGTTGTCTCCGCTCCATCCTCAACATCCATTGGAGCGCTCACACCCCTAACGTCGAGGTACTCGAGATGGCAGAGGTCGACAGCATCGAGTCCACGCTGCTGAAGATCCAGCTGCGCTGGATGGGTCACGTCTCCAGAATGGAGGACCATCGCCTTCCCAAGATCGTATTATATGGCGAGCTCTCCACTGGCCACCGTGACAGAGGTGCACCAAAGAAAAGGTACAAGGACTGCCTAAAGAAATCTCTTGGTGCCTGCCACATTGACCACCGCCAGTGGGCTGATAACGCCTCAAACCGTGCATCTTGGCGCCTCACAGTTTGGCGGGAAGCAGCCTCCTTTGAAGAAGACCGCAGAGCCCACCTCACTGACAAAAGGCAAAGGAGGAAAAACCCAACACCCAACCCCAACCAACCAATTTTCCCTTGCAACCGCTGCAATCGTGTCTGCCTGTCCCGCATCGGACTGGTCAGCCACAAACGAGCCTGCAGCTGACGTGGACTTTTTACCCCCTCCATAAATCTTCGTCCGCGAAGCCAAGCCAAAGAAGACAAGCACAGCAGGTCCCAGTGCCCAGCAAGAAAAGCCAGGTGCCAGAAGTGCCTTAAAAAGGGCCACTTTGCTGCAGTCTGTAGGTCTAAAATGGCCGCCGGCAAACACAGTGCCTCGTGTGAAGCCCAACCGCCACTATCCCATTCAAACTCTTCTTCCCCAGAGCTCTCGTTCAATGAGAGCGAGGGCTCCCCTGCACGGCAACGCCTGACGTCACGGAGACGCCGAACCCGGAAGGGGCAGCCCACCCTCGCAACCATGGTGTTGGCCCGCCTCTCGCCCCCGTGTGAAACACTCGATGCTACCGCCGCTGCTGCCGCCGCCACAGACACCCCCGGGGCCGACGCTACCGCCGCTGCTGCCGCCGCCACAGACACCCCCGGGGCCGACGCTACCGCTGCTTCTACCGCCGCCACAGCCACCCCCGCGGCCAACCAGATACTCACCCCAGCGTCCATCGCCGACAACCACCAGGGCCCGACCGCCGCGACCAACGACCTACCCACCGCCAATCGCAAGCAACTACAAACCCCACTACTTACCATTCACCCACCGACGCTGCCACAAAGCACTTCCGGGAGGTCCTCCAACCTGCTCCTCGAGCGTTGACTACGTCATCCCGTTGCGTGACATCATCCCGTTGCGTTATGTCATCGCGCAAAACTCCCCTGTCAACTGCTTCAATAACACTAAACCAGCAATGCTCTCATCCCCTCACCAGAGCAATGGAACTGATTAAAGTGCATGGACACTACACCAATTGCTTATTTGACTCTGGCCCTCTGTTGGGGACTTGACATTATCCCCACTACCCAGAGGATCTCATTAGCGACGAGGTCGCACTCGACTGGGATAAAGGGGTATTGCATCGCCACGCTGGAAGTACAGGGCGTAACGGTCACCCACTTCAAATTATTCATCCTTCCCCAATTGTGCGCCCCAGTGTTGCTGGGATTAGACTTCCAGTGTCAGTTCCGAACTTTGGGGGACCCCACGCCCCCCCTCTCGGTCTGCCATCGCCCCACCCCCAAAGCACCCGAGCAACCCGCCCCCATGCCCCGGGGCCAATCCTGCGGCCTTTCCACACTCCGGATTGCCCCGCCAGCACTCTTCGCAAACCTCACCCCTGGCTGGAAGCCTGTGGCCACCAAAAGTCGGCAATATAGTTACGAAAACAGGCAATTCATTAGGAGTGAGGTGTGTAGATTGCTGGATGAGGGCATCATCGAACCCAGTTCAAGCCCCTGGAGAGCCCAGGTGGTGGTTGTCAAGAACGGGGAAAAACTACAGATGGTGGTCGACTATAGCCAGACCATTAACCGCTTCACGCTCCTGGATGCGTACCCCCTGCCACGCATCGCGGATGTGGTGAACCAGATCGCCCAATACCGCATTTTCTCCACCATTGACCTACGTTCGGCCTACCACCAGCTCCCGATCCGCTGCGAGGACCGACCATTCATGGCCTTTAAAGTGAATGGGCGGCTATATCAATTTCTCAGGGTACCATTCGGGGTCACGAATGGTGTCGCGGTCTTCCAGCGGGAAATGGACAGGATGGTGGACCAGAACGGGCTAACCGCTACCTTCCCGTATCTGGACAATATCACCATCTGCGGCCATGACACGCAGGACCACGACGCCAACCTAGACAAATTTCTTCAAACTGCCCGTCGGCTGAACCTGACTTACAACTTGGACAAGTGTGTCTTCCGGACCACATGACTCACTATTCTAGGTTGCGAGGTGGAGAACAGGATAGTCATGCCAGATCCTGACCGCATGCGTTCCCTAATGGACTTACCCCCCCCCCCCACCAAACCCAGAAAGCTCTCAAAGGCTGCCTGGGCCTTTTCTCGTATTACGCCCAATGGGTTCCACACTACGCCGGCAAGGCGCGTCCTCTTATCAAGGCCACCTCCTTTCCCCTCTCGACCGAAGCCACAGCGGCTTTCGATCGAAATCAAATCCGACATCGCTGCTGCGACGCTGCACGCGATCGATGAGTCTGTCCCGTTTCAAGTCGAGAGCGATGCATCCGACTTCACCCTGGCAGCCACCTTGAACCAGGCCGGTCGGCCTGTAGCCTTCTTCTCCAGAACCCTCCAGGGTCCGGAGAGTAGACACTCCTCAATCGAGAAGGAGGCCCAGGCCATAGTTGAAGCGGTGCGTCGTTGGAGACATTACCTCGCTGGGAGGCGCTTTATACTGTTGACTGATCAACGCGCGGTCTCCTTCATGTTCAGCAACACCCAGTGTGGTAAGATAAAAAACGACAGAATCGCCAGATGGAGAATCGAACTCTCCACCATTAACTATGACATCCTGTACCGGCCTCGTAAGCTCAACGACCCACCTGACGCGCTCTCCAGGGGGACGTGCGCCAGCATACAGATGAACAGTCTACAGAAACTCCATGAGGCGCTCTGTCATCCAGGGGTCACTAGGTTTGCCCACTTTGTCAAGGCGCGCAACCTACCCTACACAGTCGAGGAGATCTGCTCCATGACCCGAGCCTGTTCAGTGTGCCCTGAATGCAAGCCCCACTTCTTCCATCCGGATAACTCCCACGTTATCAAAGCCACCCGCCTCTTCGAGCGTCTTAGCGTAGACTTTAATGGGCCCCTACCGTCGACCAACCGTAATACCTACATCCTTACGGCCATCGACGAGTACTCCTGTTTCCCGTTCGCTGTGCCCTGCCCAGACACCACTGCCACCTCAGTGATACAGGCCCTTCACAGTATCTTCACCATTTTCGGGTACCCCAATTCCATCCACAGTGACAGGGGGTCCTCATTCATGAGCGCGGAGCTGCAACAGTACCTTCTGGAGTGTGGTATCGCTTCAAGCAGGACCACAAGCTATTACCCACGCGGTAACGGCCAGGTTGAGAGGGAGAATGCCACCATTTGGAGAGCAGTTACACTGGCTCTCCAGTCTAAAGGTCTCCCCACCTCTCACTGGCAGGAGGTTCTCACTAGTACCTTACACTCCATCCGCTCCCTCCTATGTACTGCAACAAATGCCACACCCCACGAAAGGATGTTCCTTTTCCCGAGGAAATCCGAATCAGGAACCACTCTACCGGCATGGCTCACCATCCCTGGCCCCGTCCTTTTGTGACGCCACGTCCGGCACTCAAAGAATGACCCCTTGGTCGACCGAGTGACTCTACTCCACGCGAACCCACATTACGCCTACGTTGAGTTCCCAGACGGGCGGGAGGACACTGTTTCGGTGCGGGACCTAGCTCAGCACGTGGTAGACCCAGCAAACCCCCCAACCCAACCTTCCCCAACTCTTTATTCCCCAGGCCCCGTGCCGCAACAGAAGGACCAACAGCACCCCAACGACCCAGGCCACCCTGCCGACAACACGACTGGAGAATTGAGCGACGGAGCAGTCGCACCCGACGAGCCCGCTGGCGACACCATCCCAGCGACCCCAATCCCGGCACCACGGCGGTCACGCTGGATGGTCAGACCCCCTGACCGCTACAGTCCTTGACTTACCCCTTCCTTTCATTCTCTCCCTCATTTTTTTTTGTTTTTTTTTCCAGGGTCAGTTCTCCAAGAAGGGGTGAATGTGATAGTACAGATCTATCACCAATGTACATAGTGTATATAGTTACTGTATCTAGACTGTGCTTACAGCGATTGGCTGAGAGCTAAGCCACGCCTATTGTTTGGGCCTTAAAGAGTTGTGTCCCTAGCCAGGTCGGATCATTCCAGACTGTCGGCCACCTGTGAAGAGCTCCTGTCTTTTGCTAATAAAAGCCTTGATTTGGATCAACAAGTCTTTGGTTCTTTCGACGAGCTCTACACCTTTACAATGTTTATTGCCTTTTGTCTGCATTAAGTGTTGTAGATGTCCTTCATGGTACGAAGAGAGCCCCCAGTGTTCTTTTCTGCTGACTTCACTATCCTCTGCAGTGTTTTGCAGTCTGAGGTTGTACAGCTTCCAAACCAGGCGATGAAGCATTTGCTCAGGATGTAGGTAAAGACGAGATGGAAACAGGAGGATCAGTTGGGCATAGGGGGTTACCTAAAATGAGACAAATCCATATTCGTGCTGTGAGGTTTAAATCTGTCCAGGAGGAACATAACCCTCATCCTGACTTTGGATTAGGCCAAGGACAGACATGCAATTTTAGCAATGATCAGAGTGTGGTGAAATATAAACTTGAGGAACAACACATCACATTCATCAAATAAAAATATACAAATGCTGGAATAACGCGTCAGGCCAGGCAGCATCTGGTAGAAGCAGTGAGTCAACGTTTTGGGTCAGGAAACTTCAAGACTGGTGAAAGGAAGGAATGTTCAGAGATTTGAAAATAGGGTGGGAGAGGGGAAGACTAGTGATTGGCTAGAGGGTGAGAATGAAGGGGAGCTGTTATAGGCTGAAGGGAGAGAAGTATAATAGGAAGGAATGCTATCCCTTTCTCTCAATTCCTCTGTCTCTGCCACATCTGCTCTCAGAATGATGTTTTTCCTTCCAGGACGAAGGAGATGTCTTCCTTTTTCAAAGAAGAGGGCTTCCCTTCCTCACCATCAACTCTACCCTCACAAGCATCTTCAATATTTCATACACATCTGCTCTCACCCCATGCTCTCACCCCATCCTCCCACCACCACCTACCACCCCACCAGCCACCATGTCCAACATCCTCCATCTCCAGTGAGATCCCATCACCAAAAATATATTTTCCTCCACCACTTTCTGCCGAGACCGATCCCTATGCAACTCCCTTGTCCATTCATCCTCCCCAATCGCTTCCCACCATCTCCTTCCTGGCACTTATCTTTGTAAGTGGAGCAAGTGCTACACCTGTCCTTACTCTTCCTCCCTCACCACCATTCATGGCCCCAGACAGTCCTTCCAGGTGAGACAACATTTCACCTCTGAGTCTGCTGGGTTGGTATACTGTGTCCAGTACTCTAAGTGTGGCAAGATCCGACACAGACTGGTAGACCATTTCATTGAGCACCTATGCTATGTCTGCCTGAGGAAGCGGGATCTCCCAATAGCCACATATTTCAATTCTACATCCCAATTCCCAGGTGATAAATCCATCCATGACCTCCTCTTCTGTTGAGATGAGGGTACACTCAGGTTGGAGGAACAACATCTTATATTCCATTTTCATAGCCTCCAACTTGATGACTTGAACATTGATTTCTGCAAATTCCATTAAGCCCCCACCCCTTTGATTTTTTCCCCCTATCTAACCCTATCCTCTCTCTCTCCTTTTCCCCTCACAATTTCTCCTTATCTGTTTTCCATTTACCTCCTAACCTCCCCTACCCCTCAATTACTCCAAGGCATTCCAAGCATTCCTTCCTATTTTCCTTCTCTCCCTTCAGTCTATCACAGACCTCCCCCCCCATTGTCTCCCTCTAGCCAATCACCAGTCTTTGCCTCCCCACCCACATTTTTCAAATCTCTGAATATCCCTTTCTTTCACCAGTCTTGATGAAGGGTCCCTGTAGTGATAGTGATCAGGTTTGCATGGCAACTAGCAATGGCTTACTGTTTGATTAGACTTGGCTGCCAGCAGGGGGCTGACACAGAGTATGCAGATCTGTAATGGAGACTTGCAGCCTCATGGCCTGCCTCATGTGCTGTTTACAATAACGTTGAAGTAAAGAAACTTTTCCTTCATTCATGTGATGTCTAAGAACTCACACATATGAATACAAGATGAAACATGGTGTTAGAAGTGAGATGAAGGAAATTAAAAGGAAATAATTTAAAAGGTAAAATCTAAGGTCAGCAACTGATCACTAAAGAGAAGCTAACTGTTGGGTGCTACCAGTTCCCCGAATAATACACAGACAAAGACTGAGGGGAACGATAGGCTTTATTACACTAGAGATTGCTGGCCCAGGTTAAGGCTAGAGAAATGAGGAGATGAAGAGGGACTCAACCTTTATGGCCTGGGTCACATGGGAGGAGTCCAGGGAGGAGTCTAGGAGAGGAGGTCATCAGGAGGGCGGGCCAGCCTGTACATACAACCATATCATTTCATTAACAAAGAGAAACATGGAAGGATTACATCCACCAGCAAAACTTCAGCTGACAGGTAATGTGGCTGAAAATTGGAACAGATTCAAACAACATTTTGGATTGTATTTAGTGGCAGTCGGAGCAGACAAGGAAAGTGATAAAGTGAAAGCGGTAGTTTTCGTACATGTCGAGGGTGATGAAGCCCTAGATGCGTATAATAACTTCACATTTGCTGCTGAAGGAGACAAAATGAAACTAGAAAAAAATAATGGAACAGTTTGAGGCATACTGCATACCTAAACGTAACGTGATGTTTGATAGGCACAGATTTTTCACATCTACAGAAAACAGAAGAAAGTATTGATCAGTTTGTGACTGAATTAAGAAACAGAAGCAAAACGTGCGAATTTGGTGGACTGACTGACTCGTTGATGAAAGACAGATTATCTGGAATATCATACACAAGTCTAAGGGGAAGACTGCTAAGGCAGCAAAATCTAGACCTGGAAAATGCCATAGCACTCTGTAGAACTGCAGGAACTGTAAAATTTCAGGCAAAAGAGCTGTTCAGTGAAAATAGCTGCAACTTGGATGCAGTGATCAAGAACAAACATAAACTGTTTGCTCAACATCAGCAAAACCAAGGAAATGATTGTGGACTTGAGGAGGAAGTCAGGGAACATGATCCAGTCCTCATTGAGGGCTCAGTAGTGGAGTGGGTCGAGAACTTCAAATTCCTGAGTGTCAACATCTCTGAGAATCTGTCCTGGAGCCTTCACATTGATGCAAGGCTCACCAATGGCTATACATTATGAGGTGACTGAGGAGATTTGTTATGTCACCGAAGACTCTCTTAAACTTCTACCTGTGTACCATGGAGAGCATTTTGCCTGGTATGGAGGTGCCAACTTGCAGGACAATAATAAACTCTGGAGGGTTGTTAACTTGGCCTGTGACATCACAGACACCTGACTTCACTCCATCGAGGATATCTACATGAGGTAGTGTCTTAAAAAAGCAACTTCTATCCTTAAAGACCCCCACCACGCAGGCCATGCCCTCTTCACTCTGCTACCATTGGGAAAAAGGTACAGGAGCCTAAAGATGAGCCCTCAAAGACACAAGGACAGCTTCTTCCCCGCTGCCATCAGATTCCTGAATAATCAATGAACCAAAGACACTGCCTTATTTTTCATGCCCTATTATTTTTACTTTTTTATTGTAATGTTGTAAGATGGTTATAATATGAATATTTACACTGTGATGCTGTCGCAAAACAGCGAAACTTGTTCATGACAATAAATTCTGAACAACAGTGAAATGTTGAACAAAGTATTGAACTGCTCCATTCATCTGATGTTGCTGTTCATCTGAGCAAATACTGTCACCTGCTGGAGAAACTCAGACTATTATGTTTTCCACTCGTGATACAGTGGCTTCCATTGAATCACTGTAGATTAACATTATGATATTTAAATCTGAGAGAGATTTCTATTTTACTACTCTCATCAGCAGTTTAAAAGTGTAATGCAAGTGGAATCAGGCACAGGCAATATTTTTTTTTAGTACTGCTTGCTGTGTTTGTCTCCCCATGCAAGGAGGGTCACATCATGTGTCAAATTGGATAATGATGAAGTAAATCACTTTTTCACCCAGAAAGGTTGTCCTTACAGTTCATCCTGTAAAATTAACATTGTAATGGGTGGCACGGTTAGCAGTTAGCACACTGCAATTACAGCACCAGGAATCAGGACTGGGGTTCAAATCCTGCATTGTTCTGTAATGAGTTAGTATGTTCTCCTTGTGTCTGCATAGGTTTCCTCCAGGGGCTCCGGTTTCCTCCCACTGATCAAAACATACCGGGGGTTGTAGGTTAATTGGGTGTAATTGGGCAGCACGAGGCTCATGAGAAGAAATGACCTGTTACCCTGCTGAACGTCTATTTTTTTAATTAAAAAATCATTTAACATTTTCGATCTGAATGGAGATCATGTGCAAATAAAGCTGGAAGACAGTTGTATTAAAATGATGAAATGGTTGGCTCCATTTGCTCTACATTATTTATGTATATTGAACTAAGTTCTGGAATCTCACAACACAGAGACAAGCTCAGTTTTGTGTTTCTATTAGACATTCACTGCAGTCAAGAAACATCAAAGGAGAAGTTAGATAATGCCAGATTTTAAGATTCAAGGGAAAGGAGGTGAGACTAACAGGGCTTATCTGTGATGTGGTGCCAGGGAGGAAAGATTAATTAACAATTCTGGTATTAATGGCTAATAAGGACAAGTAAAGATATGTAAGATGATTTTGAAGGAGGTGGAAGTAAGAGCGAGCAGAATTGTTGCCTGAAATTGCCAAAAGAAAAGAAATGGAAAAGATGATTTGTTCATATTGTTGAATTCAATATTGAATCTGGAAGACAGCAAATATGCCTGGTTGAAAAACAATATGTTATTCCTTGAGTTTTATTTGAGCCTCACCAGTGTGTTGTGGGAGTCTGAGGCATGGGAGGCCAGACTAAGAGTGTGATGAAGAGTGAAACTAGCAGGCAACTGGGAGATTGGGATTAAGACTCCAGTATTGACAGAAGTGTTCTGCAAAGTGGTCATTATTTCTGTGTTTGTCTCCCCATGCAAGGAGGGTCACACCATGTGTCAAATTGGATAATGATGAAGTAAATCACTTTTTCCCCCAGAAAGATTGTTTGCATTCTTGGAGACAGAAGGGGAGGAAGTAGAAGAGTCGTGTTTTTATTACCTGCACTTGCACGTGGCTATGGGAAAGGGAGTGGGTATTGCTGGAGATAAGGGGTAAAACAGTGCATTCCAAGAGAAAAGATTGATTCAAATGATGAAAGGAGAATAGAAGAGAGAGAAAAAAGTTGGTGATAGCATCAAATTGGAGGAGCAATACATTCATTGTGAAGTACGGTATGTCGAGAGAAGAACAAGGCAAATTTAACTTGATTCTAAGAGTGGGGGGGGTGGGGTGTAGTGAAAACAAAATTATAGGGAACGAGATCAACATTGTGAAGGTCTTGTCCACTGTTCCAGCGGATAGAGGAACCCAAAATAGAATGAAAAGGAAGAAATTGGAAGCACTGATCATAATGTTAGAACAGACACGACAGAGAGATGGATACACTGGCTAAATGGAAGTAAATCTCTTCAAGAAGCAGATTAGGAATAAAGGAGCCATGAGTTTCCTGTTACTCATCCAACTTAATTCTTAATCCAACTGTAATGGATTTGTGTTTATCTTTAAAGTTGAATTCTTTAATTATAAATTGTATATTTCTTGGTAAATAAGTTATAGAGTTAAAATATTGTATAAGCATCCTTAGTAAGTTAGTTGTGGGCTGGATACAGGATCAAACACAGGTCACAGCATGTTAGAAACACTATTGCACTAAGAGAAAGACCATCAAGGAAGACAAAGCCAATAATGAAACAGAAGTGGTCTTAATTGAAACTCAAGGATTATGTGTGGTTTCTTAAAAAGCTTTTTTTTTAGTATATGCAACATTCTGATGATATGTGCCAGACTTTCCAGAACCAAATCATTTAAGGCACTTGAACAGAGATGAGAAGAGATGAAGTCAGAGATTGTTATGGATATGAGATGGTTTTGAAGAAAGGCAGGATGTTTTGCAGAAATTAAACTAAAACTGTGGTGATGTCATGTCACATGATGTTGGAGAACTGTATACTGAAGGCAGAGAAAGATTTTGGATCAGAAGACTGAAGACTGAAGAGATTAAAGAAACACTTGAAATCCTGGAAAGACAGGACTTATTATAGGAGATATACAACATAAGTGGCCTTTAAATAAGTAAGACCACTCTAACTGCTCTTATAAGAAAAGAGAGACAGCCTCGTGTACCCAGAAGATGGTCACTCCTGTTTAAGAAATAATATTCATCATGAAAATCATTGTTCCACCTCACAAAAAAGGGGGAACTTTTGAAAACATTCATTAAAAATATCTCTCTGAAATACAGCTCATCAAGAGACTTGAGTTTAAAGAGATATGAAGATATAATATTTTAAAATGCTTTATAATTACTGCTGAACCACAATTTAAAAATATACTGAAGTTCAACAATAAGTTTTAAAATTGACTATTCAGACTCAAGTTTAAATTGAAATCAGATTCTCCAAAATCTTAATTTATCTGAATTTTTTTTTTAATTGGATAAATGAGAATATCTGAAACAAATCAGAAATCCTCACTTATCTGAAAATTTTTTGGAGTTGAACTGACCGGAGATGTTGGAGGAGGTATCAGTGATCGGCATTGTGGCCAGCATTTTTTTGGTGAGAATTTAAACATTATTTTAATGTTGTTTCATTGTTGTTTAAACACTGATTTGCTGTTGTTACTGGGTGATTTTTTTAAAAAAAGACTAGTTCTCAATAAAAAGGTTTATCTGAAATAGGCCTGGTCCCAACCATTTGGGATAATCGGAGTTGTACTATAGTTAAGTTTAGAGATAAGTAAGAAATGTTATATTATTAATAGTTTAATAAAAACTATTATTTTGAATTTACCATTATCTGGTGAATTTTCCATTGCTGTTCCTTTGTAAGTGCTAATAAGGTTTTATTAGTTCATAACATCACACCCACCAAACTATCCTTGTCCTCCTCCACTGTTACTTGGAGCTCATTGAAAGTTCAAGAAATGGTACATCATTGTATGACTAGATTTATAACAGCTATGAACTAAAAATGGTGTAGAATCTGAGGTGCCACCGCATGCACCTTGCCCATGTCAGTCCTGCAACCATGCCAACTATGTGCCCAAGGACCTCAAAGCCTTGCTGTCACTTCAATTCTGATAGGCAGAGAGGGCCCTAAGTGATGAAAAGCCCTCTGGCAACATATCTGAGCCCCACTCACTAAATACTCTGATGGCCTTATGGTGACAGATGCCCTTTAGACTACAGGTATTTCCAAATGTTTATCATAATGTAAATTAAAACTTTAGCACTAATTAAAATATAATTTTTAAAAAACAAGCAATTTGACTTAATTTATCTTTTTAATAAAAGTTAATGACTGCATTCGAATGAATGCTACTGCATTGGATTTAACATTAATGGCTGGCATTACATTGAGGAGCTCGTACATTATGGAGTACCCAGATTTATGGTGGTATGTTCACTGTTGAACATATATCAGTGATCTAGCCCATAATTTCATATATATTCAGCAGGTCCAGCATTTGTATTTCAGATTTCCAACTTTTAAAATGTTTTGCATTGGTAATTTCAATTAATGATTCTGTTTCCTCACATAGATTGACAATTTGTTCCTATTGTCTTGTTAACATCTCTTCCTCTACCATGGCTTGTTACCAAAGAACACCCTTGCCTTGCACTCTGTTCCTTATCTCACTCCATCTCCCTCAAGTTCACTGCATCTCAAACTTTGCCAAGTTCTGATGAAATGCCATTGCCCTGAAACTTCAACTCCACAGATGTAGTCTGACTTGCACGAACCCTCGGATCATCCTGAATGACAATTTTACAATCATTAAATAATTGAGGCTTATAACTCAAGAGGATGCTATTGGTCAGTGAGTAGAAATTCAAATGTGTTTCAGTTTTTTGTCTGAACTTAAAATATTAATTTTCTTGTGTCATTAAAAGACAACTTACTAACATCTTCTCAAGGACAATTGGGGTGGTGTTGTACAGAAGATCACCTGACCTCTCTGGCAGGAAACTAATCAGAAGTCATTTTACCTGTAAATCAAGGAATAGTTCCACCCACCAGTGAAGCTGCCACACAATAGGTCCTCGCAGGTCATGCAGGAACACCTAGGCCAGGTCCTCCAGCCAGCTGGGGTATAAAGCCTTCCACGAGGAGCAATTCACTCTCTTGTTTCCTCAAGACAATTCCTGAGCTCCGTTTAAAGTTGCAGGTTGCGGGCCACACTGGAAGACCAACTGTGAAGGGTTGGATCCAGGTTGTGAGCCATGGGCAACCCTATTGTATGTGGTAAAGGGTGAGGCTATTGTGGCATACACCCAGGAGAGACCACTGCATTTTACCTATTATAGTTGTAATTAGATTAGTGTTTCTCTTCTGATTAGTGCATCAGGCTTGCATATTAGAGAGCGGTAGTGTACATTCTTGTATACCCTAGCATTGCTATCGGGAGTGGCGAATATTTTTAATTGACTAGGGTTCAATGAGTATGATTTGCATGTTCCTGTTGTGTATGTGTCTATGTTTCCCTGTTGTGAATTCCCTTGCATGTAAATAAAGATCACAGTTTTCCACTAACTTTGTCTAGAACTTACTACTTTTTGAATCTGTTGAATCTATTCTCACCATCAGTTGGGCAATAAATGCTAGCCTTTCCATTGACAGATGGGTCCTAAAAAATAACCAATAAGAAAAAAAACATTTCACTTTTCCTCTCTGTGTTAGTTGTTCGGACACAAATCAGGATTTTGCTTTTATTTTCAACTCCTGACTTTATTCTTTCAATCGAGAAGATTCAGTTTCTGCGATCAAGAACAAGCCTGCTGGAAGAAATCCTGCAGTGAAATGGGCTGTTGTGCAAAATTAAAATAAAGATTCGTGGATGGACTTCAAAACTCTTGGAAAACTTAGAAAAGTTGCTTCGGAAATATATACAGACTTCTGGCTGCAGTTGAGATGGTGAGTGGCTGGGGAGGATTGGTGCCTGTTTGACACAATTCCTCCTTCTACAATGTTCAAAACCATAAAAGCTGAATGGTGACCCATCGTCTAGCGTTAACACCTCAGTTATGCCTAAAATGAATGTCAGCTCTTTGATTGGATGTTTTGCTGATGTGCATGATCCTGCACTTCGAACATCAATCCATTATGGGGATGCATTGAGAATTGCCCTTTTTATAAAAGCAATGTGAATTCTTTAGATGGTTGTATTGATCACCTCCATGTTTCTGAATCTGGCATGCTGGTTTAGTTCTCCACTTTTGACTGACTGTGTATATTGGAATCTTCTGAATCCCTATTAATTTCACTGGACAATTAAAATTTTGCTTCCTAAATACATTTGGGTGTATTTTATGGATTTTGGGTTGCTGATCATGAATTACACCTGAAAATGTTCCTATTATGTAGTTTTTTTAGATATAACCTATTTTTGTGATTTCCTGTCAAATGTTTAAAATGCTTCAAGCATTAAAAAAAAGACATGAAGTGCAACATTTCAATGAAAATTCATTTTTTTCCCATTCTTCCCTCCTGAGCTTGGTGCAGACAGTGACGGACATGGTAAAAAGATTCACAAGGCCTTGCAACCATGAAAAAGTGGTAACCGGGCAACTGGAATCCATCAGCGTTGGCTAACTATTATTGGACATAAAGTGAGAGGCATCAGATGCTGAGTACCAGTGAAAATCAGCAGAAAAACATTTTTAGGTCAATTTAACTAATGCAATGCATCAGCATCTTTATGCAACTAAAATGCTAAATTCAATAAAAGCTAATTTAATGTTTCTTCAATAGCTGTCATACAGCAAATCTGCTTATCTTTATGTTTAGCATGAAGTTGTCTATCATAATCCACAATTTATTTTTTTTAACAGGAAGCAATTATTTTTTTTAAAGTTGTTGTCCGTTGTATTTGGCCAACATGAAAACTATGGCAATATGATAGAATTTTCAATCTGTTCAGTACAATTTGCTGAGGATCTGTCCTCTCAGGACATTGAGGCTGATTATTCAATGACGTCCTTGATCCACAGACAATTGATAACTTTTGTTGTGCAAAAAGTGGACTGTTTTCTCAATCTGTGCACACTTAGAGAGTATTCTTGGAGATGTGTTGCCTCATTCTTTTGTTTTAGCAATTTCTGTAGCTGTGACTGGAATGATCTCACCAATGAGTTGTAAAGTAAACATTTTGAATGTCTCTATTTGTGTCAGAACCTCTGTATGGTGGCCTGCATAAAGTATTAGCAATTGTTTGAAAGCTTTATCATCAATAGTAGAATAGTATCGAAGTAATCACCTAACCTATGTCCAGTTTATATTTTGCCAGGAACACTTGGTTCCAGACCTCAACATTATGTTAAACCATAAGCTGAATTGTAGACATGATGTGAGTGCGAATTTTCTTGACATCAAGGTTGAATTTGACTGAGCATGGCATCAAGTGGACATGGTCAATGACATCAAAGGAAAATAGTCCACTAGTAGGAATCATTGGAGTTAAAATCTCAGTCCAAGGACATCATGACATGAGTTTCCCATGTTAGTGTCCTCAACTCAGTGATCTTCTTCTGCTTCATCAATGACATTCCATCAGGTTTGAAGTGAGGATATTGACTGATGATTAATGTTAAATTTCATCTCCTCACCAAATAAAGTAGCTTAAGTTTACATGCAACAAGAATTAGATCATTTCCAAATATGGATTGATATATGGCAAGTAACATTTAATAGTGTTGGGCAGTTAATTGATTACATTGGAAGTGTGCTCAATGATATTGATCTCAGAGAAACCTGTATTTGTAACCTTACAACCATAAATTGGAGTTTTTAAGTCCAGAAAATGGATGTCATTTTTAAGTCTTAAAAAAATGACACTTTTTGGTCAACAATTTCTTACATGATCCTTCAAATGACAGGCCCAAACCATACCTAGAGCTAACATGCTTTTATAAACCCACCACATGATAATAGGAACCAATGAGATACAAGCAAAACATAAATGGCTGGAAAAACTCCGATAACCAAATAATTCCTATCATTCTAAGCACACATTTTTAGAAGTATGGTCTGCAATATAATTAGCTTATCAATAAATTGCCAGACTTAAAAGAAGTCACTAAAAGACTTTGCTTTATCGCTAAAGAAGCAGGCTATCTGATTGCATCATGTCCGTTACTGGAAAAAAGAACTATAGCCTCGAGTGATTAAACAGGAAAGTCTGCAGATGCTGTGACTGTAGTGCAATGCACAGAAGTGCTGGAGAAACTCAGCAAGTCATGCAGCCAAAATGTAGGATGTAACCAAAATTTTGGACCTGAGCCCTTTGCCAAGTGTGAACAAAAAGCAAGCAAGTGTCTGAATAAAAAGGCGGAGGGGAGGAGAGAAGAGGAGGGAAGAAGAGGCAGGGGGAGGTGCACAGGCCAACAGGTGAGAGGTGGATATGTGTGGGAGAGCAGAAGAGAAAAAAGCTGGGAAGTGTTAGATGGGGGGGGGGGCATGCTCTGAATGGAGAGGGAAGAGTTTGGAGAGGTAGAGGTTAGGACAGAGGGACAGGGAAATAGAGAGAGATAGAGCGAGGCCTCATGGAAACTGGAAAATTCAGAATTCAGACATACAGCCCATGCCACCCAATTACACCCAATTAACTTACATCCCCCAGTACATTTTTAAGGGTGGGAGGAAACCAGAGGACCAGGAGGAAACCCACAGAGACACAGAGAGAACATACAAACTCCTTACAGATAACATTGGATTTGAATCAGGATCATTGTTGCTGTAATAGCATTACACTAACTGCAATGTTAACCATACCATCAATGTTAATGCTATCTGGTTAGAGAGGGTACAAACAGAACATTAGGTGTTTTTAGGTATGATGTATGAGACATTGGTTTCTAAGTTGCTCAGGACAGAGTGGACGGTTAAGGCTATAGTATCATCTGTGGCCCAGTTTGGATGGTAGGCAAAATGGAATAGGTCCAATGTGACTGGAGTGTGCGCTTTGAACTGTTCCATTACTGGTTGCTTGATCATAAAGGTCGCTCCCTTGGGCACCAGGATGATGATGGCTGCCTTGAATCCTGTGGGGACAGTGGAATGCTGCAGTGAGATGGTGGAGATTTCCATTAGGACCTCAGTCAGCTGGGCCATGCAGCCCTTCAGCACCCAGCCAGGTACATTATGTGGTCCTGCTGCTTTGCATGGGTTCACCTATGATGGACGTAAATCACAAAAATTTGTAGACATTGTGGTTAAGTAAAAATACAAAATGCTGGAGAAGCTCAGCAGGTCAAACAGTGTCCTTTATGTAGCAAAGGTAAAGATAGATCACTGACGTTTCCCCCCCTCCCCCCCACCCCCCACACTTTTGTCCTGATGCCTGCCGGTATTTCCTCACACTTTGATGAAGGCCTCAAGCCCGAAACATTGATGATGTATCTTTACCTTTGCAACATAAAGGGCACTGTTTGACCTGCTGAGCTTTTCCAGCATTTTGAGTTTTTACTTCATCTATGATGGGATTCTCCTCACCTCAGTGCAGTTATGCAGGGAGCCTCTTCTTAAGTGGAAGATAAGGCTTGCTTTGGTGTCAAATCATTTTTCTCATCAAACCGTGAATAGAAGGTTCGAGGAGAAAACCATCCCAGCCTGTACCCATGTTATTTACTGTAATATACCTAATTTCTTCAGTTTATAATAGAAAATGTTTGGTTTAAAATAATATCATTGTGAGGTAGTAATTTCTGAATAAATTATCATCAATAAAGATGTCACCATTTTTTTTAAAACACAGAGACAGAGAGAAAAGTGGAAAATATTGGGAAATGACCATAACAATTTGCTCTGATACATCTTTCATCAAGTAAGGTCAGAGTTCTTTACAAAGGAATTAAAGATTAAATAAAAGTTGATAATTGACTCAGACCAATGCTTGAGATGCAACAGGAACCTTTGTGCATGCAACCTGGACATGTACGAAGGTGAGACCCTTCTGGGTGGAACTGGGCCAAGTCTTTGAAAAAATCAAAGGTAAAGAATTCCCACAGGACCCAGGCTTGTTCCTGTTGGGAAACATAATGGACATAAGACTTACAATGAACCTGTCCAGATTTCAAATCCTGGCATTGGCTAGGAAGTGCATAGTGGTTACCTGGAAATCTGATGCCTGCTCAAGTATTGCATGCTGGAGCACAGAAAAGCAAAGCTGTGTTCCCCTGGAGAAAATTATTTACAACTTGAGGAAAAAGTTTCTTAAAATTTGGCACCATACCTAAATTCCATAGGAGCATAATTATAGTGCCTCGCTACCCTTCCTTCTCTGTCTACCCTTCAATGGGCAGAAGTGGGAGGCATCCCATCCCAACCAGGAAAAAGTCTAGAAAAAGGTGACAGCCTGAGCACTAGCTGCCGTGACATGAGAAACCCATAAATCCCCAATAGATGTTTCATATCTTTGTTGTGAATGTCCTGAATGTTGTGTTAAACTTACTGTGGTTGGTTAAGTGTTAAATTTGGAGGGGGTAGGGGGGAGGGTATGGAAGGGGACAGAAAAAACTTGAACTCTACAGAAATTCTTGTATAGAATTGATCATTGTAAATTGTAATCAATGTTGATGTTGTCAACATTCACATCAATAATATTGATAAATGAGTTTAAGTTTGGGAAATCACAAATACTATATTTTTTAAAATGTTGATGATTGACAATGGTAAAGTGGGTGAGTTGAGGCAGAGAGAGGCAAATTAAAATGTCATGCTTTGAGAAGAGATGCAACAAATATATTCAATTTTAATAAGATGTTATTTTTAACGATAGAGAAAAAGATAAAGCGACAGCCATTTGTTTTATTTAATGGGACCAAAGAGATTTAAAACTTTCTCCTGATTGGCAAGGTGACATGCAGAGATACATATGAAAGCTTGACTGAGGATTGGAGTGGAGTTAACCAAGGTAAAATGGAAGGACACATTGTGGAAGGATAAGGACAAGCACCTGACGCCTGAAATGGGTCGGAGAACTTTGTGCAGTAGAGGCAATCAATTTACATGCACGTTGTGCACCTGCAGGATAGTTTTCGTCATATGAAACCCAGTGTTAAAATATAAACTCATGCTTTCACTGTTCACTATTTATGTTGCTCATTTCATCACAGAAATCATAACTCAACAGACGTGGGACAATCCAATGAGCAAAATATCTGATGATTTGAGAACGTTCATTGATTAAACCCAAAGAGCAAAATGGTGTAATGAGGAGAAGGAAATAACTGAACCAAACTAGAACATAATAATCCTTTCCATCTACACCTTGGCCTTATGTTTCACACAGTCAAAATAAAGGCAAAGATGCCCAAAGCACTCAGAATAATTGTACAAATCTATTGATATCAATACAATAATATTTCTTGAGATATATATTTACCTGGTGTATATTGAACTTGACTTTGAAATGTGGTTCCATTTCACCTTGAATGAACAATTCTACTGCATTTAAAATTAGAACAAAAATGCATCCATTCCTACAATGTGTACTTAGTGTATAAATGTGAGTCAATTTCTAATGCATTATTTTCAACATGGTTCTATATGCCCGTCTTAAGCTTGAACATAGAGAAGAAGCCAAACCCTTGAATTCATGCTGATTCACAAACTATCACTGACCTCTGAATGCCACAGATTCCAGGAAGCATTTTGTCCATTTTCAGAAAATACAATCCAAACTCATCTCAGGAATCCACCGGTTTGGAAACTGAGTGGCTAGTCTTAAATTTATCCATCCAATGGGAATCTGAGTTTCACATTCCTTCTTCTTTCACTTTCCATTGTCTTCAATCAAAAGTCCAATTGGATAGGGTTTAAAACAAATGGCAAATGTGATGCCTCTTGTTATTTGCTGAGCAGTATGCATTAAACCTCTCCATAACTTTATGCCCAACATTTGGAGGAAAAAAAAGAAAGTGAAACATTTCGAGAATAAGTTTGGAATAAGGCAGGAAAAGAAGAAGCCTGGGATAGTGTTCTCAATATGACTTCCTTACTTTAGAGCCTATTTCCTTCTGTTGCTAAAGCTAAAATTTATGTATGGATTAACTGCTTTCTCAGCTTGCTTTGATTTCAGTGATTTTGTACGTATACCTCCAGTTCCTTCTGCACCCGGACCCTTTTTAAAAGAGTATCTTTTATTTATGTTGTCTCCCAACTGAAATGCATCATTTCATATAATTTTCAGCTTGAGAATTCATCTCCCATTCCTCTGCCCCTACCGCCTACTTGTTCATAGTCCCTGCTGAAATTTAGACAAACAGCAGGCCCTTTGGCCCAATTGACCCACAAGCCCCCGTATGTTTTGAAGGGTGGGAGTTTACCCACAAAGCCATGGGGAGAATGTACGAACACCTTACAGACAGTGCTAGATTTGAACCCATAATCGCTGGTGCTGTTAACCACTGCAAGAACCGCCCTTCTTCATAGTCCATAATACTGCCAAACTTTGTGTAAATAAATAGGGAAATTTTAGCTTGCACCCACCAATCTAGGTAAATAATAGAAATAAAAAAGATATTAATCCTAACACTGAATCGTTGGACCACAACCGTGGATCCCCAGAAGATGGATGACCTGGCTTACAGAAATTTGACCTTACGCAAATTGTCCTATAAATCTTTAAAATATTTTTCAAGATAGGAATAGTAATAAAATGTTTTGCGGTATTCATTAATGACTGGATACAGTATAGAGGCCATTTGTTTATGCGCTATGTTAGAGTCCAAAGCCCGCTGCGCAGCTCAGACGGCAAAGTCCTCCTCAGCGACAAGATCTCCATCCTCAACCGATGGTCAGAACACTTCCAATCTCTTTTCAGTACCAACCGCTCAGTCCAAGATTCCGCCCTGCTCCAGCTCCCTCAACAGCCCCTAAGGCTAGAGCTGGATGAGGTTCCCACCCTGGATGAGACATATAAGGCAATCGAACAACTGAAAAGTGGCAAAGCAGCAGGTATGGATGGAATCCCCCCAGAAGTCTGGAAGGCTGGCGGCAAAACTCTGCATGCCAAACTGCATGAGTTTTTCAAGCTTTGTTGGGACCAAGGTAAACTGCCTCAGGATCTTCGTGATGCCACCATCATCACCCTGTACAAAAACAAAGGCGAGAAATCAGACTGCTCAAACTACAGGGGAATCACGTTGCTCTCCATTGCAGGCAAAATCTTCGCTAGGATTCTACTAAATAGAATAATACCTAGTGTCGCTGAGAATATTCTCCCAGAATCACAGTGCGGCTTTCGCGCAAACAGAGGAACCACTGACATGGTCTTTGCCCTCAGACAGCTCCAAGAAAAGTGCAGAGAACAAAACAAAGGACTCTACATCACCTTTGTTGACCTCACCAAAGCCTTCGACACCGTGAGCAGGAAAGGGCTTTGGCAAATACTAGAGCGCATCGGATGTCCCCCAAAGTTCCTCAACATGATTATCCAACTGCACGAAAACCAACAAGGTCGGGTCAGATACAGCAATGAGCTCTCTGAACCCTTCTCCATTAACAATGGCGTGAAGCAAGGCTGTGTTCTCGCACCAACCCTCTTTTCAATCTTCTTCAGCATGATGCTGAACCAAGCCATGAAAGACCCCAACAATGAAGACGCTGTTTACATCCGGTACCGCACGGATGGCAGTCTCTTCAATCTGAGGCGCCTGCAAGCTCACACCAAGACACAAGAGAAACTTGTCCGTGAACTACTCTTTGCAGATGATGCCGCTTTAGTTGCCCATTCAGAGCCAGCTCTTCAGCGCTTGACGTCCTGCTTTGCGGAAACTGCCAAAATGTTTGGCCTGGAAGTCAGCCTGAAGAAAACTGAGGTCCTCCATCAGCCAGCTCCCCACCATGACTACCAGCCCCCCCACATCTCCATCGGGCACACAAAACTCAAAACGGTCAACCAGTTTACCTATCTCGGCTGCACCATTTCATCAGATGCAAGGATCGACAATGAGATAGACAACAGACTCGCCAAGGCAAATAGCGCCTTTGGAAGACTACACAAAAGAGTCTGGAAAAACAACCAACTGAAAAACCTCACAAAGATAAGCGTATACAGAGCCGTTGTCATACCCACACTCCTGTTCGGCTCCGAATCATGGGTCCTCTACCGGCACCACCTACGGCTCCTAGAACGCTTCCACCAGCGTTGTCTCCGCTCCATCCTCAACATCCATTGGAGCGCTCACACCCCTAACGTCGAGGTACTCGAGATGGCAGAGGTCGACAGCATCGAGTCCACGCTGCTGAAGATCCAGCTGCGCTGGATGGGTCACGTCTCCAGAATGGAGGACCATCGCCTTCCCAAGATCGTATTATATGGCGAGCTCTCCACTGGCCACCGTGACAGAGGTGCACCAAAGAAAAGGTACAAGGACTGCCTAAAGAAATCTCTTGGTGCCTGCCACATTGACCACCGCCAGTGGGCTGATAACGCCTCAAACCGTGCATCTTGGCGCCTCACAGTTTGGCGGGCAGCAGCCTCCTTTGAAGAAGACCGCAGAGCCCACCTCACTGACAAAAGGCAAAGGAGGAAAAACCCAACACCCAACCCCAACCAACCAATTTTCCCTTGCAACCGCTGCAATCGTGTCTGCCTGTCCCGCATCGGACTGGTCAGCCACAAACAAGCCTGCAGCTGACGTGGACTTTTTTTACCCCCTCCATAAATCTTCGTCCGCGAAGCCAAGCCAAAGAAAGATGTTAGAGTGCACCACAGCACATTTAAGTAAAAGCCTTGTTTTCTTTTCACCTCACAGAACATAAATATTTTTCATGTTTTTTTAATATATAGGTGGTAGGAGAGAAGTAAGAAGAAACAAAAACCTTACTGATTCACAGGGAAGGGGGCCTTTGAACTTTGAGCAGATTCTGGGGTGAGGGTGTGTACTGACAATTACCACACCAGCAGTGTGAGTATAAGACAGCTTTAATAAACTAATATGTACACTAAGAGGTCTTGTCTCTTTGCAAGACGAACCTGGAAGGCTAGACTGTAGCTCCGGACTGCTTTATATACAAGGTCACCGGGATGACCCCTGGTGACCTAGTGGTGTAATTACATATCACCTGAAGAAAGGTTGAGAATGGCTGCAACAGATAACTGATGTTTTTGATGTGGAGAAATTGAACAATGGACAGTTCTCAGGAACAGAATGTAATGCAATCAATGACCATTTGCAGACACTATGCAAGAGTCAAAGGCTTTATTGATCAGAAGACCTAGACATGCCTCTGCCTGCTGCTGGCTCATGTCCAAGGCAGGTATGAAGGAGGAAACTAGGGCTCTCAGCCTTTATTAGGGGATCTTATGGGGAGGAGCTGCAGGAACAGTAGGCAGCCCAGTAAGGACATGCCTGCAGTACCATGTTCCACCACATTCACCCTTTCTTTTTTGAATGGACTGGCAGGATCATGCAGGGCAATGTCCATCAGCACGGGTCTTGTAGTCCATACAGTTCAAAGGTTCAGCCGCTCCAGCGGTCTTATTCGGCGCTGAGATCTCCGAAGTACTGCTGGCTGTATCGTTTGTTCCAGCGGAATGGTGGTTTGTTCACTCGGCTGGGTGTTGGAGGGCACAGTGTCTGTGTCCACTGGGTCCAATAGGGGGTGGGGAATTTGTTTGTAACAGTGGGGGGGGGGGGAGGTGGAGAATACTCGAGGAGCCATGTTGGAGGTAAGATCACTACTTTATCTATCAGGGTAATCCATGGGGCCGACTGGTCGCTGCACCAGGTCCCAGATGGACACTATATCATTCCGTCCATCCAGGTACCTTACCAGCACATACTAGAGGCTTTTAAAGCAAGAAGTGCACTTCCTCGACAAATAGGAAACATGAGTGCTCGTCCACGATGCTCAGGAAGTAGATGTTCTGATTCGTGGATGGGAGGGGCCCCTTGAAATCCATGCTAAGACGTTCAAAGGGGCAAGTGGCCTTGATGAGTTGGGCTCTCTCTGGTCTGTAAAATTCCGCACAGAACAGGCAATTGTGAGTCAGCTCTCTGACTGATCAGAAGACCCAGACATGCCTCTACATGCTGTTAGCTCAAGTCCAAGGTGGGATTGAGGGAGGAGAGTAGGACTCTCACCCTTTATTAGGGAATTTTGTTGGGAGGACCTACAGGTACAGAAGGCGTTCCAGCCTGCCGAGCCCAGTGAGGACATGCCCGGACATGGCCACAGTGCTGTGTTCCACCACATGGAATTAACATCTAACCAAGGGACAATATTCCTTGTCTGAAAATAAAACATTCCCCATATCCCTTGGTCCTCTCAATTGGCCCTGTATGTACGATAATGTACACACATACACCAAGACCCTTTGGGACTTCACTTCTCTAAGGTAATTACTTCACCAGTTTTCCATCGTGCATTCAATCCTTCAATATTGCTTTTATGCCGTGCATCAATTTTGCTGATCAGTGTAACAATCGCAATACTCTGGAAGTCCATTTGTACTAAATTGACTGCATTAGTCTCATCAACTGTTTTAGACACCATAGTTTAATCTTTTCCTCTACAAGGCCAGACAACAGTAACATTGCAAAATTATACACTCACAATATAATGGGAGGCTTGGCTGTTAAATATTAAACCTATCGCAAACTCACCTCCCCGCAGTCTCACACCAGGCCATCCATGAAGCGTGGTGGAATAGTCTCTCATAATCTCTGCAGGCTGAAATTTGCACCAATGTTGGATCAAAATCACAGTCTCAACAAAAATGGTTCTATTCAACATCAGCTCCTTGGCAAACAAGATGTACATCCTTAACAATTTCTCCACTGCCACAAGTCTTGACTTTCTACTATTGATTGAAACTTGGATAAATGCAGGCAACACTGCCCCTCTACATGAGCTCTGTCCACAGAACTGTAACTTTCTTAGCACTCCAAGGCCCTCCAGATGGGGCAGGAGTCTAGCCATTGCATTTAAAGATGATTCAACTACTGTGTAGTAAACCCCATGGAATTGTCTACCTTTGAGGTACAACTAATCAAAGTGGACCTGGTCAATCTCTTCTTAATTGTTCCCTTATACCATCTACACAAAGACTTTCATTACCGAATTCACCAACTTCCTCTCTAACATCATGCAAAATCTTGAGTTTGGATTCTCAGAAACTTTAATATTCATGTTTGTTTCCCTTGCAAACCCCTGATAGGTGAGCTTATGCACCTACTGGAATCTTTCAACTTAGATCTGCTACTTACTGGACCCACCCACACATTCGATCTAGTCCTGTCAGCCATTAGCAACTCAACATTAATTGATACAGGTGTATTGGACCACACTTCTATCACCTTTGACCTTTCCCTACCCTTCCCCCAAAACAAATCCCAACTCCTCCCCCCCTCAAGTTGCTATTCCCAATGTATTAACTCTCGGACTGCAGAGGAGTTCGCAAGAGCCCACATCCCTGCTCCATGTATTCCCATCATCGAGGCACCCATGTGTCCTGCTTTCCAATCCCGGATGCATGGCTCCACTCATATTGAAAAATCCCAAGCCCAAGAGAGTGCCCTGGCTTAACAATGTGACAAGGGCCTGAAGGAGAGAATGAAGAAAGGCTGAACAAAGGTGGAAGCGAGACAAACTCCATGTCTCCCTCGGGATCCTAAAACACAACCTGAACACATATCAGGATATGGTGAAGGCCGAGAGAACAAAATACCTTGCCAACCTAATTGCCAATAACTCCCATAAACCCAGAGTCCTCTTTAGCACCATAAACTCGGTTGTAGGTCCTCCACCCACTACAAACCTGGACATATCCTCCTGCCAAATGTGAAGAATATTAGGAAAAAATATACTTCCCTCCATCACCTGTAACCTAACTGGACTGCAGCTCTGTCCATGCAACCTGAACGACTTCAATTCCATCACATTACCCACCCTCCGAAAGATTGTGTTTTCCTTGAAACCTATAATCTGCCCCCTTGATTCTATTCCTACTACTGTCCTGAAGGATGTCTTTGACATCACGGGTCCGAGCATCCTCAACATCAATAGCTCCCCAGTCACTGTCCCAATCTGGTTCAAATGCGAAGTGGTTCAGCCCCTCCTGAAAAAACCTAACCTTGACCTCACTATCCCCAAAAATTACAGGCCTGTTTCAAAACTTTTTTTCCTCTCCAAAGTCCTTGAAAAAGTAATACTTTACCAACTATGTCTCTACCTTCACCAAAATAAATTAACAGAAAAGTTTCAGTCAGGAATCAAAGCCCACCACAGCACAAAGTCTGTCTTTTTGAGGGTATACAATGACCTACTCCTGACCATGGATGGAGCAGCGCCACTGTTCAAATGCTCCTAGACCTCAGTGCAACACCGTCATTCATGCTATTCTAATGGACCATCTCCAGCAGGGGGTTGGCATCAATGTTATGGCCCTGAGCTGGTTCAAATCTTACCTCACTGACAGGACATTCACAGTCAACACCTGCCTCAGCCACTCTCTCTTGAGGGGTTCCGCAAGGATCCATCCTTGGCCCCATTCTTTTCTCACTGTACATGCTCACTCTCAGCTATATCATGAAGAAACATGGCATCTCTTTCTGCTGTTACACCGATGACACCCAGCTCTACCTCCCCCTAAAACCAGATGACCAGTTAAAAATCACCATCCTCACCAACTGTCTGGAAGACAGATAATTCAGCATGGCCCGTAACTTCCTCCAACTTAATGAGACAAATTCTGAAATCATCCTATTTGGCCCTACTAATTTCACCAAAAGTTTCATGACTTCCTAGGTAATCTATCCACTTTTATTAAACCCCACGTTCAATCCCTTGCTTTCAAATTTGACAAACAGGTCAATGCCGTGGTGAAGGCCTACTTTTTCCTGCTCTGCACCCTTGTTAAAATAAAACAGTACTTCTCACTCAAGGACCTTGAAAGGGTTATTCACACCCTTATTTTTTCACATCTGGACTACGCTAACTCTCTATAGACTGGAATTAGCCAATCCTCCCTTACCCACTTCCAAACGGTTCAGAATGCTGCAGTTAGGGTCCTGAAAGGTGTCAAGAAGAGGGACCATATCACCCCAATTCTGGGCTGCTGGTGCAGCTCAGAATTGACCAAGTTGCTGCTATTTACATATAAGGCCCTCAACGACCTTCCCCCCTCCCCCCCCCATTATATCTCCGATCTGCTTACGCCCCTCTCCGCTCCCAAGCAGCTCAAATCATCTACCGCAGGACATCTGGCTGTTCCATGCACTAAGTGCACACAAAGGGGAGACCAGGCCTTCATGGTTGTGGCTCCAAACTATGGAAGAACATTCCCTTGACCATTAAACTAGCCCCCTCAATTGCTTTAAATCCAAGTTAAAAATGTACTTTCTGTTATTAGTGTTTAACATCTGAAACCCTTTGTACTTCCCTAGCCTCCAATAGTGTTGTACTATTCACTGCATTTGTGGTCTATTTATAATGTCTTAATGCGTTATACTGTAAATAGTTGTACTACTTTCAATTGATTGCCTTGGTTTGTACAACACTTTGGTCAATCCAAGTTGAAAAAAAATGTGCTATATAAATAAATAACTTGAACTGTCTTTCACAATGAATTTAAATGACAGTCTGAACAAGCAACAAGTTCATGAAACTTGCAGAGAACTCGAGGTGAGACATTGCTCTGGTGAGGTTACTGACAGAGCAGTGCCAACCACTAAGTAACTTTTGGCAATTCACAAATCATGAGGATTTTCTTCCTTGGCACAAGTTACGGGACAATATTAATGTATTAATATCTGTAAAATAAATTATTTTGAAGGCAATGCTACATAAAGGGATGCAACAGTCTAGAACCTATTAAGAAGACCACAGAAGGTATGAATTACAGATCATACATTATCTAATTAAATGATGGCATAAGTTCAAATGGTTGAATGGGCTTTCTCTGATCATATATTTCCAGCATCCATGGGTTGTAAAGATTGAAGATTGATGAGGATTTGTTATATATATGAGAAAAGATAAAGATTGGAAATAAATGAATCTTAATCTCTTGTACCAACTTGCAGCTAGCTGCAGGGAATTATTGGCTGAGGAATGACTATGGACTTTCTACCCCAATGAATAGCATAAGAAAGGGCTAATATTGGGGAGTATGGAGAATCACCTTGAAATAATCAAGGGATTAAAGATACAGTATAAAAAGTCTTGTGTGGAAGATATTAGCAGCTGTTGTGATAAAAATATGTATTCATGTATGCCAAATAAACCTTAGTAACTAAAAAAAAACTTTTTTTTTCCTAAATGGAGAAGGCATTTCCCTTGTGTATTGTGCTTACTACTTAGGTCAACTTTACACTGTAGGCAGAACAAATGTTAAGTAATAACTTATATCTGGGTATTTATAATTTCTTTATCCACTGGATTCTTATCAAAGAGAGAAATAGTACTATAGATGTTCAATATGTTTCTCTGTGATTATGTAGGTCTGTCCTCTCAAGAATGAGTCCAATTCTCAATCCTATTCCATGCTCATGACATATAACAGATGGAAACACCAATGAACATTTTGCATGAAAGTACACATTTACCACCAATACGTAAATGGATTAATCATGGTAATTTCAAGGATTTGAGTCAAATTGAGACAACCGGATGACATACCAAAAGATGATGGGCATCATCTGACCATAGGCTAGATTAGAGACTGAAACTAAATGAGATGTAGAAGCCATAACATTATTCTAAGTAATTAGCAGTTTCATGGATTATCTTCAGCATCTCACACTGGCAGGCTGTAATACCCATTTGTTTCAAACAGGTGCCAATCATATTAGTGCCTAAGAAGTCTGTGGTAACCTGCCTAAATGAATATCGACCAATGGAACTCACATCAACAGTGATGAAGTGTTTTGAAAGGTTGATGTTAAAGCACATCAGCTTCTGTCTGAGTGGCGACATGGATCTGTTTCAATTTGCCTACCATGGCAACAGGTCTATAGAGAATGCCGTCTCACTGACTCTACACAAATTCCTGGAACATCTGGTCAACAAAAATGCATTTAGCTCTTCATCAAATGCTTTTTTGCATTCAGCACCATTAAGATTGATCAGCAAACTCAAAAACCCAGGACTGAACAACCCACTGTATATTTGGATATTGAATTTCCTCACCTCCAGATCATATTCAGTGAGGATTGGTAATAACATCTCCTCCACTATCTCCAACAATACCAGAACATCATAGGGCTGTGTTCTTAGCCCACAGCTATACTTACTATAAATGTGTCACACAGTATGATAACCATACCATCTATAAATTCACTGATAATACCATGGTAGTGGTTTGTAAAAAAGGGGCAATGTCAGAATACAAGAGAGAGATTGAAAACTAGGCTGAATGGTGTAGCAATAGCAATCTCGTACCAAAACTAAGGAGCTGATTATTGAATTCAGGAAGGGAAAGCCAGAGGTACTTGATTCAGTGATCATTGGGGGATCAGAAGTTGACAGGATGAGCAAATTTATGTTCTGGCGATTCACTATTTCAGAGGATCTTTCCTGGACCCAACATACTAATGGCATCATGAAGAAAGAACATCAGCGCCTCTACTTACTCAGCAGTTTTCAGAGGTTTGGTATGACATCAGAAACTCGGGCAAATTTCTACAGATGTGTGGTGGAATGTGGACTGAGCAGCTGCATCATGGTCTGGTATAGGGACACCAATACTCCTGAGTCCTGCAAAAGGTGTAGTGGCCTATCTGACGCAATTGGCAATAAATGACACTGGAGTCAGTTGAGTCAGGAATCAGTCCCTTTATTGTGCTTAACCACAGCTTTTATAGTTCCCACTGCACGTTTCATGCTAAGCCTTCTGGGATGCGGTAGTGATGTCACTTTCCAGCCTAGGGTGTCAGATGCCATAAAAAATGTGGGCTCTTATTCGCACGCTTTTCCTAATTGCTGGTGCCTGACCTGCATCTGGAGGACTGGGACGTTGTTGGAGGCTAGGCACCCTGGTAATGCGCTTGCTTAACTTTTGTGGCTGTGTGCGATTCTGCTGTACACGATGGGCTCCCGCTACAAAGGTAGTGGACACAGCCCATGACATCGCAGGCAAAACCCTCCCAACCATCGAGAACATATACAGGGAGCACTCCCGTCAGAGAGCAGCAGCAATCATCAAGGATCCACATCAACCAGCAAATGCTGTTCTCACTGCTACCATCAGGAAAGAGGTATACTCACACCACCAGTTTCAGGAACAGCTGCTACCCCTCCACCATCAGTCTCCTCAATGGGAAACTCAATCAGAGACTCATTTAAGTTCTCTTATTTTGGCATTTTATTGTTTTTTTTTCTCTCTGTATTGCACATTCAGTTTGTTGACATGTGGACATGGAGTACTTTTTTTTGCACCATCAGTAAGCGGTAATTCTGCCTCACCTTCAGGAAAAAGAATCTCAGGGTTGTATGTGATGTCACATATGCACTCTAACAATAAATCTGAAAACTCTTTTCATGTGCCATCTTCCAATGATAACACGTTATGTCACATGTAATTTAATATCAAGTTTACCAACCACTTGAGGCAAATCCATTTTGTTAGGGAGCAATAAGTATTCCATAACTGAAAATACAGTGAAAATTTTGCATGGATATACTTTATATCTATCTATTTGTATCTACATACACATATATATCTATTAATTAACTTAGTGAAATTGAGTCAGAGAAAAATACAAATAGGAATAGATCTTGAATTCATTGGATTTTCATCCACAAAATTCCCAGCAAGATGGATCTTGGTATTCTTTTTGAAAATTTTATTTATTAAACCATGATGCACATGTTAAACATACAATTAATGAATACAACTTAGAAAATACACAAAATACATACATGATATTTTGAAAACTAATCCCCTACAATCCTCCACCCCCTTCCCTAACCCACCCACCCTCCTCTAATCTACCCCAATGAAGGAGAAAAAAGAAAGAGGAGATCACATCAACATTCATCAGTTAATTACTATGGTTTGGAGCAACGCAACTAACGTGCAGGAAGGGGATTTAAAAATTCAACCCATATGAATCAAATACGAGCTCCAAGTTTTACAATAAAAAAAGATAATTATTGCATAAATTAGATGTTATCTTTTCCAATGGAAAACAAGACCTCAACTCCATATGCCATCTCTGAATACTCAAATCAGTCTCACTTTTCCAAGTAATTGCCAAACATTTTCTGGCCACAACGAAAGCCAATCTCAAAAAAGTGATTTGAAATCTATTTTGTTTTAATTTTAAGATATTACCCAACAAAAACACCACAGGATCTAATAGAAATTTCACTTTCAAAATAACTTCTAAAAATTCCTCAAGTGTATTCTAACAGAGGTTCACTGTCTCATGCGACCAAGTAGAATGTAAAAAGGAATCTACCTCCTTATGACATCTAAAACATGAATCCGAAGAAATAAAATTCTACTTCCTTAATTTTTCCGAAGTTAAATATAATTGATGAATGGTATTCTTAATTTAAATAGAAATAAATATTTGTATAACAAGAAGTATCAAAGCATAATCATTTGTTTAAAAGGTGTCCATTGATGATTAATTTCAAGTAGTGGTTTTCAAACCATTGAAGTGAGACTCTTTTGCATGTCAGTATTTGTTTGCACCAGCATAGAACACATAGAATTTAAAAGTATGCTTCATAGCCCTATCTGAGACCTTAACAGTTAAATAATAGCTATCAGTATCCATAAGCTTCCAACGTTCATACACTGACCAGAGTTTAACATCTATGTTATTGTAAAGGGTATGTCTGCTTCTTTACGTATAATGTGCTAACTTGTGAAAATAGAGGTTGTTCTCTATTTAAAATACTAATTCTTTAGCACAGCTACATCAAATTAACACAGTCAAGATTAAGCAAATGTTGATTGAAGAATTGGATATTTTGAGCCAACTTTTGGCCAAAATATTTCCACATTGCTATCCAATTTAATTAAAACTTGCAGGGTTTGCTCACCCTGAAGATTATCAGCTCCACCTACTTTTTTTCCATGTTGTTACAATGGTAACAAATCAGCTACAAAAGGCCAAGCATTCCAGTCATTCCAGGGTACATTTGGGAAATATTTATCCAAACCAGTTGTGAGAAGAATAATCCTTCATATGCTCTGAAGACTCCATATTGTGATTCTATTTCATCAATTGCAGTGAAAGACAGGAGTGTTACTTAAGAATCTTCTTAATATTTTAATTCCAGAGATGTCATTAATTGGCTATCTCCAATTTCTTTTACCTCATCACTGGCTTCTTTGCAGCCCAATTATGAAAGAGCTTGAGAGAGAGAAAGAAAGAGCATGTATGAAACAGGTAGAGAGATTGTAAAAGAGAGAGAGAGGATGGCTGATAGACAGCCAGACCTCAGACAAAAACACACTGCTGCATCAATCCTGCAAGTCAGGTCTTACCTTAGGTTTTTCCCCTGAATGAGTAAGAACCCTTGAGACAGGAAGGGGAAGGGGATAGGCTGGGGACTCAGTACAGGAATTCTCATGTCCATGTCCTGACAACGAGCACAGTAATTTCTCAATTTATAAGAGATGTGCTTCTGGAAAACATGCTATTATATGAAATTCCAGAATTGGGAAATACTGGGTGAAATGAATTGTGGGTACTTTGATGCAGTGTATACCTATGCACAGAGAGAAGTGCGCTATTAATTTAGTAAATCAAAGATAAATTTCCCAAACATATTAAAGCTGCACATAGGTTTAGAACATAGAACATGACAGATGTTGTACCAACCTATATATACCAAAAAGAAACTTAAAAAACACTAAACCCACCCTACGTTGTAACTCTATTTTTCTTTCATCAGTGTGCTTGTCTAAGAGTCTCTTAAATGCCTCGATTGTCCCAGCCCCACCACCATCACTGGCAATACATTCCAGGCACCCACAAATTGTCCCTGACGATTCCCCTAAACTTTCCTCCCTTCCCTTTGTGCAGATGTTCTCTGGTGTTTGCTACTCCCACCCTTGGTCAAAGGTGCTGACTGTCTCCCTCCCATAATCTTACAGACCTCTATTAAATCACCTCTCATCTGTTTACCATGTTCAGTTTCCATATACATTCTCATCTACTTCTGTTATTCAGTTACACCAAAAGCCATTTACTTAAAAATCTTTATTTCTTATGTGGACCTTCATGAGACAAAAACACTGACTGTACATATTTTTCAGCTGGAAAATGGTAACATTTCTTCAAGAAAAAAGCCACATGTAGACTTTTGTTACTCTGTATTCTTTTATCACAAAATCCACTCTTTTAACAAAGACTCTGAATATTCAGTCAAGGAACAATAATTTTACAATGATTGGAAATTTAAAGACCTTTAAACAGTGTGCCGCATCAAAATATAAAGCAACATACGAGGGCAGGTGTGGCTACAACATGGATGCATTTTTTTGAAACATCCTGATACATGAAATTATTTGATTTATGAATACACAAGATCATTATAATGTCTGAATAACAGTATAGTCAAATTCTTCACACTAGAGGATCAAGATAAATTAATAGAGCTACTTAGAACATTTAAATCAAAAAGAGAAACTAACAAAGTTGATTAAGATCATAAAGAGGAGGATATAAGAGACTATTAATATTAAAATTAGATCATTGTCTATTGCCTTCCCAAGATCGTGTTATATGGCGAGCTCTCCACTGGCCACCGAGACAGAGGTGCACCAAAGAAGAGGTACAAGGACTGCTTAAAGAAATCTCTTGGTGCCTGCCACTTTGACCACCGCCAGTGGGCTGATCTCACCTCCAACCGCGCATCTTGGTGCCTCACAGTTCGGCGGACTGCAACCTCCTTTGAAGAAGACCGCAGAGCCCACCTCACTGACAAAAGACAAAGTAGGAAAAACCCAACACCCAACCTCAACCAACCAATTTTCCCTTGCAACCGCTGCAACCGTGCCTGCCTGTCCCACATCGGACTTTCAGTCACCGACGAGCCTGCAGCAGACATGGAGATACCCCTCCATAAATCTTCGTCCGCAAAGCCAAGCCAAAGAAGAAAGAAGAAGATCATTGTCTAGGCTCCAGGGTCTTTGTGCATGGTATTAGAGAGCTTACCCCTCAACACCCATTGATTTGGTTTGAGTAAAACCAAGAAATATTGATGCTTCACTCAGTCCAACACTCCCTCTTTCACTGCACCTCTTTGGTTAAGATTTGAATCACAGCTGTGAAGTCAAAAACTTAAACCCAAAATGGGCTTCAGTGAGCAGGAGTATTAATGAGATAGGTCTGCTTGAACGTACTGCCATTAATATCTTTCATCATTTTGTTGATGATTGTGAGCAGACTGATTTGGTGGAAATTAGCCATATTGGAATTGTCCTGCTTTTTGTCAGTAGAACATACATGGGCAATGTTCCCTACAGTGTTGTGACTGCACTGGAACAGCTTGGCTGTAGTCCCAGACCTTCATTGTGCACGTTGTTGTCATGTGGAGTGACTTAAAACACTTCTTAAAGCGTTAATCATAAGCTTTCAAACACTCTATTTTCTCAACAATAACTATTTCCATCATTACATTACAAATAAATTGTAGCCTCATTATTTCATATTTGTGGAAAAGATGGTAGGATCTAATAGGTGGCACAGTTGGCATAACAGATAGCGCAAAACCGTTACAGCACCAGCGATCGGGACCGGAGTTTGAACCCTGTGCTGCCTGTAAGGAGTTGGTACGTTCTTCCCACGTCTGTGTGGGCTTCCCCCCGGGACTCCAGTTTCCTCCCATCGTCCGAAAGATACTGGAATTGTAGGCTAATCAGATGTAATTGGGCAGCACAGACCATGGGCCAAAATTGTTTGTTACTATGTTGTATGTCTAAATTTTTTTTTAATTGGAGAAACAAATAATTGTTCAAGCTGAACAGAAAGAGCCAACAGAGTGTGAATGGGTATGTCACCAATAACAAACTGAGTAAACATTTCATCAAACTTTGTTAGTTAAGGATGTTTCTCCAAAAGAATTTAAGACTTCAAAACTGAAAGTATGTGGACTTGGAGGCAACCTGATGGCTTGGATAATGAATTGGTTGGGCAATAGAGCATAGAAGTAATGAATATGAATTAATTTGTAGGATGCAGCAGTGCTGACTGAATGGAATTCATGCTGCTATATTTCTGTAAATGCCTTAGGTTGAGGATCTAATAAGTGAGTCTGAATTTGAACTACAGCAAATGACCACAATGACAGGAAATAGTTGAAATGGAACGTTCATGTATCAGGTAAATAAATAAAAATATGGTAAATAGAGTTTGAAGTAGAAACAAAATCAGTGCTGTTTCTTAATAACAGAAAGCTAGAACTTTTAAATGAATATGTTGGTTCTGCATTACAGTCAAGGCAAGAACTTGTCATCTATCCCCAATTGCCCACTAGGCAGAGGTGATGAGCTTCCTTCTTGATCTACTGCAGAGCTTCCAGTGAAGGTGCTCCCATAGTGCTACTTGATAAGGAGTGCCAGGATTTAGACCAGATGACAAAGAAAAAATGGCAATAGATTTCAAAGTTAGAATGCAAATAGTGGTATTTTCATTTATTAGTTCTTGTGCATTTCATTGAAGTAGATTTCCATTTTGAGGGAGAGCTGTTGGAGGTGCCACAGCAATAAATGATGTGAAATTTGTTGATGGTCCATACCGTAGCCACAGTGCTCTGGTGCTGGAGGGAATGAATATTTGAGGTCATGGACTGCATGCCAATCAAGTGGAATATTGGCAAGTATGTTTAATTTGACAACACCTTCAATCACTTCCATAATGATGGAGAGTAAATGAATTTGGTGATGTTAAGTGAATCAAATGTGTTCGACGATTTGTGCACAGGAGAGACCTGGGAAATTTTCTCCATTATCTATGTTGAAAATGTATTGGAGTAGTTTGCAATACACAAACTTGATGGAGAAACTCAGCAGGTCATACAGTATCCATAGGATGTATAGGATAACGAACATTTTGGGCCTGGACCCTTCTCAGCTCAAGACACAGCTATTTCTGAACTATAGGCCTTCAAAACTATATCCAGAGTACAGGGCTTCAAGGCTATATCTGGAGTACAGGGCTTCAAGGCTATATCTGGAGTACAGGTCTTCAAGACTATATCTGGAGTAGAGGTCTTCAAGATTATATCTGGGTCTTGTCTGGTCCCAAAGCCCCAAATATATCTGGTTCCTTCACTCATTTGTTGATATCGCATGGGGTGAATTGAATTGGCTGGAGATTGGCTCTTATAATCGTGGGGATCTCAAAAGAGATTCCTGATTTCTTTACAAGGCTAGAAGGGGTGATGCATCATCCATAAGATAGCAGGTTCTAGTCTTATACTATTCACCTCCTGCAATTGATCACAGTGTCTTCTTGATGCCCAGTTCTGAGCTTCCACATCTGTTCCACATTTAGTACAAAGCACTGCGTATTGTAGGATTTCCTCAGGTGGAATTTTGTTCACACAAGGGTTCACCACTATCAATGCTTTCTTGGATAGATGCATCACTTGGCAGTGGTGATCAAAAACATTCAAACTAATAACAGCAACTGTTGGTTAGACAAATATATTAAAGGTAAAATGATGTAGGTGGAATCAAGGTACAGATCAGCTGTTATGTAATTGAATAGCAGAACTCAAGGGGCTGAATGGACTCTTGCTCTCCTGAGTTGTTGGCCTCAGGATGAGGAGCCCAATTAAGGGACAGCATTTTCAGGAGTGAAAAGTAGATTTCAGATTTCAAATTTATGTATGAGTACATACATGACATCACATACAACCCTGAGATTAATTTTTTCTTCAGGCGAGGGAGAATTACCACTCATTGGATGTGCAAAAAACATTAAAATGTGCACAGCATATACATGTAAACAAATAGCAGATTGTAAACAGATAACAAATGTAGACAAACTGACTGTGCACTGCAGAGAGAATGTTTTTTAAAAACTCAATAACGTGCACAAGTAAGAATCCTTAAATGAGTCCCTGATTGTTATTATCATCCGCTTGTTCTGCTTCATCCTCATTTCCATATACCTGCACAAGGAACACTTAAACCCACTCAGGAATATTTTTGCTCGATAATAACATTCCTGAGTGGGTTGGCAACATCCAGTAAGGCATGATTACTCTTCTGCTGGTAGAGACCATGGTCCTTTTCTACAAATCCTGGCATCTAATGTGTCTCAATAGAGTTTTGTTTTAATTTGCTAAAAGGTGTATTCTTGAAACAATGCTGGTAATTCCACTCTTGGTTTTCTGGCAAAAAAAAAGTACCTACAGATTACACTAGCTGGCAAATTTCATACACAACTTCTTCTGTCCCTTCCCCTTGGTCTGACTTGATAAAGCTTCAGTGATTGCAGAACTGTGATTTCAACCAACCGATACTTTGTCCCACATGAATATTTTGCTTCATAAGCATTCAGCCTTACTGTGTTTAATTCAGTTTCAATCAATCTCCAAAGAAAATATTCACAAAAGAGCAAAGAGATTAGTTTGAGAGCAATTAGAATGAAACATTTATAGGACTGAATATTTTCAATGAAGAAAATATGATTGGCAGGCGTTAAGGTATATGTGCTTAAAGTCTTGTGACCAGTGATAATGCTGCCTATTTGACACAGGAACAGGAGAGCACTGGTTCAAACTTGAAACTATCAGTTAAATCCGGAGATTAGAGGGTCATTTTCCAATTGAAATCGTTGGAACAACTAGCAGTTCAGCGCTATTACATGTTCAAGAATTGCTTTATCATTTGATATAGTTGAAAATAACCATTATTCAAATGTTATTCACACGTAATAATAAAAAAAATTAAAAATAATCAAACTCAGTTCCATTAACCTCATCTCTTAAGGAAACAGATAAACAGCTACAGCTGAAGTTATGGTGGATACAAGGGATAAGGCCTGACTCATTGAATGGTGAATTGGACTCAAAGGGTTCAATTTCCTTTTACTGTGTTCCTATACTTAAGAAGGCAGAATATTAATCAGAATCAAGATTTATTGTCATGAACAAGTCATGAAGTTCGATGTTTTGTAGTAGCATCATAGTGTAAACATTCATATTATAACCATCTTACAACATTACGATAGAAAGGAAATAACTATAATAGAGCAGGAAAAGTAAGGCAGGGTCTTTGGTTCATTGATTATTCAGGAATCTGATGGCAGCGGGGAAGAAGCTGTCCTTGTGCCGCTGAATACTTGTCTTTAGGCTTCTGCACCTTTTCACCGATGGTAGCAGAGTGAAGAGGGCATGGCCTGAGTGGTGGGGTCTTTGAGGAGAGAGGTTGTTTTTTTTAAGACACTGCCTCATGTAGCTGTCCTCGATGAAGAGAGGTCTGGTGCCTTTGGTGTCACAGGCTGAGTTAACAACCTTCTGGAATGTATTCTTGTCCTGAGAGTTGGCACCTCCATACCAGGCTGTGATATGACCAGCCAGAATGCTCCCCACTGTATACCTGTTGAAGCTTTCAAGAGTCTTTGGTGACATACTAAATCTCCTCAGACACCTGACAAAGTATAGCCGCTGGCAAGCCTTCTTTGTGATTGCATCAATAGTGAGACACCAGGACAGATCCTCAGAGATGTTGATACCCAGGAATTTGAAGTTCTTGACCATCTCCACTACTGATCTCTTGATGAAGACTGGGGCACATTCCCCTGACTTCCTCCTAAAGTCCACAATCATCTCCTTGGTTTTGCTGATGTTGAGCACAAGACTGTTATCGTTATATCATTCAACGAGCTGATCTATCTCCCTCCTGTTCACTTCTTCATTGCCGCTTGTGATTCTGCCAGCAACTGTGGTGTCATTGGAAAACTTGTAGACAGCATTGGAATTGTAGCTGGCCACAATTATAATGGGTAGAGCAATGGACTAAGCAAGCATTCTTGGAGTGCAGTTTTGTTGATAATCAGTGAGGAGGAGACATTCTTTCCAATTTGTACTGACTGTGGTCTTCCAATGAGAAAGTCAAAGAGAGGCCTAGAGTTTGTAGCTTCTTGACCAGCACTGATGAATTAATGGTATTGAAATCTGAGCTGTAGTTTATAAAGAGTCATATGTATGAATTGTAGTTTTCAAGCTGACCCAGAGCTGAGTGGAAAGCCAGCGATATTGCATCTGCTGTGGAGCGATTGTGACAATAGGTGAATTGCAGTGGGTTCAGATCTTTACTTAGGTACATGTTAATTCTAGCCATGACCAATCTCTCAAAGTATTTCATCACCGTAGAAGTTAGTGCTTCTGGGCGGTATTCGTTGAGGCAGCCCAAACTACTGTACTTGGGTACCGGTATGATTGATGCCCTTTTGAAGGCTGCCACAATGAGAGGTTGAAAATTTCCATGAATACTAGTTGGTTGGCGCGAACTTTTAGTCCCCTGCCAAGTACACCATCAGGGCCCAATGCCCTTCTTAATGATGTTCTGACCTCATCTTCAAAAACAGATATCACAGTGTCCTCAGCCTTTTCAGAGATTCTAGTAGGCACTGTTTGGAGGTTCTTCTCAAAGCGGACATAGAAGGTGTTCAGATCATTGGGTAATAAAGCATCACAGCCATCTATGCTGTTCGCCCCAACTTTGTAGGCTGTAATAGCCCGCAATCCCTGCCATAGCTGGTGTGTATCCGTCTCTGCCTCTAGCTTCCTCTGGAATTGCCACTTTGCTTCTAAGATGGCTTTCTGCAGGTCATTCTTGGACTTCTTATAAAGATCCCGATCCCCAGCTTTAAACACCCATATTCTCACCCTCAGAAGGTTGCAGGTCCTCTGATTCATCCAAGGCTTCTGGTTGGGAAACACCTGGTATTTAAACATAGGTTCACACTCATCCATGCAGGTCTTGATGGAGTCGATGACACCAGTTGCATGTTCATTCAAGTCTATGGATGAGTTCTTGAATATGTTCCAGTCCACCAATTCTAAGCAGACCTGCAGACACTCCTTCACCGCCCTCGTCCATACCTTCACCATCTTCACCACTGGTGCTGTACTCTTCAGTCTCTTTTTGTACGCCGGGAGCAGAAGTACTGCCAGGTGATCAAACTTGCCAAAATGTGGTTGTGGTATGGCTGAGTAGGCATACTTCATGGTGGTGTAGCAGTGGTTGAGTGTGTTGGTTCCCATGGTCTCATATGTGACGTGTTGGTGGTAGTTTGTCAGAGACTTCTTCAGTTGGCCTGACCTGATTGAAGTCCCCCACAATGATCGGGAAGGCATCCAGGTGTGCTGTCCCATGAATGTTTATCCCGTGCCAGCCTGATGTTAGCTTGGGGAGAACTGCACACTGCAACCAGGATAGCGGCGGCGAACTCCTCTTGCAACTAGAATGGGTAACACTTGATCACCAGATGTTCCAGGTTGGGAGAGCAGGATTGTGTACCATAATGAACTGATGATGGCAAAAATACCACCTCCCTGGTTTTTACAGATCAGTGCAATGGAGAGTGTAGCTCTTGGACTGCAGCGCCATGTCCGGAATGTCCACACTTAGCCATGTTTCCGTAAAGCACATCACGCAGTGCTCCCTGATGGCTCGCCGATGTTGAAGTCTGGCTTGGAGTTCACCAAGTCTGCCCTCCAAGGACTGCACATTGGCTAGGGGGATGGTAGGGAGTGGAAGCCACAGGCCCCAGAGACTTAGCTTGACCTGTAGCCACCCCCCCCCCACCCCCCACCACCACGTCCACGTGGTCGGGTCTTCTTTACTTGGCTCATGGGTCCTCAGCTGGAGTTGTTGTTGTACCTGGTTGAGCAGTGTAATCTGAGAAACAAGGTGGTTTTCTCTATGGATTTTCATACTTACCTGTTGTAGTCCAAATAAAAACAGTGAAAGAATCACATATATCACTGAACCTCCGAACTTCCCAACCAATTTTACAGCAGGTCAGCCTTGCAAAATTTTGCCCCCTGATATTTCCTGCATTACTACCAACAAAGGGACCACAGAGCAGGTAATTCAAAAGTAAATACAAACCAAAGAGGTGCAAATAGGTTTTTTGTCGAAGAAGAGTAGATTTCTGGTGAAATTGTGGAGAAACGAGTTCTGTATAACTATTTTGGAGGCAACAAGTAAGAATTTATATGCATCTGCACATAGTTCAAGGCAAATGATAACAAATTAATTACCACTGTCAATAGGAATACATATTTTTTTCTTCAGATTAAAAAATTGGCTGAAAATATTAATGAAAATTGCAAGTGCTTTTGAACAAAAATAATAAGGATTCCACATTCCCTTGGGCTGTTTGCTTTGGCTAGAAGCTACTTTTGTACAGCAGGGTGGGAATCAGAGCTACGACGCAATAGTCCTTTGCAACAAAACCCCCAGTGAAAGAAATAGGCTCTGAAATATAGGAGTTTCTGAGGTTTCACTCACCCCATTGAGCCAACTCTTTCCTGTGATACAAAGATTACCAATAATTTGATGAAAAGCTACATTTTCCAAACAAGTTTTGGTTTAATTTAATTTCATCTGTACAATAGCAGATTCTAGAGAAAGCAAAACAGCCCAAGAAAACATGGAATCCTTATTATTTTGGTTCAAAAGCACATAATTTTCATTAATATCTTCAGCCAATTTATTATCTGAAGAAAAAAGTGTATTAATATTGATTACATTGTCTATTCCCTGAAACTGGAATATTATTACTGGAGAATGATATGCACAAAATTAATAATGACCCCAATCCGCATGGATCAGTAATATCACCTCCTTCATGACCACTAACACAGGGACACCTCAAGGCTGTGTATTTAATGGTTGTTCAATTTCTCTACATTCATGACTGCAGAACCGAGTTCAGCTCCAATGCAATCTATAAATTTAATGATAATACCTGCTGCTGTTGTGGTTGACCAAATTACTGGACATAATGATTCAGAATATAAGATGGAGATAAAAAAAAAATCTGGTTGGCTGGTGTCAGAACAACATTCTTATTCTCAACCTCAATAAGACCAAGGATCTAATTGCAGATTTTAGGAAGAGGGGTGGGAGTTGCGGGTGGTGGTGAGGGGTGGGGTTGGGGCTGAGGGATCTTGCAATTGGCATTTAGAGGATTAGTACCTTCAAGTACCTGGGAGACCATATATCAGAGGTCCTCTCCTGGAGCCAGCAGATCAACACATCCATGAAGAAGGTACACCAGCTCATTCACTTTCTAAGAGTCTGCGGAGATTTGGAATGTCATCAATTACCCTATCGAACTTCTACTGGTGTGCTGTGGAAAGTATACAACTGGTTGCATCACAGCATGTTTTTGTAATTTGAACGGTCTGTGCATAAGACCTCTTATCCACTGAATATATCTATGAGAGGTGCATAGGCAGCCAACATCAGAAATGACCTCTATCACCCTGCTTACAACTTCTTCTCACTGCTACTGTGACAGATTATGGATATGGTTCGGGGAGATAAATTTGGGAAGGTTTTTTAGTGCAGGTCACATACAAACATTTCAAAACAGATCTCATTTAAAATACTAGAGCTCTGCTCAAGCTAGACAGGTCAAAGGAACATAGGAACATAGGAAGTAGGAACAGGAGTAGGCCAAAAATGGCCCATCGAGCCTGCTTCGCCATTCAATACGATCATGGCTGATCTAATTTGTGACCTAACTCCACCTACCTGCCCTCTCCCCATATCCCCTAATTCCTCTATCATGTAAAAATTTATCTAACCGAATTTTAAATATGTTTAATGAGGCAGCCTCAACCACTTCCCTGGTTAGAGAATTCCAAACATTCACTACTCTCTGGGAAAAACTATTTTTCCTCATCTCCGTCCTAAATCTACTCCCCCAAATCCTGAGACTGTGTCCTCTCGTTTTAGTTTCCCCGGCCAGCTCAAAAAACCTTTCTACATCTATCCTATCCATACCTTTAATAATCCTATATGTTTCTATAAGATCTCCTCTCATTCTTCTGAATTCGAGCGAATACAATCCTAGATGATTTAATCTTTCATCATAAGTTGACCCCTTCATCCCAGGGATCAACCAAGTAAACCTCCTCTGGACCGTCTCCAAAGCCAGTATATCCTTCCTCAAATATGAGGACCAGAATTGGACACAGTACTCCAGGTGCGTCTCACCAGTACCTTATACAGTTGCAACATTACCTCCCTACTCCTCTAGCAATGAAGGCCAACATTCCATTTGCCTTCTTAATAACCTGCTGCACGTGCAACCTAACTTTTTGTGATTCATGCACAAGCACTCCCAAATCCCTCTGAACAACAGCATGCTGTAGTTTTTCACCCTTTAAATAATATTCAGCTCTTTTATTTTTCTTGCCAAAGTGGATAACCTCACACTTACTAACATTGTATTCCTTCTGCCAGACCTTTGCCCACTCATCCAGCTTAACTATATCCCTCTGCAGACTCTCCACATCCTCATTACAATTTGCTCTCCCACTCAATTTGGTGTCATCCACAAACTTGGCTACACCACATTTTGTCCCCTCCTCCAAGTCATCAATGAAAATGATGAACAGTTGTGGGCCTAACACTGACCCCTGCGGCACCCCACTTACCACTCTCTGCCAACCTGAAAAACTCCCATTTATCCCGACTCTCTGCCTCCTGTCAGACAATCAATTTTCAATCCAGGCCAATATACTTCCCCGGACTCCACTTTCCTGTAACTTACTGATAAGTCTCTTGTGCGGCACCTTATCAAACGCTTTCTGGAAATCCAAATATACAACATCAACCTGTTCCCCTCTACCCACCACACCCATTATATCCTCAAAGAATCCTAACAAGTTTGTCAAACAAGATCTTCCCTTTCTAAAACCATGCTGCGTCTGCCTGATTGAACCCTTACGTTCCAAAAGTTTCACTATTTCATCTTTAATGACGGCTTCAAGCATTTTTCGAACTACAGACGTCAAGCTAATTGGCCGATAATTTCCAGTCTTCTGCCTACATCCCTTCTTAAAAAGTGGCGTGACATTTGCTGTCTTCCAGTCTGCCAGGATCTGCCCAGAATCCAAGGAATTTTGGTATATGACCACCAATGCATCAACTATAACTTCTGCCATTTCCTTCAGAACCCTTGGATGCATATCATCAGGACCAGGTGATTTTTCTGGCTTTAGTCCCATTAGTTTCTCCATCACTACTTCCTTTGTAAGAACTATTTTATAGTCAGCTCCATCTGCCTTTACAAAATCTTTGGAGAGTGCCCAAGAGACTTCACTAATGGTTTGTTGTTTTGAAAAGCAACAGATGAAAGAACTCGGAGGAGTAGGTTCAGAGCCTTAGGCTGTCTGGGAGTGCTGTTTGCTGTTCTAAGAGGGTCATGTGGTGTTTTGCATTCAGAGAGGGAGTCAAACAGGCTTTTCTCTGAGACAGAGAGAGAGAGAGAGAGAGAGAGAGAGAGAGAGATCAGTTCTGCAGTTTTACAGTCAGCAGCAACAGCTGGGATTGGAACAGGACAAGCTGGCAAGCTTGTGGTAAAACCCCATTTGGAAGATGGGTTGTGAGTGCTTAGTTCAGCCTGGTCAAAGCCCCTATGGTTCATGCAAGAGAAGAGGACTGGCTGTCTAATGTTTCACTTGAAATAATAGAAACAAAATGGAACTCTGTGGTGACCTGAAAGAAAGAGGTTATCATCTGGATAACCCTGATTGGGCAAGTTTCTTTGGAAAGAAACTGATGTAGCTGATTAAAAGGGATCAGTTGTGGGTGTCCAGTAAACAACAAATCTCTCTCTAAAAACTGACAAGAACCTTCCTGAGCAGTAACCATTTACCTTTCAAGCACCAAAGCCTGATGAGCTTCATAAATGTTAAATTCTGTGCACAGTATAAGAATTGCCTGCAACCGGTGAACTTGGAGGGGTGAGAAGTGAGATTGGACTGTGAATCGAATAACTTTTCTGAACTTACATACATGTGCGCTTAGAATTAGAAGGGAGTTAAGTTAGGTTAGTTAAGTTAATAGTAATAAGTTAAAGTTTGATCCTGTTTTCATGTTTAAAGAGAATTAAAAGTAAGTTTTGTTTAAGTAACCATTTATCTTGGTGAATATCTATTGCTGCTAGATTTTGGGGTCCTCTGAGCTCATAACACTACCTTCAGACAGAAGTTACAGAATCCTGAAGACCAGCATCTCTAAGTTCGAGGGATGTTTTTCCAAGCCCCTGAACTCTTGTATTAATCATGAACTGCTCCAATGCTGCAAAAGGTTTGTCTGAACTATTGTAAAATCACTTTTAATTGCTCTAGGATAACAGGGAATATTTATCATCTATCTTGTATTTATTGTCTCTTTTTAATTCAGTTATTTATAATATTGTAGTCTTTTTTTACAAAAATGTTGGTGCACATGTACATTACACTTATGTGTTTGACAATAAATATATCATTTTCATTATACTTTACTTTAAGTTGAAGAGTTCTACTTCAAAGGAAATGATCTACCATGCCATTCAAATAAATTCACAAGAAGGCTGGTTTATCTCTACAGTTTATATCTTTATCGTACATTGTCTTTCAATGTTTCATTCTTTTTCATTGGTATGTATCTCCATTTAATTTTGTTTTATAAAATATAGGAGTTTTGTTTCCCCGTAGGCTTTTAGGACTTCTGATGTGAAACACAAATAGTTTGTCTGATTCAAAATACTTTTGACTGTCAATGGATTCCATGATAGATGTTGTAGTTTAAAAGTTATTTTCTTCACTCCCACATTTCCTTTGAGAACCCCACGTCCAAAGCATCTGATGCTTCAGTCTATCATACAATGGCTTTGCAAGCTGGTCAATTTTCCCCAAACAGTGAACATATGGTCACGAGGAATTCGGAAAACATTTAACTTTATAGAAGATTTATTCATTCACCACAGTCAAGTATAGTCAAAATAAACGTCATCAGATATCATTTTTTTTAAATTACTGAAATTAATCTGCAGTTCTCCTAAGGTTAAATATAATACTCTTTGAACTTAATCCTTGCCTCCAGAATCTCATTAAATGGTTCATCTTAAAATACTGCAGGTTGTTAACTTAATTATATTTATAAACCACAAAATATTTATGTTTGTCACTGCAATACAGCAGTGAGGTGCTGTGGTTCCTGTATAGGTAATGTATAAATTTTGCTTATTGATAAACTTATGAGTAATATATAATTAAGTGAAATCTATTGTTTATACACACTGAGATGCTTAGTAATGTCATATCACTGGAGAGCTGTCAGTCAGCCTTCCATCCATCTGGCTAATTGGCTTCTTGCCGCATTTCAGTCATGTTTTTCTTAACTGGTCGCCTCTGGCAAAAAAAAATGCAAATGACAGACAGAGCAGTCTGGCAGTCTGCAGCTTCTTAATTATCTGTCAGAGTAAAGACCAGGAGAGCCCAGGCCACACAGTGGAGATATGCTAAGCAGCAATGCATCTTGGGAATAAGACTGACAGCTCATTTTCCTCCTGTGTTTTTGGCAGCCGACACCATAGGTATGTGGGTTTCCCTGTTTCCCAGTGAACACCTGGCCCATTGCTCAGGAGACCATGGTACCAAGTGTCAGGCTTATCAAGTCAATGGCTTTTTTCCCCCATTCCTGTGACAGGATTGTTGACAAATGCCAGCAGTTGTTCAAGCATCATGGGAAATGCCTGCCATGACTATGTCAGTAGTCTGCCACAAACTGTTATTGTTAAAAATACTTCCAGTGACAGAATGCTGTTGTACTGAAATCACTTCTCTTATGAACTGCAAACTTTATCAAACATCAAATAACAAGTATAATGGGAAGCACTTGGGAGTGTTAAATTTGCTATTCCAACTGGATGCAAAGAGCCTTCGACAGCTATTAAAAGTTAAATTTCTTTACACCTATAGGTAGCTTAATTTTCTTTTCATTTAATCAAAATTAAGAAACTCAAGATGCACAGACAATATTTATGTTTGCATGTTTTTTTTCCATTGACTATTTGGAATAATTGCAGGAGTCAGACTTACCAATGACTCCAAAAAATTATGAGAAAAATCCTTCAGGACTAAGAGGCGGATCATCTAACCTGGGGCTTAGCCCTCAGCCAAAGTGACCATCTTGCCTATTTCAATCTCTGTTGTTTGAGGTGCATGTTTTTCAGACTTGGTCTACAGACCAGTTAGAGGGATGGAGTGGAGAAAGCAGACTCGGCGGTGTAATCGTGATGTGTTTAAGTGGTATGGAGTGGAAAGAAGTTTCCTATGTGCATCTTTCCCCTCACTTCACATCGAAGTTGCTTTCCCAAATTGTGACTTCTGAAGTAAGAACATCTAGATGGGTCTGGCATCTGATTAATTAGAAAAGACAAGCTTCAGGAAGGCTTCTTCAATCTGGCCATCAATCTTTCATTGACGAGAAGATTTTAGGTGGATGCATGGAATAGCTAAAAAAAAAGACTATTTAAAATCAAATGGCACCAGAAGACTGTTTCACAGAAATAAATGCTGATAAAGGCGCAATAAACACAAGTGAAAGTTACACTTGGTCTAGAAAAGTCATGAGTGAAGCAGCATCACTGTTTAGGTGGAAAATGGGACAAAATGCACACAAATGCAGAGAGGAGATGTAGCCATTGTGCATGAAAAGTGTAGAAATATCATTTACTGCTGAAAACATTCATGTACAAATGCAGGCATCGAATACTGCTTAAGAATGTAAGAAGGTGATTGATGGAAATTGGCTTTGAGACTTATCATACACTTTCTAATCCGCTAACCCTGCAGAAAGGCAGTGATGTCCCACTCACAGAAACAGTACTGACATTGGAAGATTATTTCAACCCACTTTCATATTAAATAGCTGAGAGTTACATGTTTGGCACGAGGAATCAAAGAATAGGAGAAGGCATCGGTCACAAAATTGTTCCATTAATCTTGACATTACAAATTTGATGAATTCTTAAAGCAGGTATTTTATTTGTGACTTCAATGACAAATGGGTTCAATGTAAATTGTTAGGCACACAGAACCCTACATTTAATCTGGGTTTTTTATGTGGTAGCTTTGATGGAAGTGATAATGAATAATGGGAAGGAACCCTCACTGTCATCTGGCACAAGCAGTCAAAAAGAAGCAGTGATTAGTCCCTAAATAAATAAATAGAAAAATTGCTGATACTCGTATTCTGAAATAAAATTAGAACATGCTCAAAACGTTCAATAGGTTGACCTAAACATTCATTCTTTTTTCCCTTTCCACATATGTGGCCTGATCTACTGAATTTTCCCAGTATTTTTCTGGTACGTTGAGTGCATTTGTCTTGAATTCTTGCCGCAGGTTTAGTTTCAATCAAGTCTGTTCTCTTATGGAAGCAATTTTTTTTTAGAAAAATTGGACATACAGCATAGAAAAAGGCTCTTTCACCCCATGAGCCCATACAGCCCAAATATCCAAAAGTATCAGCAACTCCCATATGTCTTGAAGGGTGGGAGGAAACTGAAGCACCCAGAGGAAACCCATGCAGACCCAGGGAGAACGTATAAACTCCTTATGGACTTTGTTGAATTTGACGCTACGTCACTGGTGCTGTACACTAACCCTGCTGCCCCCAAAGGAATGAATCTGTCAGAAGAAGGAGCGTAGTGACAATATATAAATCCTTACCCAAAATGACTAGTGCAGTGCTATCAACATAAACTTTTGAGACAAGAATGTTAAACAACAGAAAAATACTAATATTTCAATATTCATAGAACACAATGTCTAAAAAATTGATACGATCAACAGAAAGAGTGAGATGCAATAAGTTTGCAAGATAAAATGCAGGTGAATTATCATGCTCTGGAAAGTATACACCATCATAATGGATGATAATTCTATCGTGGGGAGAAATATTTACTGCAGGAAGTTCAGTCATATTTCTCTGTCAGAAACAACAATTTGTCTCAAGCAATACTCCATTTAATTACTGAAGGCCATCTACAACAGATCTTGTCCAATGATTAGAATTGCCATTTGGCAAAGCTGACAACACCAAGTGGGTGACATTGCTGGTGTCATCAAAATTTATATCATGGAAACAGGGACCTTGGTGTAAATGTTTCATGCTGACCAATTGTATTCACATCGATCCTCTCCTCTGACAGCTTGCTCCACATTCCCATAATTCTTTGTGTAAAAATGGTGCCCCTCGTCTCCCTTTTAAGTATTTACCCTCTCATATTAAATCTATGCCTCTAGTTTTAGATTCCTTTCTGCAGAGATAAAATCCATAACTATTTACCTTATCTATGCCTCCCAGAATGTTATATTCCTCTACCAGGATCCTTCTCATCGTCCTACATTCCAGGGAAAAAGTCCCAGTCTTTCAGTGCTAGTAATGGGCAGACAAACTCAATCAGCATTTTGCATTGGTTTTCACTGGGAAAGATGCCAGCTATATGCAAGAAGTTCAAGAGTGTCAGATTTCAGATTTATTGTTAGAGTACATACAAGTCATCACATTCAACCCCGAGATACTTTTTCTGAGGGCAGAATTATCACTTATTGGTAGTGCAAAAAAAAACTAAACAGTATACATGCAAACAAATAAAGATCTGTAAACAGATAATGAACATGAACAAACCAACTGTGAATACAGAGAGAATTTTGAAAATCAATAAAGAGTCCTTAAAGGAGTCCCTGATTGAATTTGTTGCTGAAGAGGTAGCAGCTGTTCCTGAATCTGGTGGTGTGAGGCTCCCAAGAATTTAAATTTATTCATCCTCTCCATCTCTGATCCACCTATGATCATTGGATTGTAGACCTCTGGCTTTCTCTTCCTGAAATCAACAATCAGTTCCTTTGTTTTGGTGACATTGAATGTAAGGTTATTGTTGGTGCACCATTCAGCCAAGTTTTCAATCTCCCTCCTGAATCGTGACTCATCACCTTTCTTTTTACAACCCAATACCATGGTATCATCGACAAGTTTTCAGATGGTGTTATTGTTGTACCAAGACACGCATTTGTTGATGTATAGAGAGTAGAGCTGGGGGTGGGGGGGGGGGGCTACAAATGCTGGCTGGGGTTGCTCCAGTCGTGATGGAAATTGGGGAGGAGATATTCTTACGAATACTCAATGATTGGGGTCTGGAGGTGAGGAAATCCATGATCCAATTACACAGTGGGGTGTTGAGTCCCAGGTCTTGGAGTTTGCTGATCGGTTTTGAGGGGATGATGGTGTTAAATGTCAAACTGTAGTCGATGAAGAGCATCCTGATGAATGCGTCTTTACTGTCCAGGTCTTCCAGGGATTTTGTGTAGAGTCAGTGAGATGGCATCCATCATAGACCTGTGCGATGGAGGCAAATTGGAACTTATCCATACCAACTTATCCTGTCAGAAGCTGACGTGCTTCAACACCAGCTGTTCAAAACAACTCTTCACTGTTGATGCAAATGCAACCAGTCGATAGTTATTACGGCAGATTATTATACTTCTCTTCAGCACCAGTATGATTAACATCTGTTTGAAACATTTGTGTACCACACCCTGCTAGAGTGAGTTACTGAAGATATTCATTGGAAAGTTGATCAGCACAGATTTTTAACAGTCAGCCAGGTACTCCGTCTGGGCTGGATGCTTTCCTTGGATTCACTCTCCTGAAGGCAGAAGAAGGTGTAGTTGCTGGGAAGTTGAAACATCTGAAGGTAGATAAATTATCTGGACTAGATGGATTATGCCCCAAAGTTCTTAAACAGGTAGTTGAAGAAACTATGGAGGCATCTGTAGTGATCTTTCAAGAATCAATGGAGTCTGTAATGATTTGATAGAGTTGGAAAATTGCAAAATGTCACTCCATTTTTTAAGAAGGGAGGGAGACAAAAGAAAGGAAATTATAGGCCAGTTAGCCTGACTTCAGTGGTTGGTGAGATGTTAGAATTTATTATTGTGAGGTCTCAGTGTACTTGAAGGCACACATTAAAATAGGCCCAAGTCAGAATGGTTTCCTGAAGGGGAGATCTTGCCTGACAAACCTGCTGGAATAAGGAAATAACAGGAAGGGCACACAAAGGAGAGTCAGTGAATATACTTTACTAGGATTTTCATAGGGCCTTTAACAAGTTGTCATACACGAGGCTGTGAAGCAAGATAAAAGCACATGACACATATTAGCATGGATAGAAAATTGACTGACTGAAAGGAGGCAGAGAAGGGGGTAAAAGGAGTTGACTGCTGATAATCAGTGGTGTTACATAGGACTTGGTGCTGGGACCATTTCTTTTCACATTATGTGAAAGTGATTTGGATGACAGAATTGATGGCTATGAGACCAAGTTTGTGAATGATCCAAAGCTAGGAGTAGGACAGGTAGTGTTGAGGAAGCATCGAGCCTACAGAAGAACTTAGACAGGTTAGGAGATTGGAGAAGGAAACAGAAGATGGAATACAGTGTAGAGACTGTATGATCATGCACTTTGATGGTAGGAATAAAGGCATAGACTATTTTCTAATCAGGTGTAGGGGAACTTAGGAATCCTCATGCGAGAATCCCTGAAGGTTAACTTGCAGAGAGTCTGTGGAAAGGAAGGCGAATGGAATTCTCATGTTAATTTCAAGAGGGATAGAATATAAAAACAAAGATGAGATATTGAGTCTTTATAAGGCATTGGTCAGACCTCAATTGTAATATTGTGAGCAGTTTCAGATTGCTTATCTAAGGAAGGACGTGTTCACATTAGAGAGGCTTCAGAGGAGGTTCAGAAGAATGATCCCAGAGTGAAAGAGTTATCATATTCAATGCACTTGATGGCTCTGGGATTGTACTTGCTGGAGTTCAGATGAATGAGGAAGGTTGAAACCTGTGGAATACTGAAGGCCAGAAAAGAGTAAATGGGGAGAGGATGTTCGCTATAGTGGGAGATCTTGGACCAGGGAGCACAGCCTCAGAATACAAAATCATCCCTTTAAGTTAAGTCAAGTTTATTATCAAATGATTGAACAAGTAAAACCCAACAAATCAGCATTTTCCGATCCTCGGTACAAAACATGCAGACACACAACCAGGCCTAACATATATACAGACAACAATACATATGCAGGACAAATATTCATATGTACAAATAAATAAATAAATATTGTTTCGTGAATATGAGAGTCTCAGATTGGTCCTTCAACATTCTCATTGCCTGTGTGAAGAAGCTGTTTCTCAGCCCGGTGATGTAGGCTCTGATACTCCTGTATCTTTTTCTGGATGGGAGCAGCTGAAAGATGGTGTGTGCAAGGTGGAACAGGTCCTTAATGATTTGTGCCCCCTCTTCAGGCAACAATCTGGTAGATCACGTTGATGGGGGTGGGGGGTAGGTGGAGGGAGTCTCCAGTGATCCTCTCTGCCACTTTTATGGTTCTATGGATTGACTGTTGATCTATTTCTCTGCAGCACACTGTGATACAGCCAGCCAGGATGCCACGGTCTCAATAGAACTCCCATAGTAGAAATAATGGTGGCCAGTAGCCTTTCCGAGGTGCAATTGCTGTTGCCCTACTCAGAGTGAGCCTGAGGGATTGGGCTCACCACGCCCCCCACACCCCAGCCTGTGACCTCTAGTAAGCTTTCAGATGGCCATGCTGAGGCTCCACTGCCTCATGCTGGCGATTCTGGAGCGGGTCTAGAAGTCAGTCCTTCCCACACTACAGACCCAGGAACTGTACCAGTTCCCAAGGTTTCAAAGGAGCCATCTGTTTTGAGAAGGAGCACCAGAATTCATAAACAACCTGATAGGTTGACCTATTCATAAAACATCCTAATAAGTGAATTGAAGAGAAATTTCCTTACACAGAAGATGTGAATTCATGGCCTTAGATGACTGTGAAGCCCAAGTCATTGGCTACTTTTAACAAAGATTTCGATAGCTTCTTGATTGGGAAGATAATCAAGGGTTACAAGGAGAAGGCAGGAGAATTGAGTTGAAAAGGATTGTAATAGAAATGCTGGACAGACATGATGGGCCAAATGGCTGAATTCTATTCTTCTAGTCTTCTTATAATTCTAGCCCATCAGTCCTGGTAACAATCTGGTGCATCTTTTCTGACCACTTTCCAATTTAATGATCGTTCGTATTTCTGGGTGGCCAGACATACTCCCAATGCTCCAAGTGTGCTCTCATGATCATCTTGGGCAGTTGTAACATGATGTCCCTACTTCTGGCCTCAGTGCCCTGACCAGTGTAGACAAATGTGCTCAAGGTCTTCTTCACCACCACCAGACAAGGATTGGCTACAAAAAAAAAATCAATTGGAAAGATCTGGTTAGTATTCGTGTATATGATGAGAATTTATGCTTGGGATCACGATTGTACAAATGTGAAGATTTTTAAGGATGCCTAATATGATACTGGCTAAATGGCAAACAACCAGATTGTAAAAGCTGACCAGTACAATATTCTCAAGATGCATTTGGGAGATCTGGATGATGATCAGATGTGGAAAGGGAATTCATTGTCATAGATGTCAGTGAATTTACAAATGAAATTCTTATTGTTTGTTGCAGCTGTATGGAATATGTTTAATACATGAGTAAACAATAAATATTAATTAAATATCTACACAATAAAAATAACAAATACAAAAGATTAGATAAATATTCATAATTGTCATTAGTGCACAAATATGTAAAAGGTTCCATTCCAAATCAATGCTTGTGGCTCTCTCAGGCTGGTTTATTCCATTCCATGAGAGGAATATTAAACATGACGTGAAATAACAAAATATTGACAAGCTCGGCCTGTATTCCAAACCTCATTACCCAATAGTATGCAAAGCAACCTGTTCACGCATTGGAGTACAAAATATAATAATTCAGCAAAATTGCTCTCAGCACTTCTGGAGGATTTACGTGTTATGACTGGCTTTGCATTCACCAGGTAAAGGATGCTTTCTTTGGAAAATCATTTTCACAAAATCACAAAGGTACCAATGTTGGTAAATTTCTCCAGGTTCAGGAGACTTGGCAATGGCTCACTTCAGCATGGATCCAAATGAGTTTGGATCCATACTGGGGCAATGCAGTTAGCATAGCTGTTCTAAGCATTGTGCAGCGTCATAGACTCCAGTTCAAATCTGGCACTGTCTGTAAGGAGATTGCATGTTCTCCCTTTGTCTGCATAGGTTTCCTCTGAGTGCTCTGGTTTCCTCCCACTGTTCAAAACCTACAGGGATTGTAGGTCAATTGGGTGTAATTTGGCCTGTTACTGTGCTGTATGTCTAAATTTAAATTTAAATTGAATTCCAAAAATACAAGTGTTTCTGCTTCCTGAACCATCAGCACTGATTCTCTGTATGAATGTCTAATTTTCCAAAAGGTGTGATATGTCTCGAAAAGGATAGTATGGTTTCGCAGCTCTAAGTGAGGAAGACAGCCAGATATCAGGTTGGTTACAAAGTGACCAAACATCCAGGTTTCATGATTCCATTACCAGTGTAGCCTCAAGCAGCTGAACATCAGAACAATAAGGTGCATTCAGCCACTGGTATCATTATTGGGGACTCTGAAAGGAGATTACTGGAACCATGGTCTGCACTTACAATATGGATCTCTGACATTGTAGCCACAAACAGGGCCTTGTGTACCTTTTGGGAGGAAACAGGCATGATAGTATTTTACAAGATATACACGTAACTATGAAAGGAATGGAGAAAAATGGATGATGAGCCAGAAGAAATGTAATTTAATTTGGCATCATGTTCAGTGCAGACCAAAAAGCTGGTGCCTGTTCTGCACTGCTCTATTTTCAATGACTCTTCAGATATGAAGTGCATAGTGTCTCTCGTAGTTTATGCATAATCCCACACCAAAAAATGGAAGAAATCTGGAGTGTACCTGAACTATTATATCCAAGTCAACCGATGGCTATACAGAGTAAGCTTCCTCAACTTGCCTGATGAAAACTAGTTAAAAATGTATGCCAGCAAATGCAATATTGAAGTCAATCCTCCCAGACTGCAATCTATCAGTGCTGTTTAGTCTTACGTTTACCAGGTAAAGGATGCTCTTAGTAAATCAGCCGATTCACAAAATCACCAAGGCAGAAATTTGCAGCATTGCTGGATTGCCCCAGATTGTGAGGACAAGAGAAGGGCTCATTCTGGAGTGGATCCAAAAACTCTTTCTTAACTCCTATGGACTATCAGAATTATGAAAGAATATCAATGAAATGTCTGGTGTAAATGGCAAATATTAATCTGGTGCAAATGGATAAATATTAATATTTATCACCCAACTACAAGAAGGATATCAATAAGATTGAAAGAGAGCAGAGAAGATTTACAAGGTTTTTGCCAGGTCTTGAAGAACTGAGTAACAGGGAAATGTTAAACAGGTAAGACTTTGTTCCCTGGAGATTCAATGATGAGAGATTTGATAGAGACATACAAAATATGATGGTTATAGATAGAGTAAATGCAAGCAGGATTTTTCCACTGAGGTCAAGTGAGATACGAACTAGAAGGGTGAAAGGTGAGATGTTTAAAGGTAACATTAGGGGGAACTTCTTTTCACAGAGGGTGGTGAGAGGGTGGAATGAGCTGCCTGCTGAGGTGGAAAATCCATGCTCAATTTTGACATTTAAGAAGCATTTGAATCAATACTTGGAGGGGAGGGGTAGATATGGTCTGTGTACAGGTCATTGAAACTAGATAGGATAATTGTTGGACACACACTAGATGCAATGAAGGGTCTGTTTCAGGGTTGTCATGTTGTATGGATCCATGCAAGTTGTAAGGTTACAGGCAATAATGTTCTTGGGTCTGTGGTATGCAAGGAATGAGAAGTGCTAACTTACAGCACTGGCCTCCTGCTACAGGTTAAAACTTTCATATTGTCTCATCAGAATCCATTGCAGGAAGTGGTAGGCTTCATTTGAAATCTTGATTTACCAATGACAGAGTGGAAGCAGAATTAGGCTCCCAAAAGTGATCAAGCACTGAGGCACTGGAGAAGTATCAGAAATTGAAATGCTAAAAATCTGAAGTATCTGCTGGAAATGCTCAGCAGGTCAGGGAGCATATGTGAGGAGAAGCAGCTTTAAATCGGAGAGAAATGGGGATTGATAGGGTGGGGGAAACAAAAGGAATGTCTGCAAGAGAATGAATGACACAAAAGGTGATGGTACTGATGGAGAGTGGGTAGTTAAGTTTTGCTAACAAAGTTGATCTGCCTGGGGCAGGTATAAATGAGAGACTTGGTTTGAGAGGCAACTGCAAAACAAATTAAAAAAAAATTATTAGCACTTTGAGATACTGCACATTTCTAAACTAACAAAATGCTGGAAATGCTCACCAGCTTTGAGAGCATCAGTGAAGCAAGAAAAACTGATCTAATCTAACAGTTTTCCTCAGGTCTGGCCAGCTCAATCTCAAAAATGGAAAGACTGGGTATCAGAAATTGTTCAATTCATTGTACTGTTCCGAAGGCTATAATGTCCTAAATCAGAAGATGAGATGCTCTTTTGTGCACTTAGGACAGAGGCATAAGAAACGTCAAAGGGAAAGTGGGATGGAGAATTATAGACACTTGGAACTGGAAGTTCAGGGCCATCCTCTGGACTGAGAAGAAGTGTTCCGTCAAATAATCACCCAATTTACATTTGGGTCACCCAAAGTAAACTATATAGTGAGCACCAATAACTTGGGAGGAGTACACAAAGAACGACTTCCCCATTTAGATGCCTGGACGATGAGAAAAGAAAAGGATCAGGCTTTGCTCCTTCTGCTGTGGCATAGGAAGGTGCTGTGGGAAAGGAAATGAACATTGCTGGAAATGGAAGAGTGAACCTTGTAAAAGGGCTGAAATGTCAGTTATATGCCTTTATGGATGCTGTGGGACCTGCTGAGTTCCTCCAGCACTGCTGTGTTTTTATTTGAACCCAAGAATTGCAGAGGTATCAATCTCACTGTTGAAAATTATGAGGAGCGGAAGAAGAGTGTGGGCATGGTATCACTTTGGAGATGCAGAAGATATGCAGGATGATTCACTGAATCTGAAAGCAGGTGAACTGGAGTGTAGTTCTACTGTCCCAACTTGAAAAAGGATTTATTGCCTTTAGCAGTGGTGCAGAAGAGGTTCACCAGATTGATTCCTTAGATGAAGGGGTATCTTTGAGTAGATTAAGACTCAGGTGACTCACTCAGAAGAATGAGAATGATTCTTACAGAAACATATAAAATTATGGAAGGAATAATTAAAATAGAGGAAGGAATGCTGTTTCAATTGACAGATAAGATATGTAGCCTCAAGATTTGGGGGAGTAGATTAAAACAGAAACCAGGATGAAATGCTGGAACTGTTTTTCATAGAGAACCTGAATCTGTGGAATTATTTGACCAAGGAAGCAGTAGAGGCTGCCTCATTTAATGTCTTTAAAACTCAGTTGAATAGATTAGGAAAAGACAGGTAGGTTGAGCAGAATCCTTGGCTAGATCAGCCATGAACATAAAATAGTGGAGCAGGATTGACTGGCCAGTTATCCTACTCCTTCACCTGTTTCCCAGGTTCTTTTTATGTTCTGATAGTCTCCAAATAACCTTTGTCCTTGGTTTCTTTGTGGATTCTTGCTGAAAGAATCAAATACAACAAGCAGAATGCATGTGTTAATAGTATTTGCTTCCATCTACTTTGCAAATTCTCTCTTTTCTTTTTAAAATATTTTTATTGGTGTTTACATTATAAACAATCAAAGAGTACAGTTATATATTGTGCTATAAGATTCATGAGAAAAAAAATTACATAAACTTTGCTCATGATAAAAAAAAATCCAGACCAGAATGCTATTAAAGAAATAGAATTTAACAACACACACAAAAAAAAATTTCCACAACCCCCTACCACTAAGCAAGTTTAAAAGCTGACAAGTAGGAATCAAAGTGACACATCTTGGAAATGGACAGCACAGCACCACATTCTCTCCTGCCCAGCTACAGAGATTTTTTTTTAAAAACTACCGGAATGCAAGCAAGGTCTCAAAGCACATTCAGTTAAATGAAGAATGACTTACTGTTGAAGCAAATATTAAGCACTGAACGACAATATCCCTTAACAAAAGAACAAGGCCAGGAAAAAGTTGGAAGAGCCCTTCCATACCCAAATTATTTTCAGTTCAGAATCTCATGTATATGCCTCAAGCAGGAATTGCACTTTGTCCCCTAGAAGCTAAGAAATGGCTGGTTCTGCATTCTCAACTTGTGCAAAGTTCAACTGGAATTTTATACTCCTGTGCTAATATTAATAACCAGAATTTCCCAAATGAATTCTTTCTTCAGTTCACCAGGCTATTGCCCTAATTTATCCAAATTCTTTCAAAAGCAAACCACCTCCCCTACTGTAATTACTTAATCACATTACATTGCAATATCATCACCCTTTAAGAACTAGATTCAAAGAAATCTTCCACCATTTGATTTAAGGAATTCAAAACAGCAAAAGAGACATTTTTTTTTCAGCTAACTGTCCCAAAACAGATTTTCACTTTGAATTAGCTGCCTAATTAACAATTCCATGTTATGGTAGTTAGCAATTCTATGTTACATTATCTTCACTAGCTTCCATTCTCCACTCCATTTAAAATTGTTCATTCATGATTTATATTTAAATATCTTAAAGCCTTCCATACATTTTTTTTTTTCTATTGCTGTGTGAGATCATTTTAACATAACCTTTTAAAAAATGTGACTGTTTGCAATATCTCTAAGGCATCTCAAATGTCCGTGGTTTCCAAGAAGGACAAATCTGAAATAAAAAGAGTGTTCAAACTTTCCAGTGATGATGCAATGTGAGTCTGGTTTCCTTTGTATTTAATATCTTTATATGTAATTGGATATAGTGTAGGAGAATGAAGGAAATTGTATCCTGGGGAAGATCCAAGTGTATGCAGGCTGAGGGGTAATTTTCTTTCTTTTCTTTTTAAAATGTTTTAAATTAATTTCAATAAAACAGTACATTTATACAATTATGGAATGTGCTACAGAAAAAAAGATAAAACCCTCCAAGCATTATCATAGAAATAAACTCCAAAGCATGGCCATAATAAAAAAGCACATAATGAATTTAAAGGTAATTTTCAAATGCATTCCTTACTGCCAGCAAAACAAAATATGCACAGAAACAGCCCCTTCAGCCCATCTACTCCATGCTGAAAAACACCCATCGACCTGCACCCAGATCATAGCCCTCCCATCCATGAACCTATCTAGTCTTCTGATATCAAACCCATATCCAATGCCTCCACTGGCAGTTCATTCCATATTCTCACCACCCTCTGAAATAAAGAAGTCCCCCCCCTAATTATCCCCTTAAACATTTCACCTTTCATGCTCCTTCCAGTTCTTGTCTTACCCAACCTCAGAGGAAAATATCTGTTTGCACTAACCCTTACTATACCCTGAGAATTTTGTATCCCTCTATTAAATCTCATCCCTTTTTTCTGCCGCACTATGTGGTTTACTGACCCTGGTTTATCCTCCCAAAGTGCACACCTCATATTTTTATGTATTAAATTCCACCTGCATTTTAAAGCTCATTTTTCCAGTTAGTTCAGATCTCTCTGCAAGCTTTGAAAGCTTTTCTCACTGTCCATTACACCCCCGATCTTAGTATCATATGCAAACTTGCCAATCTAATTTGCATATTATCATCCAGATCGATGCTATAGATCACACATGTCAAACTCTGGCCCGCGATATAATTATATTTGGGCCGCAAGATCATTTCAAAAATGTATTAGAGGTGGCCCGCTGGCTGCCACGCCAGTATAGTGCATGCATAGTAATACAACAAATCCCAGAATCCATTGGCGTCAGCCTGCTAATCGCCCCCACCTCCTCTGTTTACGTTGCAGGGTCTCACCGTGGACTCTGGTTTTGGGGCCCGGCCGGTGTCAGGGGAAGCCAAAACCGCTTCCCAGTGCCCGGAACTGGAGGCCTCGGGCCTGACCTCGCCAGGACCGTTGCCCACTCCCCCTCCCTGCCGCAGGCCGATCCGCGACTTACGGTGACGGGGCCGCTGATCCGCCGAGATGCCGCCCTGCAGCGAGAGCCGGTGCCCCCGCACTGTCGTTGTCCAACCCGATCGCCCGCAAACCCCGCCCTCCCGCACACAGGCCTGAGTAAGTATTATGAACTTTAATCTCAGGATAAAACAACCTTCCAATAGTTTCATGTCACTGTGATAAATATTTTCCTGGTTAAAAATGGTCCTGCACCTGGATACAAGCTTATTAGGCATAAAACTTGAAAAGTGTGTAAATCAAAGGATATCTGTACCAATGGAAAAAGGGCATGGCAAATAACCCTGCTAGAGTTCATGCCCACAATCAGTCACCCATTTGATTGTTTCAGGAATCATGTTATTCTCCCACATTCTCAATAGCCCTCAGATTTTATTATTCGACAGCACACTAGCAACATTTGACAAATCCTCTATAGAGAAATATTATTTATTGAATATTTAATTTCTCATTTGTTAATGCTTCTGGAAAGAGTTTATCCAAAACTATTATTAAACATTTATTTTAATAAGAAAAAGTTTAACATTACATATATTGAAAGAAGAGAAAACATTGCAGATGTTGTTGAAAATTTTCAATAAATATTTAGTTCGGCCCTCGACTTAGTCCAAGTTTTTAATTTTGGCCCTCCGTGAATTTGAGTTTGACACCCCTGCTATAGATGATAAACAAGAATATACCAGCGTTAATCCCAGAAGAACACCATAAGTCATAGGTTTCCAGTGAGAGAGGCAATCCTCTACTATCACTCTCTGCTTCCCCTATAAATTCTAATCCAATATACTATCTCATCCTGGATGCTGAGTGATAGAACCTTCGTAACCAACCTCATATGCGGGATATTGTCAAAAGCCTCATGCAAGTCCATAAAGACAACATCCATTGCCTATCCTTTATCAACTTTCCTGGCAACTTACACAATAAAGGAAGGAGCAGCATTTTGTTGTTAATGACCGCAACTACGTGAGCTCCAGCATAGCTATGGGCAAGGATAAAAGCAGACAAAATGGGAAAATGTTTAATTGGGGTAGGACTAATTATAATGGGATGAGGAAGGAACTACAGAGAGTAAATTAGAAAGCACAAAACTAATGTGGAGGATGTTTAGGGACAACGTGCCATATTCAGGATCAATTTGTGTCACTGAGACAAGGAAAAGATGGCATAAGAAGGGATCTGTAGTTGACAAAATGGGTGAGGCTGCTGTTACGAGCCCAGAGGACCCCAAGACCCAGCAACAATAGAAATTCTCCAAGACAATAGGTTACTTAAACAAAAGTTGCTTTTAATTTTCTTTAAACATAAAAACAAGATCACACTTTAACTTATTACTATTGACTTAACCCCCCCCCCCCCTTCTAATTCTAAGCACAAGTGTATGTAATGTGTATATGTTCAGGAAAGTTCTTAGCTTTAATAGTCCAATCTCACTTCTCGAAGTTCATTGGTGTCAGGAAATTCTTATACTATGCAGAGAATGTAACATTTATGATTTTTTACCAGGCTGTGGTGTCTAAAGTTAAATGGTTACCACTCAGGAAGATTCTTGTTGGTTTCACAGAGAGAGATTTGTTGCTCATTGGACACACACAAATGGATTTCCTTCAATCAGTCATTTCAGTGTCTTGCCAAAGAAACTTGCCCCATCATTGGTTTTCCAAATGATAACCTCTTCTTCCAGGTCACCACAATGTTCCTCTTGTTTTCCTTATTTCAGGAGAAACACTCTAGCCAGCCATTTCTTCTTGTAAGGACTACAAGGGTTTTGAACAGGCTGAACTCAGAATTCACAACCCATCTTAAAAATGGGGTTTTCAACAAACCTGCCAGCTTGCCATGTTGCAGCCTCAACTGCTACCGTAGAACTGGCTTCACACACACACACACACACACACACACACACACACACACACACACACACACACACACACACACACACACACACACACACACACACACGTCCTGATTGTTTTTTCATCTTTCTCTGCTTGTAAAAACCTGAACTTATAGCAGACCTCCTAACCCAATCCTTGAAATATCATATCAACCTCTGCCTATTCCATTTGCACCTACTTCTGAAGTTCCTTCAAAAGCAGTTCCATTATCTTTTGCAAAGCCACTGGTTCCATTATGTCTAGCTTCAGCAAAGGTCTTGCATTTGAAAAGTGTTAAGTATCTGTTTGTGAAGTGACTTATCCCCCTCCCCCCCCACAATCTCTCTTTTAAAAACAAATTTATATTAATATAACCCGTAACACCGCTGGTTAAGAAGAAGGAAGCATACATTAGATTTAGGAAGTAGAACACAGGAAGGGCTCATGAAAATCATGTGGTAGTTAGGAAGAAACTTAATAAAGGTCAGGAGATCTCAAAGGGGGCATGAGAAGGCCTTGGCAAGTAGGATTAAGGAGAACCCCAAGGCATATTCTGTGTTTGTGAAGAACAGAAGGAAGTGAGAAAGAAGGTGGGGCCACTTAAGGATAAAGGAGGCATGTGTATCTGGAGGTGGAGGAGTCTTGGGAGGTCCTAAATGAATGCTTTGCTTCAGTATTCAACAGAGAAAAGGCCCTTGATCAGGGTGCGGTTGGAATAGAACAGACTTGTGTGCTGGATGATGTTGAAATCAGGAAAGAGGAAGTGTTGGATCATCTTAAAAATATTAAGATTGATAAGTCCCTAGGGCCAGATGTAATATACCCCAGGTTGCTGAGGGAAGGGAGGGAAGAATTAGCTGGTGCATTGCCAAAATCTTTGAGTCCTCTTTGGCCACATGGGAGGTGACGTAGGATTGGAGATTGTCAAATGTGTTTCCCTTGTTTAAAAAAGGTAATAAGGGAAATCCTGGAAATTATAGTCTGGTGAGTCTTACTTCAGTAATGTGCAAGCTATTGGAGAGGATTCTTAAGGATAGGATTTATTAGCATTTTATTGAGTACAGTCTACTCAGATAGCCAGCATGGCTTTGTAAGAGAAAGGTCATGCCATGTGAGTCTAATTAAGCTTTTTGAGATCATAACAAAGGAAATTGATGAAGATGGGGTGATAGATGTGGTTTATTGATTTTAGTAAGGCATTTGACAAGGTACCTCATTAAAAAAATCATTCAGAAAGTCATAAGGGATGGAATCCATGGAACCTTCTCTGTGTGGATTAAAAATTGGCTTGCATGTAGAAAGCACAGAGTGGTAGTGGATTTCTGCCTTGAGGTCAGTCACAAGTGGAGTTCTGCAGGGCTCTGTTCTGGAACCCCTGGTCTTTTTAATTTTTATAAATGACCCAGATAAAGAAGCAATAGGATGGGTCAAGTAAGTTTGTGGATGATACACAGGATGGAGGAGTTGAGGATGGAGCTGAAAGTTATTGTAGATTGCAAAAGGATATAGACAAGATACAGAGTTGGGCGGAAAAGTGGCAGATGGAGTTCAATTCAGATAATTGTGAGGTAATGCATTTTGGAAGGTCAAATCAGAAGGCTGAGTATAGGGTTAATAATTAGATATTTGACTATGTGGAGGAACAGAGGAATGTTGGGGTCGAAATCAATAGATCTCTCAAGGTTGCCATGTAGGTTGATAGGAAAGTTAAGAAGGCCTATGGGATGCTGGGCTTCACTACTAGGGAGATTGAATTCAGAAGTAGAGCGATCATGTTGCAACACTACAAATATCTGGTGAGACAACAATTAGAGCATTGTGTTCATTTATGGTCACTATATTAGAGGAAAGATGTGGAGAGAGCAGAAAGGACATTTACCAGGATGTTGCCTGGATTTGAAAATAAGTCTTATGAGGCAAGGTTAGCAGAACTCAGACTTTTCTCTTTGGAGTGAAGAAGGATGACTTAATAAAAGTCTACAAGATTATGAGATCCATAGATAAGGTGGGCAGCCAGAACTTTTTTTTCCGCAGGGCAGGCAGAGTGCACACCAGAGGACATCTGTACAAAGTGAAGGGAGGGAAGTTTAGGAGAGACATCAGGGGCAATATATATATATATATATATATATATATACATATTTTTATATATATATATATATACATATTTTTATATATATACATATTTTTATATATATATATATATATACATATTTTTATATATATATATATATACATATTTTTATATATATATATACATACACATACACACACACACACACACACACACATATATATATATACAGAGAGTTGTGGGTGGAACATTAGGGGCATTTAGGAATCTCTTAGGCACATGGATGAAAGAAAAATAGAGGGTTATGAGGGTTTCATATTTTTTGGTAGAAATATCACAGACCCTGTGATGTTCTCGGAAAGTCTGCAGAGAGATCGAGATAGTTTAAGTGATAAAGTAAGGATCTGGCAGATTGCATGCAACATCATAAAGAACAATAGTAGGTTACACTGTTGTTTAAATGTGAAAGTCTGCAGCATGTTGTCCTGTAGAAGATTTTGGAGTGATTGTGCATGCATCATAGCCTGATGTAAAGCACCAATAACTCCTAGAAGAAAGTTCTGCTACATTTCTATCTTTTCATTGAGTACAGTTTACAGTCTAGGTAGAAATTTTGCCTGGCCCACAGATAAAAGAATCTCAGGGATGCATGTGATGTCATTTATGTACTCTGAAAATAAATTTGAACTTTGAACTGCAAAATTTAGTTTGCAGGTCTGACAGTTTATGAAGAAAATAATGAATATTGGCCTTCATTGCTGGATGAATTGAATTTAAAAGCATATTGGTTCTGCTGCAACCCTACACAATACTAGTGAGGCTACACCTGGAGTTCTGTGTCAATTACTGGCCTCCTTACTCAAAAAAATGTATTGTAGTGTGCTGCACTGATCCACAAGCAAAGTGATCAGGGAGGTACAGGCTTGCACTGAGCTGACATCACAATGGTCCCTGTTGGAGGGGCTGAAAAGGATTATGGGAGTCGTGCAGATAGGTTCAACTCGCTCACAACTTCTGTGTGTTTTTTTTCCCTTTCATTTGCTGCACAGCACACCACTGGTGACCCCAACAGTCCAAAACGGCATTTTGGACCCCACATTGAACAATAGGAGCACTCAAAATACAGTCTCACTGAAGCTGCTGACCTGTTGGACCTCAGAGCCGCAAGACTGGTTTGAACAGACTAAGGCCCAGTTTAAGGACAGGCAGATCACTGTAGATGCCACAAGACATTACTATTTGGTCAGTTTGCTCGACCAGAAGACTGCTGGACAAATCATCAACTTCTTACATCAGCAGGTAGCAGGTTTGAGGCAATTAAGGCTCTTCTCATTGGCACCATCGGCCTTTCCTGCCGTGAATGAGTGGCACAGCTGCTCCACATGGATGGCCTGGGTGACCACATGCCATCTGCCCTTATGAACGATATGCTGGCATTAATGGACAGCCACAGTACCTGCTTTCTCTTCAAGCAGATATTTCTCAAACAGATGCCAGAAGACATGCATCTACTCCTTGCCGATGATGACTTTAGCAACTAATGCAGGTTAGCAGCCCATGTGGATGTCCTGTGGCATGCAAAGCAATATGGCGGGGCATCCATTGACCTAGTTGCTATGTCACACCCAGCAACTCATCATTCTCCCACTCTCCACTGAGGAGGCTTGGAGATAGCTGCAGCAGGTGGAGACTCAAACTCGGAGCAGTGGTGTTTCTACCATTGAAAATAGGGTCTGGAGCACGCTGCTGCTGTCCACCTTGCTCCCATCTCGGAAACGCCGACACCAGCCATTGCTAATGGCTACAACTGTCAGCCTCTGAGACATTGTCCTTTATCTATGAGTCCGGCACTCAGGGGGAATTTCCTCATGGACACGGGCAAAGATCAGCATCTTGCCTCCCTTGAACTGAGACACACGTGCCAGGAAATCAGGGACATCCCTCACCATTGCCAACAATAGCAGCATATGCACGTATGGGGTGCAGACCATCCTGCTCGAGTTTGGCTCCTGCTGTTTTACTGGGACACTCACTTTGGCTGACATATTTCAGCCCCTACTGGGCACAGAGTTCCTTCGAGCCCACTGCCTCCTGGATGACTTGAAATGGTGCCATCTGGTCAATTCCAGGGCCTTCCAGACCTTCAAGAAGCCAAGTTCCTGGCCCCCACCTCGACTCCATAACCTTATTGGGCAATGGATTTGCCAGACTCCTGCCACTATTCTCTACCATGGTCCAGAAACATAGCATCCAGCACCACAGCCCCACACAGGGACCGTTGCTGCATGCCCAGGCAAGCAGGCTTCTTCTTGACAACCTACAGCTTGCCAAGGAAGAATTCAGGAATATGGAGGAGATAGGAAATGCTCAGAAAGCCCCTGGGCATCTCCTCTACAAATAGTGCCAAAGTTTTATAGGGGATGGAGACCTTGTGAGGTCTACTGCCAGCTTACCGATGCCACAACAGCCAACGGGTACCCAGCTCCCTATATCCAGGTCTTCACAGCAAATCTACACAGATGGAGGATCTTCTCAAAAATTGACCTGGTCTGGAGGTACCACCAGATCTCCATGCACTCCAGCAACATCCCCAAGACAGCCCTCATCACTCCGTTCCACCTTCTTTTAGATCCATCACATGCAATTCAGCCTCAGAAATGCAGGACAGACTTTCTGGAGACTCATGGACTTGGTGAGGTGTGGCCTAGATTTCAGTTTTATCTACCTAGACGACATCCTCAAGTCATTTGTGACAGGAGCACCTAACACACTGTGGGGGGGGGGGGGGGGGCAAGAAGGTGTAGGAAGAAGACGTGCAATTCCTCCTCTCCCCAGTTGAACTATTTAATGCCCGAATTGAAAAGTCTGAAAAGTTTTTTTAAAAAGTTCTTGAAGGTGTCTGAAGATTGAAGATAGACAATGGTTACAAATGTGAAGAAGACAAAAGCTCAATTGCAAAAGAAATTACCTTATAAAAGTGCTGAAGAATTGAGGCCTACTTGTCAGAGTGAAGCCACGGAGTCAACTGATCCAGCTCCTAAAGCTCAGTGAACTCCTGGACAGATAAACATGATGCCAGCACCTGTCCTGCAACTGCAAGATGGCATCACGGGCACACATTTCAGAGTTGACCATGCAGGCGCATCTTCCGACGTCATCGCACAGTCCTGCTATTGTGCCCGGTGGCTCCAAGATGCGCAGTGGTGCGTTGGAAGATGTGCCTGCACAGTCGATGGTACTGCTGGGTATACGCGGAGTGTCGTGTGTGCATGAACTGTTGGAAAGTGTCTGGGTGGCGGGAGCCCAACCGACGCCGGACTGAAGAAGTCAGCCCAGCGTTGGTAGGGGTCCAGACCCACAGACGAGTGACACGACTGGCAGCAAGTGCAAGTGAAGAAGAGGAAGGAAGCCCTGCCTTGTTAGAGACACAGAAGTATGAAGAATTTATTACAACTACCACAACTAAAGAAGGTAGGCCTCAAGGAGGTGGAATGGGAGAAACCAGGATTTGAAGCTGTCTTGACTGTTTTGGAAGGCATGGCCCAACAAATGGAAAATAAGTCATTTCAGATGTCTTCTCAAATGAATCAGGGATTTATGGACATGAAAGTTAAAATGAATAATATCTGTGAAGAAGTGTCGTCTGTCAAGAAGGATATGACTGTTGTTAAGATTGATGTTAATAAATGTCTGAAAGCAGTGGACACAGTACAAGATTTTTTTTTAATTCAAGAGGCATTTCATGAATGTAGAGATTAAGTGGAGCAGAATAGAGAAAAAATAGAAAAAGAGGAAGATTCATATTTTGGATGGGAGATTCAGAGGAGAGAGTTGTGAAAAAGATTGATTCTTTGGAAAATCAAGGTTGACGGAATAATGTGAAAATAGTAGGACTTCTGGAAGACATTGAAGGTTCAGACTCGGTGAAGTTTTTTTTAAAAAGTGGATTCCAGGTGTGTTGGGAATTGAATTTTTTTCTGGATAGCTTGGAATTGCACAGAGCACATAGGGCGTTGAGAAAGAAACCTTAATCGGGTCAGCCGCCTTGAGCAGTTTTAATTCGCTGTCCCGAAAGCTCGACAAAATCAGCTCCAATGATAGTTCAGGGCAGTAGGGTGTGTTTTTTAAGATGACCTTAGTCAGGAGATTATCAAGAGGTGTAAGGAATTTAATTCAGTTAAAGAGACTTTGTGGAGACACTGGTATAAGTTCACTTTTCGATACCCTGTTGTGTTGAAAGTTTTCTCTGGGAATTATCAACCTCAGTTTTTTGAGAGTGATAATGATGCATTAACTTTTGCTAATTCTTTGCCGGGTCCGTGGGGATCTGATCGACCCAAGAGGAGAGCATCTAATAAGAGGAATAGAAAGAAAGGAGTACTGACACAAAGTCTGCTTGATATTGAGGATCCGGAACAATCTTTGGGACTGGAATCAGTGGGATGAATTTGATTGAGATGAATAATTGTCAAGAAATTCGGCTGGCATGGGGGGGTGGGGGATGGGGGGTGGATGACTCTGAAACTTTCGAAAGTCACCTGCCACTAGTAGATTTATGCACAGCCAGTTAATCTGGGAGTTACTACATTGGTGTAGTTTTAGGGGAATTTTTTCTTTGTGTTCTTTTTTGTAGGGTTTTTATTTGTATTTTATCTAAGGGAAGTCTTTTTTTATTGTTTAAGCAAGGGGAGCAATTTTTATATAATTGTTAACTGTGTGAATAATAGAAGATTTTTTTTTAGTAAAGTATGACTAATTTGAATTTTGTGACTTTTAATATACAGGGTTTGAATAATCCGATTAAGCACAAGCGTGAATTGGCTTATATTAAAAAGATGAAGGTTGATATTGCCTTTTTACAAGAAACACATTTAATTGAAAAAGAACATTTAAAATTGAGAAGAGATTGGGTAAGTCATGTAGTTGCTTCTTCCTTTAATTCTAAGGTGTGAGGAGTGGCGATTCTGGTTCATAAGAAGATACCCTTTGAATTGGAATCACTTTCTGAAACAGCTGGTAGTTTTAACAATAAATTGTAAGATTTTTGCAGAATCATGGATGTTGTTGAATGTTTATGCACCTAATGTAGATGACGAGCGATTTATATCTGAAGCTTTTTTAACATTAAACCAGGCTAATGAAAATACTTTAATTGGAGGAAAATTTAACTGTCTTTTGGATCCATTAATGGATAAATCTCCGAAAAATATAAAGAAATCTAAGATGGCTGTTCAGATGAAAGATCTGATTTGGTCGAAATTTAGAGAAGATTAAATCCAACAGAGAAAAATTTTTGTTTTTAATCATCCAGACACGAATAGATTTGTTTTTATTATCAGCATATCTCCAAGGTCAAATTGTTCAGGCTGAATATAAGAGTAGGATTGTCTCCGATCATTCTATGTTATTTATATCTTGAGTTGGTTCTGAGGTTATGCAATTAACTTACCGATGGAGATTTAATGCAATGTTATTGGGAAAAAAATGGAGTTCATTGGCTATATTAAGGGACAAACTGCTTCTTTTTTTAAGTATAGATACTCATTCAGTACAGAGTAATTTCATTTTGTGGGATGCTTTGAAAGCATATTTACGGGGTCAAATTATTAGTTATTCATCAAAATTAAAGAAACAATATTTGGCAGAAAGTTTGACATTGGAGAAACAGATAATTGCGTTGGAAAAAGAATTTCAGAATACTACTGAGGATTTAAAAAAAGCAGCATTGATTAAGTTGAAACTTTATTATAATACATTGCAAACATATCAATATGAGTGGTTAATTCAAAGATCTAAACAGCATTATTATGAATTAAGAGATAGAGCTAGCTCATAAGGTATTAGCTTGGCAATTGAAGATTGACAAGTTTCGAGAACTATTAATGCTGTTACAAAGAATTCAATGCTTATAAACCTCAGGAAATTAATGATCAATTTTGTTCATTTTATTAGAAATTATATACTTCTGAGGGGGTTCAGGATAATGGTTCCATTGAATCCTTTTTGACTGCTTTGGATTTGCCAGTCTTAGGAGAAGATGAAGTGGAAGAATTGGATTCTCCATTTACAGATTTTAAAATTGAGGAAGCTCTACAGGTGATTCTAAATGGGAAGTCTCCAAGAGACAATGAATTTACTGTCGAGTTTTATAAGGCTTTTTATGGAGATTTGTCTCCTATATTTATGGATGTGCTTCAACAAATAACAGATGAACAATCATTGCCAGAATCTTTTTCAAGAGCAATGATTACAGTGATTCCAAAGAAAGACAGAGACCCGTAGGTTGTGGCTTCTTATCAACCAGTTTCTTTATTAGATGTAGATTATAATAACTAAAATATTGGTGAATAGACTTGGTAAATATTTACCTCAATTGGTACATGCTGACCAAGCAAGTTTTATTAAGAATAGGTATGCTTCAGATAATATTCTTAGATTGATTACATTGATCAATGCATTGAGGCAGCAACCCAACCAACCAATGGTTGTCATTCTTGATGCGGAAAAAGCATTTAATCGGGTTGAATGGAATTTTTTTAATTTAAAGTGTTAGAAAAATTTAATTTTCAGCCATTTTTACTGGATGGGTTTAGGCATTATATAAAAATCCAGTTGCTAGGGTGGTGACGAATGACCAAACTTCTTTATCATTTAAGTTAGCACAATCAACACATCAAGGCTGTTCATTGTCACCAGCCTTATTTGCATTGGTCAAAGAACTGTTAGCTCAAGCAATTGTAGAAAATGACAATATTAAAGGGATAAAAATTGCAGAAGATGAATACAAGATTAATTTATTTACTGACGATGTATTGATATATTTAAAAAATCCAGAACAATCTTTGAAACATTTGCAAAAATGTTTGGAGCAATTTGGAGTATTATCTGGGTATAAAGTAAATTGGGATAAGAGTGAAATTTTACCAGTTTCATATGAGGATAACAGAGTGTAAACAGATTACATGATTGTGATGGTCTGATAAAATTAAATACTTAGGGGTAATTGTTGATACAGATTATCAGTCCTTATACAAATTAAACTATGTACCATTACTAAAAAAGATTAAAGTGGATTTGAATAAATGGAAAGATCTTCCATTAACATTAATAGGTCAGGTAAATTGTATTAAGATAAATATCTTTCCTCATATTCAATGTCTTTTTCAAACGATTCCATGTATTCCAAAAGTATTTTTTTCAGGATTTGAATACGGCGGTGCAGAAATTTTCTATGGAAGGTAAAGTTAGCTAGAGTAGCATTACAGAAATTGACACGGAAATAAGCTTTAGGAGGACTTCAATTACATTATTTTCAAAATTTTTATGAAGCTGCACAATTAAAATGTGTTACTAGGATGTTAGATATTACAAAAACTTCTAGTTGGGCCAAAGTGGAGTTAGCTTGTATTTCTGAGTTTCAGTTTCATCAAAGTATATTGAAGTGGAACTTGTTTATTACAGAGATATAATATGCCGGTTTTAAAACATTTATTAGGGATTTGGAATAAAAGGAATTCGATTATAGGTTTGAGGGGTAAGATATCATCTCTAGCTCTATTATATCAAAATATGATTATTCCTTTTTCAATGAATAATATGTATTTTAAAGATTTGGGATTCTTAAGGTATAAAGGTGCTCAAGGATTGTTTTGAAAAAGGACAGTTTCTTTCTTTTAATCGACAGGGAAAAATTTGGAATACCATTTAATTCTTTATTTCTGTATTATAAAGTTCGTGCTTTGTTAAGAGATAATTTTGTAAGAGATATGAAGCTACTTCAATTTATGTTTTAGATGTGAATTACATACTATAACATTTTTACATGCAGTTTGGCTTTGTGATAAAGTTCAATCATTTTGGGAAAAAATTAGAGTATTTTTAAAAAAAATATTTAGAATTAAACTGCCATTAGACCCAGAATTTTTTTTTGTTGGGTTATACTGTATCTTTGACTGGTTTGGGGTTGGACAAGTTTCAGATGGCTTCTGTTCATCTAACATTAGCAGTAGCTCGGAAATGTATTGCAATTACTTGGAAAGATAATGTAGAAGTGAATATAGTCCCCTGGCATATGGAATTGAGATCTTGTGTTTATACGGAAAAAATAACGTATAATTTGCATGATAATTATTCCTTTTTTGTCCAGATGTGGTCTCCTTAGTTGGAATTTATGGTTTTAGAAATATCTTATTTTTTTAAATTATGTTTGAGATATTACACAGAAGATGTTTGTAATTATATATGGGTTTTTTTTGCTTCTCCTTAGTTTCCTGCCTACCCCCATGCCCAAAAGGCATGTAGCACCTTGGCCCCCATACCAACCTCACTCCACAGTCCAGCTGCATCCTATATCCTGAGAGATCTTGAAGATTGCAAATATGTCTTCATAAAGACATATGTCTTCAGCACCCATACAAGGCTCCATACAATGTGTTACGACACTACGGGACTACATGCCTTTTGGGCATGGGGGTAGGCAGGAAACGTTCACAGTTTATCACCTCATACTGACCTTGACCAACCAGTACCTGTTTCAGTTCCACGGCAGAGAGGTCAGCCTCCCAAACGTACAAACATTTTACGAACTGTGGGCAGAAAAGAATCATGGAAGTGGGGCTGATAAGCTATTGGAGAGTTTCAGAGAGTTCCAGAGAAATTTGTTGGTTGGTTCAACTCACTTACAGATTCTGTGTGGTTTTTCTTTCGTCACTGCACAGCACACTGACCACAATATGATGGTGACGCCGCAGAGGAGGTTCATCAGGTTTACTATGGAGATGAAGGGGTAAGACTATGAGGAGAGATTGCATATCCTGTCACTATACTCACTGGAGTTTAGAAAGATGAGGGGTGGTATCTTATATGACATTGTAGGAATAAATAGAATTCAAAATAACGATCTATTTATTAAAACTGATGTGCATCAAAGCAATCAAACCTGATTTTGGTGCAGGTTTTATACCCTCAAAGGACATGATTACAGAAATTTGATTAAACTAGTTTTACCATTTTCATTACAGAATGGGAGTTACAAAGATCTAGTTACTGGCAAGATAAAGATTGATTAGAATTTAGATGACTGTCTCTAAGTTTAACTTAGTTAACAATGGGTCTGAATTTTTGTTACAACAATGTGATGACTGTAACTTACTTTATAATAAATCCAATTTCTTGTTACAGCAAAGTGTGTATGCTCAAACATAATTAAGTTCCTGAAACTTGGGTGTTATCACTGTTGTACTGCACAGTCTACTCTTGGGCCTGTCTTTGGTTCCCTGTTACCATAATAGCACAATCCACATCCTTCTTTACTAGCTGTAGTCCTCACTATACTTTCACCTACAACAGTCATTTCCCCCCACCCCTCCCCAACTAGGCTCCGGTCCATGTACAGCCAATAGAGGCTGAAAGTTAATTCCCTATCAATACCTTGTTTAGCCTGTTATTGACTGACTGGATGCATCACAGCTTGGTATAGGGGACCGAAACCTCTGAGCGGAAAGCTCTGCAAAAGATAGTGGACACATCCCAGTAGATCAAAGGTAAAACATTTTCCCACCATCGAGAAAATCGACATGGAATGCTGCCATCGAGAAAGCAGCGGCAACCATCAAGGATATAGACCAGCCACAACGTGGTCTGTTGTCACTGCTGTCACAAAGAAAGAGGTATATATGCCACAAGAATAGTTGCCACCCCTTCACCATCAGGCACCTAAACAACAGTCAATCAGACTTGTTTAAGTGCTCTTACTTTCTACATTATTTAGTACTGAATATGTCTTTGCTGTACTTGCACAGTCAGTTTGCTGACATTTCTTTCTATGTTTATATTTCTCCCTTTTGAATCTGTATAAAAACTGATAAGACAAAATTCTGACTGCCCCACAAGAAAAAGAATCTTGGGATTGTATATGAAGGCATGTTCCAATAATAAATCTGAACTTTGTACTCTCCTTCTGATGCCCACGTTTCATCTGTTATCGCAGTAAGCACACTAAAACAATCACTTGTCCAACAGTGATTTTCTGGGAGATAAGTTGAATGCAGGGATGAATTTTTACATTCAAACCCCAATTCCAAATACAATCCCAAAAGAAAGAATTGTCCAGAAGCCATTTTGGCCACACCTATGAGGAGAGATTGGGGCTCTATTCACTGGAATTTAGAAGAAAGAGAGGGGACCTTAGAGAAATGTATATAATTATGGCAGACATAAATAAGTTGTAGGCAAGTTGTTTCCATTGGTGGGGGAGACTAGAACTAAGGGACATAGCCTCAAGATTCAGGGTTGAAGATTTAAGACAGAGATGAGGATGAACTGCTTTTCCCAGAAAATGGAGAATCTGTAGAATTTGTTGCCCATTGAAGGAGTGGAGACTACCTCAATAAGCATATTTCAGACAAGGTTGCATAGAATTTTTACATAGTAAGGGAATTAAAGGATATGGGGAGAAAGCAAGTAGTGGAGATGAGCCCATCATCAGATCAGCCATGATCTTATTGAATGGCAAAGCAGGCTTGACGGGCTCCTATCTCTTATGCTCTCATTTCCCTTTCTCCCAGATGCTTTGTTCCCAGTCAGTATCGAAGTGTGGAATGGGTGGTAGTTCTATTACTACATTCTTGTGGAATCCTTTTCTCTACCATAAACAGCCAGCTTCAGCTCCAGTGTCCCTTCAGCAGCTTGCTTAGGCAAGTACTGCCCTGCAATCATTAATTCAGTTCAAAAGTCACTGATTGCCATATTGTGATCAGTCAAATTGTACTGCAGCTGCCCCTTGTAATATGCTCTTGTTGATGTTATGACAAAGTAGATATTGTTCACTGAAGTATATTTCAGGAAGGTTTGGTTATTTACAGGCAAAATGGACAGGGAACAATTATCGTTTGTAGTGAAACTACATTCAGTCAGGCCTTGCTTTGCAATCTCCTCTGTACATTCCTAATGGTTTTCCTTGCGGTGACATTGAATCAGGTCCACCCCCCCTCTTAGACGTTTGCAATTTAATCATATAAGCTGGCAGATTATTAGAGAGCCATGTTCCTGCATGGTTTTTTTTCTGACATTATGCTCACCTCATAAAAGGGCATGTCTGATTGCCATGAATTTGGGTAATAAGGAAGACTGAAGTAACGTGCAGTGGGCTCCTCTCATTTTTGCATTCTCCAAAATCATGGTTATTCAGAGTGAAATTCTAGATGTGGAACACAGGGGTGCCTTCACCCACCCATTCCTTCAGCTGACATTTGGATATCCATTCTGGGACTCTAAGGCCTTCGAGCTGTAGGATGTTTCTCCCGGCTATTGGCAAGAGCCAGGCAGCATATGTTGTACAGATTACATCTTTGTCGTGGTGTTGGCTGTCATTATTCACTCTACCAAATAAACTCATTAGTTATATCCTTTAGTGGCAGCAATAGCTGGAGAGTCTACTTCTGCCCCTTGCTTCCCTATTTTACTGGTTTATCCCAGATTACCATAATCTTGTTTTATGAGCCTCTTCAACTTCTGCCAAAAATGCACTGATTTATGAATCCATCTCTGTGATATCTAAACTAATAACAGCTGTGGATACACCTACTGCATAAATTGCAACTAACAACTCTGTCAAGCCACTTTTCCTTCTCTGTCTTGCTGTCCTAAATTTACAATGACTGATTTGCCTGTAGAGTAGATGTTGGAAAAGGTGATTTGATCAGATAAAACAGTAATGTAATACTCCATAACATTCAAAGCAGACAAAGATTCGCTATTAGAATACCCACCACCTCCTATGGTCAGAGAAATAGAAGCAAAAGAGAGTCTCCATCCAGTCACTGAGTATCCGTGGATTTTCCTTCAGCTCTAATTCAGTTCAAACCATCAGCAAACTGAGCCCAGATTCAAACCACGGATATTCGGTGACTCTGGATGGAGACTCTCTTTTGCTTCTATTTCAAACTCCTGACAGCACCCATGTCCTTTTGGGACCTCTGCTTGCCCTAAGCATCCTCTCAAATCCCAGTTCCAATACCTACTTGACATTAGCCAGTCTCCAGCAGCAAACTGCCTGGTGCAAGTCCTTTGACATCAAATTACCAGTAGCCTGCAGTGTGCAAGTTCCTCATCCACAAGTCACATACAGCTCCCACCTGTTTGTGCCCTTCAGCCACAGAGTTCCTCGCTGGTCTGCCACTATGGCCACTGTCATTGATTTCTGGATATCCTCCAAAGAAGATGCAAAAAGTTTCTTTAAGTATATAAAGAGTATTAGAGTTGAGAGTAGATATAGGACCATTAGAAAACTGATAGATTTTGGCATGGTCCCAGAGGACTGGAAAATCTAAAATGTCACCTCATCATTCAAGAAGGGAAGGAGGTAGCAAAAAGGAAATTATAAACTGGGTAGCATGATGCTAGTGGTTGGGAAGATGTTGGAGTCAAGGAGGAGGTTATGGAGTACTCAGTGGCACATGACAAATAGGCCAAAGCCAGCATGGTGTCCTTGAGGGAAAAATATTGCTTAACAAACCTACTGGAATTCATTGAAAAAATGACAAGCAGGCTGGATAAAGGAGATGCAATAGATGTTCTGTATTTGGATTTTTAGAAGGCCTTTGATAAGGTGTCACACATGAATAAAAACACAATTCTGGAGTAACTCAACAGGTCAAACAGTGATCAGGTATCATACCTTGATGAAGTGCTCAGGCCCAAAATGATGCTGATGTATCTTTATCTTTGCTTGACTGTTTGACCTGCTGGCTTTTTCCAGCATTGTGCTTTTACTTTACATGGCGTCTGCAGACTCTCGTGCTTTACTCCTACCACACATGAGATTACTTCACAAGACAAGAGCCCGTGGGAAAACAGGAAATGTATGAGTGTGGGTAGGGCATTAGCGGTTTGGCAGGAAATAGAGAGTCGGAATACAGGGATCATATTCTGGTTGTCTGCCAGTTGCTAGTGGTATTACACAAGGGTCAGTGTTGGGGCTGTTTCTTTTTATCCTGCATATTAATGATTTGGCCAGGTTTACAGATGATACAAAGGTAGGTGGAGGAGGAGGAAGTGTTGAGGAAATAGACTCTTAGGAGAATGGGCAGAGAAGTGGCAAATGAAGTACAATGTCAGAAAGTGCACGGTCATGCACTTGGTTAGAAAAAAATAAGCAGGCAGACTAACTTTTAAATGGGGAGAAAATTGAATGTCCCTAGATGGAAAGAGACCTGGGAGTCCTTGTGCAGGATAGCCTGAAGGTAAACTTGCATGTTAAGTCAGTAATGAAGAAGGCAAAAGCAATGTTGGCATTCATTTCAAGTGGAATAAGAGCAGGGAATTATAAGGCACTGGTGAGACCTCTCAGAGGATTGAGTGTAGTTTTGGGGTCCTCATTTAAGAAAGGATGTGCTGCTGTTGATGTCAGAGGAGGTTCTCAAGGATGATTCTAGGAGTTATCACACGAGGAGGTTTTGACAGCTATTGGACTGTACTCATTGGAATTTAGAAGAATGAGGGTATCTCAATGAAACATTATGAATGTTGAAAGGTATGGATAAAGCAGAAGAAAAATGATTGTTTACCATAGTGGGAGAGTCTAGGACAAGAGAGCACAACTTCAATATTAAAGGGTGTCCAATTAGAACAGAGATGTGAAGGAAGTTCTTTAGTCAGGGGACAACCGGTGGGGAGTGAGCACAAGAGGGGACATTTAACATGTTGATATTTATCATGGTGTGGAGCAGCACCAACTAACCATTCAAACTTAAGTGCAGCAATGAATCTTGTGTGGTAATGCAACAGGGCTGGTGAATCTTGTGTGGTGAATCTGTGGAATTTGTTACCACAGGTGTTTGTGGAGGCCGAGTCATTGTTTGTATTTAAGTAAGATATTGATAGGTTCTTGATTAGCCAGGGCATCAAAAGTGAGGGGGAGAAGGCCAAGCAGTGAGACTGAATGGGAAAAATGGATCAGCTCATGAATGAATAGCAGGACAGGCTCAATGGGCTAAATGGCTCATTTCTGCTCCAATGTCTTATGGTCCTTTTCAATAGTAGGTGTCCTGCCCTGTTACTGGTGCCCTGTGCAATCCATGCTTCCCCAGATTCTGCAATCCTTCAAGGCCACTGCTAAATACAAGGACCACCACTTTGGGCCAGACACCATGGTAGCAGGATTTTAAATAAAACACCATCATCTCCTTTAACAGGCCATTTAAAGCCTGCACAGAGCCATCAGCAGTAGGACTAAGCTGAAGGACCCTATGGGGAACACTGTGTCTCCACTTCCCAATTTCACCTACTGTTGCATCCATGTACTGTCCCAATAAAAAAAAAACTAGGGAGGCATAAATGGCCAGGTTCAAAACATATCTGAATACTAGAGTAACCATTTCACCCATTTCCTCCAATAATAACCTAGTTCCCTCCAGACTCCCTCTGTTCCTCGCTGCAATGTTGTAACAGGGGACCTGCGATAGCAGTAGTTGATTGCTGATAAAAGCAGCCCTGTTGCATTACCATACAAGATTCATTGCTGCACCTAAGTTTGAATGGTTAGTTGGTGCTGCGCCGCGCCATGATAAATGTTAACATGTTAAATGTCTCCTCTTGTGCTCACTCCCCACCGGTTGTCCCGAGTGCTATAAAACTTTTAATTGTCCATTTCATAGCACCACATGCTAACACGTTCCCCATGTGAAACCACGTACCATCAGTACATCTCACTGCTTGCAATCCTTTGTTGTTTTACTGATATACAGTCAGCATTTTCATTGCTGTGAAGAGAGATTTCAAAAGGGTGACACACCCAATTATCTATGTTCTTCTAGCCATGGCTTGTCAGGTTCTACATTTACTGTTCCTGAGGAGATGTTTTTACATGGTAAAATCTTTCCTGCCCAAGAGATCATTTCAGGTAAGGTGTATCCATCTCGGCTTTTCCTTAGTTTCTCTCAAGGCACACATTTCTCCAAGCAAGATTACTGAAAACTGTTCTATCTGTATTTTAGACCCATCTTTGCTGGTACAACTTTAACCATGACCTTACCTCCAGCTTATGGCATGTTTGCTTTCACTTGGGCATTCTTGTGCTCCCAGGCTCACATTCTCTGTCTATCCCTGACTTTCTCTTTTAGATCAGTAAGGTGTGGGCCGGACTATCTGGCTCATCAGTGCAACAGGTTCATGTGCAACAACAGCCCAAGTTGCACAGTCTAGCGCTCGCATAGACCAATACATTCCTGCTGCTACAGGGACCCATTTTACAGAATAATGTGAGACAGGCCATATTCTTGAAATACAACAGCAGTACAAATCTCTCCCTGGTTGTTGCATGACCGGTAAACTCAAAGCCAGGGCTGTAACTAAGGTTTGCTTCAGACACAAAAGGTCCAATCTACCTCAGGTGTCCATTCCACTTGCTCTTTTCCTTGCTTCCCCACCACAACCCCCACAAGATTCTGCAAACTTGGCATAAATTTCCGTTAAAAAATCAGCAATAATTCACTCTGATGGATTCCTATAGTAGGGTATTTCAGAATTGCTTCCTTTTTCTTGGGGATTACTTTCTCCCCCATCTAATCTTGTGTCCCAAATACGCTACTCAGACTGTCCAAATTGTACCTTTGAGGGGTTTACCATCAGTTCTGCATTGCCGGCTGTGTGCAATTCATTATCGATACCGAGGCTCCAGTGCCTACCAATACAGTGCACTTCCAGCTTCCTAACTGCACATTAGCAAACATACTTGGATCTCCAACCCTTCCCACTGAGGGCCACCACCTGTCATTTTTTTCAGCTGTTGTTTTAACTCCTCTGAGAAAAGTTGAATGTAACCTCATTTTTATAATTAAGCTCATATGTGGACCCATGCCATCTTTTAGAAGTCGTAAGTAGAGCCCCGCCTATATGTAATAACATTTTCTTTTTGATATATTTTTGTATTGTGGATGTGCTATATGTGCTTTTATATTTTGTTGAGTTATGTAATTTGTCATTATTACTGTGCATTCCATAAATGTTTTTATTTGTGTAAAATCAATAAAAATATTAAAAAATAACAGTTGTAATCCCTTTTAAGGTTTTGAGGGCACTGTGCTGCTCATGTGCCTGCTACTTTCATTAGTATTACCCTCAACTTTCTCCTTCACTTGATTAAAGTGATCTCGGTCCAATTTGCCTGTCCTCTACTGATTACATCCTGAACTGCCTCAGTAAACTCCTCCAGTTTTTACTCTGGGAACTTGTTTCTTCCTTTCAGCCAACTTTTATTTTGCACGTGGCCAGTCCACACATCAGACCTGCCTGGGTATTTCAGCCTTTAAAAGGATGTGTAAATCTTAGAGAGTCAAATAATGAGCCTCCCTTAATTCTTCAAATGTAAAAAAAATCATATTGGCATCATTATGTTTGATCTCAGGTAATTCGTTTAACAACATCCGTTTCTCTGATACCATAAAAGATTCTGCCACCCTGGATTCTCTGGTGTTGCTCCTTATGGTCTTCCAGATGACAAGAAGTTGCTAATTCTGATGCGCCTTGCTGCTGCCCCATTTTAGGGTGGAGGTGGCAAGTCCCATACAATCACAAGTCCTGTACTTATCAGCTGCTTCAGTCAAATCAATTCAATTAACAATATTTTCTTGGGGTGTGCTTTGACTTGTGCCTCCGACCATTCTCCCTGAAGTTGAGGGATAATGAGCTTGTTTAATAATCATTACTCTGTGATAACAGTGCTGTTATGACTACTACAGCATTTTAATACTTGCCCTTCTCTTATCCCTGCCACCAAGCAATTTGCTCAGGAATTGTAAACTTTCTTTATCATATTAACTTGCAATTATGGTGCACTATCGTAGAGGAGGGATCCTTCCAGTTTTCACAGTCCTTGTTCTCAACATGACCATACTTTACTATTTTAATCAATTGCAACAGTAGCTACACAGACCAGTTACCCAGACTCCCAATCCCCCATTCTCCAACACAAGTTCCTTATGCTCCAACTTTTTTTTAAACTGCATCTTACATTTGCAGTTCACTATGGGTTATCTCCAAACCTAACAGGATGCTATTTCAAGCACACTTACCCAACCAGAAGCCTTATAGTTGGATGCAATCTGATGGGGTATCCCGCTGAACATGCCAATTCTAGGAGCAAATAGAAATAGCATTAGGAATTTATATTCAAAACACCAGTAAAAGTTGATCTCCTTTTAGCATGATTTTGGTACAGGTTTTATGCTCTCAATGGACTTGCAGTTCCTGAGAAGACTGAAGTTGGCAAGGCTATCAGCAGCCATCATATCAACCACCTACAAGAGCTCTATCAAGAATGTCCTGGCCAGCTGCATCACAGTATGGCATGGTCGCTGCAGAGAAATTGATCCACAAATCAAACCACAGGACCATAAGAGTGGCAGAGAATCACTGGAGTCTTCCTTACCTCTCCATCAACATGATCCACCAGGAATGTTGTCTAAAGCAAAATCATTGAGGACCCCTTCCACCCCACACACAGCATCTTTCAGCTGCTCCCATCAGGAAAGAGGTATTAGTGTCACCACCACCACACAATGAGAAATAACTTCTTCCCATTGGGTAGTGAGAATGCTGAACAATCATACTAACCATTTGAGACTCTCATATTTTCAAACCAACAAATACTTATCCTGCATATGCATTTTCTGGTTGTGTGTCTACATGTTTTGCACCGAGAATCAGAGAATGCGGTTTTGTTGGTGGTACTTGTGCAAACAGATCACAATAAACTTGAGTTGACTGACTTGGACACAATTTCAGAAATTCGATTAACTTTTAAATTTTACTGTTTTGATTATAGAACGTGAGTTACAAAAATCAAGTTACTGGCAAGATGGACAGAATTAAAGATTACTGTAGAAAGGGAAAGAATAATGAGAGCTACAACTGGTAATGAAGGCTGTGGATTGTGCTAATGTGATAACAGGGAACCAAAGATAGGCCCAAGAATAAACCCATGGAACCCAGCAGCGACAACACCCAAGTTTTAGGAAACAATTAATTGTATATGAAATTGGATTTATTATTAAGTTACAATCATAATGTGCATCCATTGCTGTAAACAGAAATTTAGACTCATTGTTAACTCAGCTTCTGGACAAGTAAGAATCCTACCCAGTAATCAATCTTTATCTTTCCAGCTAGATGCTTGTAACTCCCATTCTGAAGTCAAAACAGAAAATTATGTTAATTAGGTTTCTGTAATTGTGTCCATGGAGAGTATAAAATCTGTAAAAGTCATACTCAGGAGATCCACTTTGACTAGTCTCCTGATGTGCATCAGTTTTTTTTTAAATCACCCGTTGTTTTGAACATCAACTTCATATGGTATTTCTATCTGCATCTACAAATATCATACACTAACAGATTCAATTACAGTTTCTTTCACACCATTATCAGATTCTCAAATGAAACTCAAAATTTTAAAATAATGCTGCCTTTGCTCCGAACTAACTGATCTCTTGAAGTAACTGTGGATTTTCATCTCACTGTTGTATCATGTGGGATCTGTCAAACAGTTCTTCTTGCAAAATAATCTCCATCACTGTGTTTTGGTATGTGTGAAAATAAACTTGATGAGTTGTTTCAACTGGCAGGTGAAAGAAGAACCAGGAGACTTGCCTCAAGATTCAGGGAGCAGATTTATGACAGAATTTTCAAGGAATGGTTTTGCCCAAAGTAATGAATCCGTGGAATTCTCTGCCAAAGAAAGCAGTAGAGGTGGATTATTTAAAAATCACAGATAAATAGATTTTTTTTGAAAAATAGGAGAACCAGTTATAGGAAACAAGTGGGTAAGTGGAACTGTGTCCATGGCCAGACCAGCTTCTGCAGGGATTCTCATTGATACAGCTGAAATCTCCTTTTCAAAGTGAGCATAAAAGGTGTACAGCTCATTAGGCAGTGAAGCATTACAGCCATTTATGATATTAGACTGCAGCCTGTAGGATGTAATGGCTTGCAATCCCTGCCATAACTAGCAAGTATCTAATTCTATTTCTAAATTCACTCGACATTGCCTCTTTGCTTTTAAAATAGCCTTCTGAAGGTTATATATGGACTTCCTATAGAGATCTGGATTACCAATCTTAAATGCCATTGACCTAGCCCTCAGCAGGTTGCAAATCCTTTGGTTCATCAACAACATTTGGTTGGGATACTCATTTGATTGTGGACACACAATCATTCACACAGGTCTTGATGAAGTTGGTAACCGCTGTGGCATATTTATTAAAGTTTGAAGATGAATTCTTGAATATGGTCCAGTCCACCAATTCAAAGCAATCCTGCGACACTCCTCCACCACTCTCAACCACTTATTTCACCACTGATGCTGTGGTCCTCAGTCTCTGGTTTCATACCAGGATTAGAAGTGCAGCCAAGTGATCAGACTTGCCGAAGTGCTGGTGTGAGATGGCATGGAAGGCATGATGGTGTAACAGTGGTCAAGTACATTGGTACCTCTAGCTTTTTCTTAATATTTTATTTAATATTCCATACATGCAGTAACTACATTATACAACAGATATCGAAAAAGAACAAATTATATACATGATGATTTTTCACCACAACCCAAAAACCCTCCCTCTCAACCAACCCCCCCCCTCCAAAAAGAAAATCTATATATAAATTGAGAAAAGTTAAGAAAACAAAAGTAGAAAAGAATCTTTGGATTGCAGAGAAATTTTGTGTAGTACAAGTCATCAGTTCTAACAAACATATGCAGGAAGATTCTGCAGGGCAAGAGAGATAAAAAGGATATCAAGACAAACTTAATCCAATTATTTGACTATACGGTGCAAATTTGTAAAAAAAAACTTGAGTATTTATTTCTTAAATTATATGTAATTTTTTTTCCACTGGAAAACCTTTGAATTTCTACATGCCACCTTGGCAGAGTTAAAGATATATCTGATTTCCATGTAATTGTAATACTTTTTCTCACAACTGCTAGTGCTAATTTAACAAATTTCAATTGATAAATTGATCAAGGTACAGGAGCTGTACCTTCAATAATTCTTAATAAAATCAGATTGGGATTTAATGGAAAACAACTCTAGTAACTTCTTTAAAAAAAATTACTTACACCCAAAAGGGTCTCACATTTGGACAAGACCATGTTGAATGTTTAATATCCTACATCCTCACCACATTTAAAACATTGATCTGATAAATCTGATTTCAATCTATTTAAATTCTGTGGTGTAAGATACATGATTTAAAAAATTACATTGTACTAATCAATACCTTACATTAATAATATTAATCATAGAATCTCTACATAAATTTTCCCAAATTTGTTATCTATCATAATATTCAAATCAGTTTCCCATCTCTGCCTAGATCGATACAATCCTAATTTAGGAGTTCCTATTTGAAATAATGAATATATCAAAGAAAAAAATTTTTTGACAATCCCACTCCTAAGAAGTTCCACCTCAGTACAATTAGGTAAAAATATTGCTGGTCCTAATTAATTTCTTGAATTGAAAATAACAAAAAAAGTATGTGGTACATCATAATTGTTCAAATGACATTAATTGTCCTCTTTCAAAGCAATCTTTCACGTTAACAATCCCTTTAAGATATCATATATTTAAGAACTGATTATCATCTTGGGTGATAAAGACCCTTCACCAATATCTTGATTCATTTTATTCCAGATGTTGAGTAAATCCTTCCATAGTGGTGCGTCTTTGTCAGCAACCAACAGTTTTGATTCCCACTTATATATAAATTCTTCTGATTTCTTTTCTCCAATCTTGTTCAGTTCTATGTCGACCCATTGCCAGTTTTACATTTTCAAAGAAAGCAGCAAGGAATCTCCTCTGCGCCACTCAATAATAATTCTTAAAAATAGGCAGCTGTAGCCTCCCAATTCATATTTCCACATGACCTTCTCTTTAGAAATTATTGCAATTTTACCTTTCCAAAGAAATTTCCTTATTTGTTCAATTAATTCTTGAAAGATCTTTTGAGGTATTAATATTAGTAATGACTGAAAAATATATTGTATCCTTGGAAATGGATTCATCTTTATACAATTCACCCTTCCAGCTAAAGTTATGGGCAAATGTATCCACTTTTTAAAATCTTCCTCAATCTTTTTAAAATAAATAATTCAATTTATATAAATTCTTACCAATGTATTCCTAAATATTTAATACCTTCCTTTGGCCATTTAAACTATGCATCTGTCTGACACTGGGTATAATCACCTACTGTCAAAGGCATAATTTCACTTTTATCCCAATTTATTTTATAACCTGAAATTTTTCCATATTCTTCCATTTGGACATACAGTGTTCATAAAGATAACTCACGTTCAGTTAAATATGTTAAAGCATCATCTGCAATTAAACTGATTTTATGTTCCTCTTCCCTCTGGTTGTGCAGATAATATGTAGATGATATTTTGTCAGAGGTTGGCCTACAATGATCTGGAAGGGATTAGGGTGTGCTGTCTTGTAGCTGCTGATTACAGTGCCCAGCCCTTCCAGTGCCTGCCTGATGTTAGCCTGGGGTTGAATGTACATAGCAACCAGGAGGATGTCAGAAAACACCCTTGGATGATAGAATGGATGACACTTGATCACCAGATGTTTCAGGTCAATGGAGTAGGACTGGATGATGATGAAGCAAATGCCTTCACCTCTGCCTTCAGCTGATACTGGTGTCCTGTCCACATAGTGAAGGTGAAGCCCTCAGGCTGCAGTGCAGTGTCCAGAATTTTTAAATTCAGCCATGTCTCAGTGAAACAATTCAAACAGTAATCGCTGATGACCCTCTCCTGCTGTTATCTGGCTCAGAGTTTGTCTAGTTTATTTCCTAAAGACTGCATATTAACGTGGTGCGCTGTCAATCAGAAGCAAACACACAAAACCAAAAGACTGTACAACAGGCTTCATTCGGCGTAAACTTCCACAGAACCACCTGTGTCATGTGCTGAGGTAAACCCAGAGTGACTTTGAAGGGCCGGCTTAGCCTTATATCCCGGAGGGTGATTGACACCCGACTAGGTGGGCTTGGTCCATTCAGGTTGGCTGATTGACAGCTGACCAGGTGTTGTCTCGTCCCCATGCTCTTCTGCGGGTACAGAGGTTGCACCCTGCAGTAGGCCAGTGGTGTACCACTACGTTCAACCCCTTCTTTAAAAGTTGTAGTAAAGCCCCAAAACACATACACAATATTTACAGATTAAGACGGTCCGGCGTTCATCGGAGTCACTGCGACCGTCACAGGATTGGCTTCTGGTCACTGGTTAGTGCAGGTGTTGGTGGGCTAGGAGCAGGGGTCAGAGTGGCTGTTGTGGTGCAGTGCGGAGGTGTGGCTGGGGGGGCCGGGTTCAAGTTATGTGTATAGCATCGGATGGGTAGGAGGGCGGGTTCATCCCCCACGGTTGTAGCAAGTCCTTGGTGCCCAAGGTGGTCTTGGGTAGCCCATAGTGGTCCAAGGTCGGGAGAGTGTGTCAGGTCAGCAGGGTCCTGGGCTGGAGGATGCTGTGCTGTGGTGGGTGCTCCTGCCAGTGCCAGGTCCCTGGTTGAGATGGTGTCCTCCCTGCTGCTGCCAAACCTAACGTAGGCATAGTTGTGGTTCGCGTGTAGGAGGAACACCTGCTCGACCAGGGGTTTGGCCTTGTGCGCCCACATGTGTCTACGCAGGAGCATTGGTCTCGGGGATGCGAGCCATGCTGGGAGAGATGTTCCCATTGCCAATTTCCTGGGGAACAAAAACAGGAGTTCGTGAGGGGTCTCATTGGTAACCATGCACAGAAGTGACCGAATGGCATGGAGCACCTGAGGAAGAGCATCCAGCCAGTATTCTATGGACCCTTTTGATTAAGGGCCAGAAGAACTGCCTTCCAGATCACCCCATTCTCGCGTTTCACTAACCCATTACCTCTTGGGTTGTAACTAGTTGTGCGACTAGTTGCGATGCCCCTTGCTGTCAGGTACTGGCGTAGTTCCTCACTCATGAAGCTAGACCCCCAGTCACTGTAGATAAATGCAGGGTATCCAAACATGGTGAAGATCTGTGTCAGTACCCTGACGACTGTGGCCGTGGAGATGTCTGGGAAAGGGATGGCAAAAGGGAAACATGACTACTTGTCCATGTCCATGAGGAAATAGACGTTGCGATTCATGGATGGCAGGGGCTCCTTGAAGTCCATGCCGAGGCGCTCGAAGGGCCGAGTGGCCTTCATGACATGAGCCTGGAGTGGGCGGAAAAAGCGAGGTTTGCATTCCACGCAGACCCAGCATGCCTTGGTCATGGTCCTGACATCCCTGACGGTGTACGGGAGGTTCCAGGACTTGATGAAAAGGTATAAGCGGGTGATGCACGGATGGTAGAGGGACTCATGCACTGCCTGCAGCTGGTCACCAGGGAGCAATGCACAGGTCCGGGAGAGGGGGTTGGGGGAGTCGTTAAACTTCCCGGGATTATACTGGATGTCATAGCTGTATATTGCCAGCTCAACTCTCCAGCGCAAGATGTTGTCATTCTTGATCTTGCCCCTGTGGGTTGTATTGAACATGAACGCCAATGCCCACTGGTCGGTGAGGAGGGTGAACCTCCAGAGTGATGGACCATTTTCATGATCACCTAGGCCTCCTTTTCAATAGCAGAATGCCCCATCTCGGAGCCATGGAGCCTGAGGTCGTGGGGGATGTCCCTAGTCAGTGTGGTGGCTGCTAGGACCATCTCAAGATCAGAGTCGTCATTCCCCAATGGTGGAGGTGAGTTGTAGTCGTCGGTGTCCACTGCAGTCATTGTGAGAGGTGAGTGTCGACCAGTGGTGCGCTCCGTAGTTGTGGGGTGTTGTGTGTGGCATCAGGAGGCATGGGGTTTGTGGATGGAGCAGCCTGGTCCTCGCCCATGTTGACCACGTCGTCATCGCTAGAGGCCTGGGAGGGGGGCCTCGGTGTTGGTAGTGTCCGAGCCTGTCTGGACCAAGATGGCAGTGCCGCGTGGCAGGGTAAGGCATAGCTGGCCATCTTCCCCACCTGCGCTCAGTGCGCCAGGGAAGTGACATCACGCTGTTGACTGTTGGGGAGGGCAACGTCATCACAGCTGGGGAAGTGATGTCATTCTGTAGACCGGAAGTGACACCATTGTAGTCTTCGACAGGAGATGCTGGCGAGAGTGAGGGCTGGTCCGGGTGCATGGCACACACACGGCGATCATTGCCAGAAGTTGGGTCACTGAGACTGGGGAGGCCGGACGTGGCTGCAGGGGCAATGACGTTGCCCGGCAATCGCACTTGGCAGGGGCTATGGGTTGGTGCGGGGGGGTGGGGGGAGGGGTGGAAGAGATTGTAGAAGGCCACTGAGCTGACAGCAGGCTTTGAGAGGCATACCTTGGCAAAGTGGCCTTTTTTGCCGCATGTCGAGCAATAATGGTATTTGACCGGGTAGTTTTGGCTCGATCAACAATCAGACCCATACCAGGACCCACAGTACTTCCAGGGGTGCTGGGCCCACAGCAACAAAGTTTTCTTCCCCAGATTGATCCAGGACCACAGCAAGTGAATGTGCTGACCATGCAGAGGCCTGAAGAAACCTGTAATCGAAGGTGTTGTTGTGCAGGTCTGCTGCCTCCAGGGTTCAGACTACCTCCACTGTTTTGGCCAGGGTGTAGATATTTTCTTCTAGCACCTTCTGACTGACGGCCCTCGTACGTAGGTGCCCCTGATTAGCCTGTCGACCTCCCTTTCATTTACCCTGGGTTCAGCAAGACAAGGTCGGGCCAACTCACGCTGGGCTCCCAGGTAGGACTCAGCCGCCTCCCCGGATAGTTGGGCTCAGATACTCAGGAGGTACCTTCCAAATACCACATTCATGGAGGTTTATACTTGGTCTCAAGGGTGTCACTTCCAAGTACCCAGTGCAGTCTTTGAGTGCCTGGAAGGCTCAGGGACTCAGCTTTGATTGGAGTAAGATGAGCCTCTTTCAATCGGAGTCCAGGATGTCATCGGCGTGAGCCTTGATGATCACTTTGACCGTGTGCTTCCAGATCTCGAAGCATGTTTGGGATTCCGGGTGGCGTGGGTTATTTTCGAGGCTCCCCGCACTCAGGAGCTTTTCCACAGCAGCTTTAAAAAATTTACATCGAATAAATTGTGGTGCGCTATTGGTCAGAAGCAAACACACAAAACCAAAAGACCGTCCAACAGGCTTTATTCGACGTAAACTTCCACAGAGCCAGCTGTGAGATTGAGCTGCTGTAAACTCTGAGAATGACTTCGAAGGGCCGGCTCAAACTATCCTGTAGGGTGATTGACACCCAACCAGTTGGGGCTTGGTCCATTCGGGTCCGCTGATTGACAGCTGGCCAGGTGTTGTCTCGTCACTATGCTCTTCTGCAGGTACAAAGGTTGTCCCCTGCAGTATGCTAGTGGTGTATCACCACAATTAGTTAGGAAGAGGATAGGCAGTGGAGGCCTTAGGCCCTGGCATTTTATTTTAACCTGTAGCCTCCCTTTATGCCCACGTTTGGATTTTCCTTAAAGGGTCCATGTGCCGGCGACCTAAATCATCCATGGTCTGCTGGAATTTGACATTTCCATCAAACACCAAGTTCTTCAACCTACTTAATACATCATTACTTACAAGTACGATGGTTTCTTTGGCTGAGGTTTTAAGTTATAGTAGTTCTAAACAGGAATATTTAACGATTCTTGTCAGAGCTGCACGCAGAGTCGCCTCTACAGGATACCACCATGATTTGTTTAGTATTATTCTCAACATGTCAGAGGTCAGGAATCTTGCAAAACATTTACTCAGTCTGTTCAGAGTTTATTCCATTGAAATCGGAAAATATAATAGCTCGAAGGTAAGATCAAGTATTGTTTCACATGCAAGTCCTATTTTTCACTGAGCACACAGATGTGCAAAAGCAATTAAATCAACACTGTACAGAAACAAAGTTAACAATTGTGAAATATTCACCATGCTATGAATTTACCAAGTAGGGAATGAATATAAATTAGTGAGAGATGTCACTTTAAATTTCAAATGAGAAATTCAGACATTTCTTGGTGGCTGAGCTGGGGATTTGTGTACATGAATTCCCATGGCTTCCTATTAAAGCAACCTCTTTAAAATTTGCAAATGATTGAGATGAAAAATGGTAAGGTAGTTTGCAAAAGAAAAAAAAACCACATTTTCTTGTGAGGTGAATGGATGTGGCCTGGATTGTTTTATATGGAAGGTTGGCAAAGTAGACTCAATAACATTTAAAAGAGAAATAGGACAATGAAGTAAAGGGAGACAAATTGAACAATTTGAAAAAAATTATTACCTCAGTCTGAAAAAGATGCAGATATTATTTGTGGCATGCTGGAGACTGCAGATACTGGAATCTGAAGCGAAGCACCATCTGCTGTAGGAATTCAGCTGTCCGAGCTGCATCAGTGGGGGAAATGAAAGGTCAATATTTATGGCTGGAGCCCATCATCAATACCAGAAATGTGGACAGAATAGGATAATGGACAGAAGCAGTAGACTACCTTAGTCCACCAAACTTCACCGCTTCCTGGTGCGCCAATCCCATATGGGCCCCTGTCCTACTTCCTACCCTCTCCTGTTTACACTGATGGAGGACTCTGGCCTGAAATATTGACAATTCTTTCTCTCTCCCTGAGATTGGTCGACCTGCTGAGTTGCTCCAGTAGATTATGCATAGATTACGCACTAGATTTCCATCATGATTCAAAACAAGCTTAAAGAACAAATGGTCCCTAAAGTATATTTTACCTCCTAGTGTTTACTTTAATCTGTATGTCTGTAATGGAAGATTCTGTGTTGTTTTTTTACTTTTGCAGCCTTTGCTTCTGGAAGGCTGAGAACCTGCTTGTTTTTAGAATTAGCAGACATAAGCTAAATTCCACCAAGGGGCCAGAGATGTTGTTATCTGACGAAAGGACATCTGTGTACCAAGAACATTTAATCTTCCTGCCTGTTTTGGTCACAGACTGTCAGAGGCCTAGCCTTGATCTAAAATAAACCATTGTATTCAAAGTGATAAGCTGAAAATTATGTTATTCAATAGAAGCCTAGGCATGCTAGCTTGCTCGCTTATCTTTCTTGCTGTGCTGGGAATAGGTGCTTGGGTAAGCAGTTTTTGGGTAATATAAGCCATGGTCCCGCTGCTGAAGTTTGAGACTCTCCAAGAGGTGGCAACATCTCTCAGCAAGAAGAAGAACTTCTAGAGTCCAGCCAACGTCCCGGTCAGGGGAGGTGGAGAAGCTGCTACCGGCGCCCTGACAACCTACTACAAGTGTGCAGTCGTTGCCTCGCTTCGGCAGTTGGGACCAGTCCAGGCGTTGATAAGTATAGTTGGGAAGGGCTTGCATATTGTAGTTTGAAATCAGCTTTTGAATTTGTAATAAACATTTGTTTAAACTGAACTGCTCTCGGTGTGTGCGTCTATTTTATTTCGGTAGCTCAAACACTGTGACCAATCTAAAATGAACAAAATGAGAGGTATAAGTTTACCCAAGACAATGTCATAGTGAGATTTGCAAATATTCGTGGAAGGTCACCCTGTCTACAGAGAGATCTGACAAAAAAAATTATTTCTTTCCAATTCTTTTGTATTTGAATCCATTGAGATTTTTTTTGTCATGCAATTTCCTAGTTTATATCTTGAACAATGTAATGAAACGAAAATTCACAAAAATGTATAATTTCCACTCCGTCTTTTTCTTTTGATGCAAGACATTTCCTTAATTCTTACAGTGAGCTATCTCAGCCCAATGAGATAAGTGTTCATTAAAGTATCCACATCTTGGCCTGATTTCCAGCATCCTGACAATAAAGTTAATGCAGAAACACTCTGGAACAACTCTTGAACATTCTGTAATTGTCTTGACTGTTAACATTGAATAAAAATTGGCTCAAAATGTATTGCGAGCAATAAATAAAACAATTTTACGTATCTGATTGCATACCATGGCCCACGAATGTTTCACCTGGGAATCAGTTTGAATTCCACTCCCTTAATTGTGGCTCTGTATTATCAAAGAGGAGACGAAGCAGCAGGGAGGCTATCAGTCAATGAACTGAAGAATTTAAACACAAGGCAAAAACCAAAACAACACTGGTAAACATGCACGGAATTTAAATCATTCACTGGATAGAAATCATTATACAGGAAGCAAAATTAAGATTAAGAATAGAGGAATAAGAGAAGCCATTTCCCTTTCTAAATGACTATCACTCTCTGACTAATACATTATTTAATTCCTTACCCCTTAAAAGCTTTGGCTAACAAGAATCTCTTATATTTACAATTAAAAAATTGAATCACAAATGATTAGCCTGTAACAAAGAGAGTTCCAAGTCTCTACCATGGATCAAGGGGGAGGGAGGTGGTTAATGACTAATTATGATTTAATAAAGCATTAAAACAGTACACCTTTTCATGATATAACATTATCTGTCAGAATATTTCCTAAATACTGCAGAATCTCATCAGATCATTTTCTGAGTATTACCTTGGAGAAGGTGGGACCTGGAGTAATGAATTGCAGCAGCTCTGGATTTCTGCACTGAACTGCATACGTGCAGACTCAGTCAAATTGCCAAGATATTTATTTCATCATAACACTAATTATTGACATCCTCACCTCTATATTCAATCACATTTTTTTTAAAACTGAGAACACAATTGGATAAATATGTAAAAATCAAAATTCATCCCACCCATTACAAAATCAAATATGGCTTACCTCATTATGGCTCCTTCAATAGCGTAATTGGAGAAAAACTGTCCTTAACACTGAAGTTCACTGCCTTCACAGGATGAGCTAACCTGTCATCCCAGACTTGAAACTGAAAGACAGTACTTTCCATCTGAACTTACTTCACAGACTGGCTCCATTTTCTATCCCAGAATTTCATCTTAGCAGCATGAAAAAGTTATCTAAATTTGTAATATGCAAATATCTTATCACAATAAGAATAAGTATGTGTTTGGTCCCATCTCCAATTATAACTTACCATTTAAGTTTCAGTGATGTGAATTTTCTTATTGGTGGTTCAACTAATGATTGGCCCAGATGACCATAAGTTTGTTTACATCATTTCCCACCCCACTAGTCAATAATGGGCTTAAACAGCTAAGAGAAAAATCCACAATCAAGCTGAAAGGCTGATATTGTAATTACTGCAAAAAAAAAAGTTTACTGGTGTTTTAAAAGTCTGAGTTGCAAAATAAAAGGGAAGGAGAATTAAGACTTTTTTTTAATACATGTCATTGCCTTCAGTGTAATGGAAGCATGTTCTGACATGGTCTTCAAGAGGGAATTTGATAAATATATTGAGAAGAAAACTTACCAAGGGTGTGGATAAAGGCTGGGGGGATGGAAGGTGAGAGTTGCTCTGGTAGGTTGAATTGACTTTATCTATACTGCAAGTTTTCTGCAATTCTTTGAAAATAGTAAATTAAAGTTCAAATCATTAAATTTTCAAGACAACTGGAAACACGAATTGCAGGAGGAACTTTTGGGATAATCACGTGTGTGAAATAGGTCACCGGTGACAGAAAGGGAATTTCAAGAAAGAACTAGAATGGCGATTTATCAATGAATACAAAGTCATTAGAATGTATTTAGAACTCACTCTGGACAGGTGAGCCAAATTAATAGAAAGACAATAACTTTATATATGATTTAAACATACTAAGAGCTATTTCCTATTGGTCTATCCCTGCAATTAAGAAAATGTACACAGCTGCATTCCAAGTACAGATTGGAACCACTATTACCATAGCCATTCTGAAATCAAAGAGTTAGGTAATAGACAGCACCACCTGGATCTTAATCATGATCTTAATCAATGGAAGCAGGAGTAGGCCATGTGGTCCATCTTAGCACATTTTCAAGCACTATCCCTATGTCCATTAATTACCTCAATATTCAGATATCTCTCACTCTCTGCTCTGAATGAGCCAACCCTCCACAGCTCTCAATATTCAGATATCTCTCACTCTCTGCTCTGAATGAGCTAACCCTCCACAGCTCTCCAGTGCAGAGAATTTCAGAGATTCACCATCTGTTTAGTGAAGAAATATCTCTAGATCCCATAAAGCTTTTGCTTTATTCCTAAAAGTGTGCTTCTCTCGTCTCCTCAGTCAAGCCCTTTAAGAATTTTCAAGGATATTTCTTCTAATATTTCTCAACTGTAAAAATAGTCTTAGTATATTCAATCTCTCATTGTTTTGTCAAACTGGCCATTTCCAGAAGCAATCCCCCTGTACACTCTCAACGGAGACCAGAACGGCACACAAACAGATATACACAATTAAGTTTGTTGCCATTCGGAGCAGCCAATTGCACACCCAATTTTAGCAACATGGTGTTTAAGCTATTGTTTACATTCCACATACAGAATGAAAAAAATAACACCAAATGTGATCTGGGAAACATTTGTTTCATTATCCTAAAATTGCATTAATATATATTCAAGAGTTCAAATACACAGTAATGGATAAAATCTCTGATCAATGTCACAGGATGTGTGTGAAATATGTGCAATTAATCTGGTAATGACATCCCTGCCCTGAACTTACCTATCAAAGTAAACGTTGCACAATATTTTAAAACATAGAAAACTCTTCAGTATAATATTGCACATCCAGTAAAGGGCGTGGCTTCATTGTGAAGGAAGGGACTGTTTTATTCGTCACTCTGACATATCAGTAAGAATACCTTTTCAAAGGGTGGCAAGAATGGAAAGTATAATTTTTCACCAGGTTTTATGTTGTTTTTAAATACAGTTGTATAAAACGCTGCCAACATTTCCTAAGGACAATGTTCACTGTGAAGGCTGACTGTGTCTGGTATTGGGCCTTCCTGTGCTGCTCAGTGGGAGCATGCATTGTAGACGATGAACTTGTGGGAGCCAGAAGCCCAGGAGACATTATCATTGGGGGAATATTTCCTGTCCATCAACAGGTGAAGAATTTAAATCATTTTAAACCAGATCCGCTAGAATGCACAGGGTAAGTGTTTGGTCGTTGATACTTCTGATTTCTTTTAGTAATAAAAGTCATTAATAACAATGATTTGGAGTTCAGATTTCAATTGGAAAAGGTTTCACGTGTACAAAAATCAAAACTAGCAAAAAGAATGCTGATGAGGCAAATTTGTCTGATTATTAAAAGTCAATAGAAAACTTTAGGATGGACAGAAAAGTTTTTAATTTAAAAATAACAATTTCATTTGCCAAATTTCTCCAGTGGCACAGCCAACTCTTAAAGTCAGCTTTTGGGCTGAATGTGGGCATTTACATGTGAGGTGACTGCTCTGGTCTATATTATCTTTGCCTTTTTTTTGGTTGAGAGTTGAGGCCTAGTGCTGGAGGATTGAGTGTTGTAAAGGAGCAGATGTGGAAAAGGAAACTTGTTTTGGGGTCCAGCCCAAACCACTATCAATTTGTCACTTGACTGTTGGCTTATCGATTCATTGAATTATGCCCTCAATTGAAAGCCATTTGATCTTATTTAAAAATGTTTCATGAGACAGCACATTTAAATTAAATGTAAGATTTTTCTTTTCCTTTTTATTGAATTTAACAAAATTTTTTTACATAAGGTATATTAATGATAACATAAATCAAATCATATAATCTATATGACACAATTCAACTAAAAATTAGAAGCAAATCCATAATTATTACATTAACTTATTTCATTCAGCTCATCAAATTCAATAATTATGATAATTAAACATTTAAATCATAACTCGTACTATTCCCAAAATCAAGAATGAATACAAAAATTATACAAGTAATACACGTAAAATTCCCTTACATATTTTATACTTCTCTGATGTGATCGTGTTGTTCCGTTATATGATCCCTAATCTGCAGTTAAACCCCCCCCCCTTTACTATGAGTACTAATAATAAAAGGAAAAAAGAAAGAAACAAATATTCTCCCTCCTTATCTAAAATTTTTTTTAACGTGACAAATTATAATGAGAAGAGAAGCACATTCAAATTGTGTTTTCAAGTTTATCTGAAGAACTTTCAGGAAAATTTTAAACTTGATTTATTGTTTTTTTTTTAACCATATAATTGATCAACCTTTCTCTCTATGGAAAATCAAAGGTATTATTTCTTTTGCATATCTATTTAAGGGTTGATTAATGTCTTTCAAACAACAGGCAAGTAAATATGATTTACCAAATATTTATTTTGTTATATATTTACAGATTAGGAATTTCTTAAATACCATATTACCAGACTTTCCATTTGTAAATCCATTAGATCTAGTTGATACTATTTCTCAATTGAATCCTTCTCAGAAAGGATTAATTGGAATTATATATAATGGATTACTGAAATTACGTCCGGTACTTCACAAGAAGATTAAAATGGCTTGGGAATTGGAACTTGCAAGACTCTTATCAGAGGATCTATGGGATAAGATTCTTAAACTTTTGGATACATCTTCAATATTAACCCTTCTTGTGACAGAGGCAAATCTGAAATTGCTACATTGACACATAAGTTTTGGTCTTGGCCATCCATAGAAATCTATTGGAAAGACATTTTTAATACTTTTTCAACTGTATTTCAGGTGGAGTTACGACCCAATCTAATAACTACTCTTTTTGGGGTTCTTGAACCAGACATAGGGAGTTGTTCTGTACCTACGCATCAGGTTGTGGCTTTCTCTACATTGTTTGCAAAAGGAGCCACCTTATTCAAATGGAAAGACTCTAGACCTCCAACAGTGTTTCAATGGTTCTCTCTTATTATGTCCTGTTTAAGTTCAGAAAAGAATTAGATATCATGTATTTGATTTATCAGTGAAGTTTGAAGATACATGGTGACCTTTTATGTCTTATTTTCATTTTATGTCAATGTTTTTAATGTGATGTACTCACTCTTCCAGGTGAGATATAGTCTTACCTTTCTTTTTTTTGATTCACAGAAGCTAAAATATATATGTAACCCTTAGGATAAAATGCTCAAATGTTTTTTTGGTTAGTTTTCTATTTTTTTCAATAAGGTGGGGTTTTTATAGATATTTGATGTCTTTTCTCTCTTCATCCAGTGCAGTGGAGTTAATACCATTTGAAATTTTATTTTGATACATATAAATATGTGATATTGTATTTTCAGTTTTGTTCCCTTTACTTCATTGAACTGTATTTATTATTAAAAACCAATTTTTAAAAATTGAAAAACACAGATTTATTGATTGGTACTTCCTGAAATTGCAATTGGTTGAGTAAAAATGACTTCAGGAACTGTTGAAAATCCCCAATTAATTTGACCAAATTGTGTTCAGTCAGATCCTTAGTTGTACCATCCATGTGTGAATCTTCATTAGTTCTATTAATTGAACTGCCCAGGATTTAATAACAACACGTCATATACCTTAAATTTCAATAAGATACGATACATATCTTGCAGTCACACAATGCCAAGGATACTAATAAGGTTGCAAACCACATGGTTTAATGATTCAAAGACTTGCGTTACCAGACATCGTTTTTGTACTTAATTTAGAGTAACTAAAAAAAATCAATTAATTCGTTACTATTTGTGAAATTTGGAAGCCGACAAGTGAAAAATATTTTTTCCAAAATCGTTACTATTTGTGAAATTTGGAAGCCGACAAGTGAAAAATATTTTTTTCCAAAATCGTTATTATTTGTGAAATTTGGAAGGCGACAAGTGAAAAATATTTTTTCAAAAATCGTTACTATTTGTGAAATTTGGAAGGCGACAAGTGAAAAATATCTTTTCCAAAATCGTTACTATTTGTGAAATTTGGAAGGCGACAAGTGAAAAATATCTTTTCCAAAATCGTTACTACTTGTGAAATTTGGAAGCCGACAAGTGAAAAATATTTTTTCCACAAATCAATCATAATAAAATAATTTGATTCATCAACAGGAACCAGGGGAAACTAACCTGCATAAGGGGTGTTTAACTATTTGTCACAATTTAACTCCTTTCTTAATGGGTAATTGCACAATTCAGGAGATCTGCTGAGGAACAACACTTGATGGTTTTCTTCTTGTACTCAGAAAATAGACCCAAAATTAAAAGCAAACACACAGTCCAGATATGAAAATTTGGTCATAGTGGAGGCAATTCTTTAATTCTACATGGGGACAAAAGGCTGGAAAATCAGACTGCATTTTTGTTGTATTACCTTTGCTCTACTATTACAGTGGGCTAGGCATCACCCTGAGAAGGAAGGAACACCGAATTGATCCTGATTTCTGACAATGAGATATTTTGCAGAGTTGTAGATAGCATTGTTGCAATTGTAATTTGTTCACCACAAATGGTGCAAATCCTCTGGTTCTTTGAGCTCTTGAGATAACAAATGGAACATTACAAAAACAATTGAGATGACTTGCGACGTAAGGATTTTTATTTAAAAGAACCAATCAAAAATAAAAATGGTTTTATCTAATCAACGGAAAAATGTGGATTTCATTTGGCTGCAGCAAGGTATGCCTCAATGAGATTTAAAAAAAACAGAAAATGCTGGAAACAGGTCGGGCAGTATTTGTTGAAAGAGAAAGGTAAAATTTCAGGTCAAAGGTCCTTTACCTGAACAAACAAACACACAAACACACAAACAAACAAACAAACAAGAAAGAAAGAAAGAAAGTTAATTTTAAACAACAGAGAGGGAGGAAGAGGGAGAGATAGCATGAAAGAAATATGTTTGATTAGGTAAATCCAAGATAATCATGGTGATAAATTGTTGATGGGTTAATGCAAGAGGTTTGGCAGAGGCTAAACAAATACAGGGGCATGTAAAAGCAGTGAAATGCAGAGACAGGAAATGCCCAGCAGGTCAAGCCATGCTGGTATTTCAAGATTCAACGTTCAATTTATTGTCATAGTAATAAAATGGTGTCATATTATGTGAAATTTATTTTTACCTGCTGCAAGGCGGACAGATTCACCTCTGGCAGGAATTGCCTAAGCGCCTCTTACAGTCTGACTTACCGTCAGACTTATAGTCAGTGAGAGAGAAGCAAAAGAGAGTACCTGCAGAGTCACTGAGTGTCCATAGTTATGCCCCCAGCACTTTCACAGCCTCCTTAGCCACACAGAGTCCAGTCAAAACCATTGGCAATCCAAGCTCCAGATCCCAGCCTCTAACATGGTCATGGATTCTTCAGCACCCTTGGCACCTCCTTACATCCTGGTTCCGATACCTGGCACCTCTCCATCTAGTTTGAACTGGTCTCCAGCAGTTCACAGTCTGGCGGGAGTCTCCCAAAAGCAGTCTCCAGCTTCCGTGGGTTCCTTGCCTCAAATTGCCAGCAGCTCACTGCATGCATTGGTCCCTCAGCTGCAGAGCCAGGGGGACACCGTCGTGATTGTCATCTCCTCCACTTCTCCCTCTCAGATAGTGCATGATTATCCTATCCTTTGATGCCCTGCTCCAGTCCTTCCGCTTCCCTGGAGTCTGCAGCCCCTCATGGCTGCTGCCAATTAACAGGTGCCGTCATCTTGGGCGCAGACCCGCAACCGCAGGATTTCAACTAAAACAACCATCAGCAACTTTAATGGGTCATTCAAAGCCTGGGCAAAGCCAATGGCAGTTGACTGGGAAGCTGGACCCTATAGGAGCACTGCATCTCCACTCCGCCACTCCCTGTGGGTCCGCACCAGCAACAACATTGCTGCTACAGTGGCTTTGGCAGTGCCACCTCCAGAGTAACCTTGGAATCTGCACAAATATGGAAGGAGTATTTCCAAAAGAGTTATGAAGGTCAATACCGCATTATCCATCATCTCAACCAGAGCAATGCTAGACAGCAAGCATGCCCAGTGACATTCTCGCTGCTGGAATAGTACTTTAACAAATTCACCCTAACACCCAAATAAATATAAACAATTACAGATGAGTTAGCTACTTGCTTCTATAGCTACTTGCTTCTATAGCCTGAAGGGTGCTGGAACATTTTTAATTCAGCTTGCTCAGCAATTGACTGAAATTGTTCTAAGTTTGAAACATCCCTCTGACTGAATTCTCCTAAAGTACTCAAAAGACTCATATAAAATGTCAATTAAGATGATCTCTGGACAGTCCTTGGGATGATCACAGGATTTTGTCAGGTTGGATGCTCTTCATCTTCCTAATGCTTTTGAACTTCACTTTTCCTCCTGGTGACTGTAGAATTGCAGTACGTGGCCAAGCCAGTTCACAGCAGCTTGGTTCTATGTCCCTTCCTTTTTGATGCTTCTGCCAGCATTAACAGTTTCTCTTTTTGTCCTCTTTCTGGTTCAATTCTGATTTTAAAAATCTCTTTTACATCTCTGCTCCACTTCCAGGATAAACAACTCCACCTGCTCCAATCACCTGAAGCCCTTAATTCCAAACATTTTCTGATGCACACAATTTCTAAAGAACTGGCCATAATACTACAGTTTCTTATAAAGATTAATCATGATTTACCTGCCCTATAGCTTGATCCAAAGTAATAGCTTTAGAAGAAAGCCTTATGACTTTATATGGTCCAAGATCTGAGAGGCATTTTTAACGGCTATAATAAGCTTGTCTTGAAGCTTTTAACAAGCTCTGCTCATAAACCTGCAGATCTTCAAGTTGTAGTCCTCTTTTAAGATTGTACACCTCTTTCTATTCCCATGACTCATTCTTCCTGCTGATATGTAATACTTCATACATCTGAAATTTTTGTCATGCATTTGCTCATTTCTCCAGTTCCTCCATATCCAGTTACAATCATCATTGTTTCCTACATTTCCAGGTCCACTGCATATTTGGAAATTGTGCTCATACCCAAGTCATTGGGGTGGCACGGTTAGCGCAATGCTGCTACAGTACCAGCGATCTGAACTGGGTTTCAAAACCCACCCTCTCTGTAGGAGTTTGTACGTTCTCCCCATTTTAGCGTGGACTTTCCCTGGGAGCTCTGGTTTCCTCCCACCCTTCAACAAATATACAGGCGAAGGTTAATTACATGTAATTGGGTGACACTGGCTCATGGGCCAAAAGGGCCTCTTACTTTCCTGCATGACTAATTTAAAATAAAATTCATGGACATGTATTAGGAAGAACATTGATCCTAACAGAGACACCTGAGGGAAATAGCTCTACATATTTCTTTATAGTCCAAAACAACTGGTCAGCAGGTAACTTAGAAGAAAACATGGTCCACACAAATTAACATAGATAGAAATGAAAGATCCACAGGCTGACATTCTAAGAGTGATGGCCATGCTGGATTACTATCCAAAAAACTGCTGATATTTTTAATTTAAATTTTACTTTTGATTTGCTTGTGATGAATCCAATCATTGTCATGGTTAATCTTGTTACCTGTTGTTGTTTTCTGTGTTTTTATTTTGTAAATCCAAACTGGCACTGGAGAATGGTGATTTTTACCAAGTTGATTGCATGGCACATAAAACAATGTTTTTCCACTGTATCTTGGTAGATGTGTCAATGAACAATTCAATTCAAATTCCGTTGCATCATCTATTGTCTTCCCATCACCAGAAGGTCAAAAACGTGGAAAATTACTAACTGTTGCACAATGTTCATTTCTTTTTGCAACCACTCACCAAAGAACCAGGTCACACCTGTGTGTAACAAGACCTGGACTCTGTTCAGACATGGGCTGATAAGTGCCAAGTAGTATTTATGCTCCACATGTGACAGGCAAGGATCATCAACAAGAGAATCCAATTCTGTTCCCTTCTCATTCAACAGCATTATCACCACTTTGTCCCTCACCAAGTGCTCCTGACCAGAAACTCCACCAAACCAGTAAGTGATGGAGCTGGGTAACCTTAAGTTACTAACTTAATCATGAAATTCCATCATCTATGCTGCATGACAAGAATGTGATGCAGTCATCTATTTGCTGGATGAGTGCAATTCTACGAATGCTCAGAAAAAGTCAACTACATACGCGGCAAGGCATCCTGTTCAAGTGAACCTTACCAACACCTCCTGCATCTGTGATTCCCAAAAGCCAAAAGCATCAGGTGCATGGGACTATTAAAACTTGTACATTTTCCTCCAAGTCATGCAACATCTTCCTTTGGAAATATTTCCCCAGTTCTTCGCTGGTGGCCTTTTTTGCTTGAACTCCTTCCCCACAACAGAAAGGGGTACTTTCACCAGATGGACTACACAGATTCAAAATGATGGTTCCCCATCACCTCAAGGACAATTAGGAATGGAGAATAAATGCTGGGTTTGCCTGCAAAGCTCATAACCCAAAACTGGATGAATAATACATAACTATACTTAAGTTACACAAGAGAAAGTCTGCACATGTTGAAATTGAGGGCAATACACATATGTGCTGGAGAAACTCAGCAGGTCATGCAGAAATCATGGGAAGTAAAATACAATTAACTTTTCAGGCCTAAGCCTGATCTGCTGAGGATCTCCAGCACTTTTGGGTATTGCATAATTATATTTACATTTTAAGTGGTCAGCTTTACGTTTTAATTTCATTTCAAAAATTCATTTGACATTCTGAGTTACCATAGCAAATACAATGATCAATATAATGATACCAAAGAAGGAACCCTTTCAAAAATTAGCTATTAATGTTTTTTTTTCTTTTAAAGATTTGATGTCCAGAGCTTTATCTGGGTACAGGCTATGATACACACCATTGAAATGATAAACAACTCTTCACTACTAAATGGTGTTAAACTTGGATATGAAATATACGACACATGTTCAGATGCCTCGAAGGCCATAATAGCTGCAATGAAGCTACTTTCGAAGTCAACATCCACAGGCAATGTTCTGGAAGTCCATTGCAACTACACCAATTACAAGCCAATTGTAAAAGCAGTTGTGGGTGAAGTATATTCAGAGTTGTCAATTTCCATTGCAAGATTATTTAATGTAATGCTCATGCCTCAGGTATGTCAACCATTTATAATTATTGCTCTTCAAGGATACATATTCTCTTTTGTATCACGTTCACTAGTTCATGGGAAGTGTTTGCTATAGAAAGGCATTTTGCAGAACCTACCTGCAGTTGGACTTTCACGTCCTTCCATTTCAAATCTCTTTATCTATAAATTCCTTAAAATGTGAGTTTTTAGCCGACTGCTACAAAGAAACACACACACTCGCAGTGAGGGAGGTTAAGCTCTAAGATTTATTGAGGCTGGAAGGGCTCCTTTTATACAGTTGGAGTTCCTGCCATTTGTTTGATTGGCCGACATCAGCCACATGAATAACAATAGTGGGCGGGAACATTCTTGCATGTGAATACCCTTCTTCCCCAGCCTGTTATTGATCTGTTAGCTGGGCAGCTTGGCCAGCGCCATTTTAGGGCTGCTGGTGTACAGTTCCAGCTTTCAACCGTGCCAGTTCGCTATGTTAAGGTATATGTTATAGTGTGTTATGCTGCCGTTTACTACTGCGTGCACCACACGATGTGCTGGCTCAATCTCCGCGGTGGCAGGCCGCCATAAGTTAATAATTTTACAATAAGAGAAATCGAGCACGTGGGAATCAATCTACCTGGGCAGCTAAAAGTGTGTTTCCTTAATCACTGATAATTAATGATAAATTTAGAACGAAGGAGTTTTAAAACAAAATGAATTCATTATCAAAACAGGCAAAGAGAGAGAGAAATACTGAGACAGAAAGGAAAATTAGACTGAACAGGGAAACAAAAGATAGGAAAGGAAAAAAGTCAAACTATCACAAATAATTAATATAATAACATTAAAATGAAATAATTTAAAAAAAGTTATTCACCTTTCCTTTTGACTGGTGATCTGCATCTTTATAATTCCATTGAAATTAACAGCATGTCGGACGCTGCAATCGGATAGCCATCGCAGGATCTAAGAAGAATCAACCTGTGGCGTAAACTCACAGATTTAGCCTTTTGAATCTGTCAATAGATCTAGAACTTGAATGTTTGATGATGCATATGTGGAAGTCCCAGAGTTACCATTGATTAATGGCTCAACACCAGCATTTCTACTGGAACCAACTGGTAATTTGTAAGACTCAACCTAATCATTTATGAAATGAAGGAGTCAGTCTTTAAATCCTTCCACTTCTAGCGAGATTGATCAGCATTATATCAACACATGGCCTACTTGGCTCATAAACACCAGCAGTAAGTTTAATGGATAAGTCATTAGCAAATCTAGCAAATTCTTGCAAATTTTAAGGACACAGAGAGCAAAATAACGGTAACATAAATTCATAAGGAAATTCTGGAGATGCACAACTCTCACTCCTATTTGATAACCATTTAAGCACTCTGTTAAATGCATATATTAATAATAGTGTGTGTCATAAACATGGCATGAGTTTGGAGTGTGGTAGCCACCTGGAATCACCACTCAAGCATCATGCACACTCGTGCACCCTCTGACAGGAAGATTTGCTAGCCATCTGCACCCACGAGGAAGCCAATGTGGTTTCCGTGTCAAACAAGCCCAAGCAAATTCCTGCTGACACCCCACCCCTAGCAAGGCCCCAGAAGGCAATGCTTGGGGCAAGTTTTGGATCATGTCAAACCTGGAACGGCTTAGCTGCCATTTTAATATGGTTCTGATTTCAAGAGACATTTTAAATTATGACTAATGAAGCAAATAATCTCAAAAATGAAATAACTAATTTAATTAAAAGGCATGAAAGCACTCAGAAACAATTGTAATAATAAAAAAAAATATCTTTGCCACTCCTTCACCTCCTAATCCACAAGCCTACAATACTTATTGAAATCAATGGTGACTCAGATCACCTGCAGGATATGAGGGAGCAATGGAACTGAGTGGAAATTCTTCCATAGTGTTGGGAAAACCAAACTGCAGTAGGTGCTGTTCGAGATCACGTGGAGTCACCACCAGAGTTATCATCAGGTATCACCCAAAGAACTATTCCGATCAGTCATTGACTAGTTAGGAAGAATTAGCTTATTATTTCTACAACAAAATCTGGTTATATGGATTTTTATAATTTATTTATTGCTTTGTCGTCACTGATTATGTCAAATGTCATATCTATTGTAAGATGACATTCTCTCACTCCATTTGAAACCTACCAGCTCTTTATCCATCTTCACACTTTTCTAAATTCAGCTCAGTACAGCCACCAAAGTCCACAATAATCTTTCGAACTTCTGAAACAAAGCTGTATTTTGCTAATGGAGAAGGATACTATGCAGATGTGTGCATCCTTTACATGCTTAATTATTGGTAGGGCAGGGGCACATATGCCTACTGTTCCCCTTCCTTCCCTCCCCCTATTCTATCTTTCACACACTCTTGCAGATGGTGGAAAGCCAACACAAACATGATCATGGATGAACTTCCATGTTATCTGTGATGAATACTTGCTTTGACATTAATCTCATCAAGCAACTTTGCTTTATTCTGAATGTCTTACAGATTAGTTTTGCATCATCTGCTTCCATTCTTAGTAACAAGGGAAGGTTTGCATCATTTTTCCGCACTGTTCCCAGTGACATTCATCAGACGATGGCTTTGGCCAAACTTGTTGGCTATTTTAAGTGGAACTGGATTGGGATTATTGCTACTGATGATGAATATGGCACGTCTGCAGTGACTGACTTCACTTCTCAAGCACAGATGCATAATATTTGTATTGGTTTTCACGAAGAAATTCCAACTTATGTGTGTGATGTGGAGAGTAATGAAAGGATACAGAACTTGATTTCAAAAATAGAAAACACTCCTAATGCAAGTGTTATTGTTCTATTTGCTAAACAAGCAATTGTTGTTAAATTATTCAAAGAAATCATTCGCCGGGACATTAGAAGAACGTGGATTTCCAGTGATGCTTGGTCCATGTCCAGAGCAGCAGCAAAGATGAAGGATATTAAAAAAGTGGGAAACATTTTGGGTTTCTGTTTCAAAACTGGATGCATTCCTGGCTTCTTGACACATTTAAGGAACCTGAAATCACCACCTGGAGGATTTAACAAGTTTATTGAAAAGTACAAGCAACTTCATTCCACTTGTTCAAAGGAAAATATGGATCACACTGAAATGTGCGATTCACAAACTCCACAATGCCCATTTCCAGACACCAAGAAACTGATCCAACCTCTCAATTGTTTTAAAATGAATGAGGCCATCACAGATATCGGTGAAGATGATATAAGTCATAATGTCGAGTTAGGTGTCACTTATGCAGTATACTTGGCGACTAAATCCATTGCTCAGGCTCTGAGGAATCTCCTAAAATGTCAAGAAGGAGCATGTCAAAGAAAATTTGATTTTCCACCATGGAAGGTAAATATTTTTATATCATATTATTTTTCATTTGGTGTAAATTATTCTTATTTAACTATGAATTAATTATCAGAAATGTCTCTCACTGAGCATATTCACATTCTCTGCACTAAATAACAGAATATTTATTATCTCTCTTTAGTCTGATATTTATTGTCTCCTTTTAATTCAATTACGTATAATATTGTGGTTGTTTTTGTAGGTTTAATTTTACAGACTACCTGTTCAACTGAAGCAAGACTTTTGCTGCTTATGTAAATTATGCAACAATAAACATTATAATGACCATATTCTCAAGTTACACTTACTTTTGTTCCCATTATATGATGAGTTTTGAATGACTGTAATCTTTGCTGCATGACTCGCTATATCCCTTCATTATCTACAATTTCAAGTGTATCAAGTAAAAATGCATGTTTGATACAAATTACTGCTTCAATCCATAGCACAAACAGGCAAAAAAAATATACTATGACCAAATTTTTTTTTGAGCAAGATCTATGTCAAATCTTCAAACATGATTTATTTCAAGTCCTGAGGAGATAAGTTAGCAATGGTAATATATGCTGGTGGTTTTCTTCATATGACTGATATCTAGTTCAGCAATTTTGATATCTAGCTTCACAATACACAATATGGCTAAATGAGTTGGTAATAATTATCATTTGCCTTATTTTTACAGTTGCTGGAAGCAATAAAAATGGTGAATTTTACTGAAGGCACGGGACATTTTTACTTTGACAAGTGTGGGGATTCTATCAATGGATATAACCTAATACAATGGGTGATGGATGATGAAGTGACCATGTTTAAAATCGTTGGAGAATACAAACTTGTGGATAACAATATATACATATATGATGATGCCTTCAAAAACATTGTAAAGGTCGGGACTAACTCTTTGATGTTCAAAGCTTAATGATGTAATTGATTTGTTAAAGTTTTCGAGTCAAAGTTCCACAGCACACCAGCACTCCCTTCCATCCAGCGTATTGATACTGAAAATTGTGCATTAATTCTAATCCCATTTACCAGCACTTGTAGTCTTTATCTCCTTTCACACTTGCAAATGGTCCCAGGAATTTATGGCCAATCAGCCTAAAGGGACCTGGTATGAAAGGAAAATCTTTTCAATGATAACGTGAGATGATGTCAACCCCTGGTACAATCCCTAGCATCTGCAGATGCCGGCGTTGCAATCAGGCAAGAGTAGAATGGGCAATTGCATTCTGGAATAGAAATGATCTACGTTTTTTGCCTGAGTGCAGGGAAGTGAAAGAAGAAAAGATTAAAATGAAGGTATAAATTTTGCTGTGGGTAAGTCACAGTGGGAGAGAGAAAGAGAAAGGAAATAAATAGCAATAAATAGTAATAGCAGACAATTTTTAAACAGCGAGGAAAGCTGGTAGCACAAAAATCCATGGGAACCATGCATACAGTCCTTTCTCTACCACATGAAATTCTAGGAGGGCAGGTCTGCCATCGCTTTTTCCCATGGTATTTATATATTGTGCACAATAGAGCTACCAACTTTCTCAGTCTTTTATAAATTGTGTACTATGGCACTACCAACTTTCCCATGTTGTTTAACAATTGTTCACTGTTGCTATTTATTGCTAGCACCTATAGGTTTATATAGGTTGGCACATCAACAACAGATGCTGAAGGGCTCATACTGTGCTGTACATAACACTTAATTTTAATATAATTAGGCATGATTAATTTTGTTCAAATATAAATCATAGTACATTGGTCAGGATTTAGGGCAGGTCCACCGTCGCTTGATGCATCATGACATCACCAGTAGAAGGTAGAACAATCCTAACCTGGGGATGGCTCTTTGCAACAATGAATGCGTGCAGTGTCCCAATTAGGAGTGGTCAAGTGTGAACAGCAAAAATGCCATTCCTGTCATGGGACACTGAACGGCCAATTTTAGAGGGATGCAAGTGTAAGAGGGGCTTTTGATGCCTTATTCATAACTTGCTTGTCTAGATTCTTCACAAATATTGGGAGAGTACCTGCTACTGCTACCTATTCAGACAGTGCAAAACAAAATTTCAACCCCCACCCTCCCTTTGATGGAAACCTGTTTCCTCAGATCCCTTTATTCTAAAATTCTGTCCTCTAATTTCAGACACCTTTCTCAGTATCCATCTTATCTATGCCCCCTCATAATTTTGTACATTTCCATTGTATCCTGCATAAGCCTTCCAGGAAATAAACCTAACCCATCCAGTCTCTCTCTCTCCTTATCGAAATTCTCCATTCCTGGCAACAGCCTGGTAAACAATGAAGAGCACTTTTGATCTGAAATGTCAACAACTCCTTCCCATGCTGCTTTAACTCCCAAATTCAAGTTTAAATTCCACATTCCATTGCTCCATCCATCTTATTAATTTATCATTCCTGTACTCTACATCTATTTTCTACACTAGCAACAGTACCATCTGTGGTAAACCCATGTAATGCATAATTATCTGGTCAAGCATACCATTGGCCAGTTCTACCTGTGGCCCCTCCCCACAGGCTCCAGTATAAAGATGACTGTTCCATAGCCCCTTGCAACTCAGTACAGGGCAACCAAACAGTAGGGATATGCTATGTTCCCAAGTGAATTAAAGCCTATTGGTTTCACCACAATAGTCTACTGAGTGATTGATGGTGCATCAATTTAATTCATTTAAGAACATAGCATATCCCTACTGTTCTGATGTCCTGCACTGAGTTGCAGGGTGCTATGGAATAATCACCTTTATACCGGAGCCTGTGGGGAGAGGCCACAGGTACAACTGGCCAATAGGTGTGCATGATCTGATAATTATACATTATAGTGGTTTACCACACCATCTTATGTGTCAGCTACAAACTTACTCATTGTACCTCATACATTCATATCTATATTATTAACATATATAACAAACTAGATAGGTCTCAATGCTGACAATCTGTTCTGGACCAACCTTCCATGAGGAATCATATTTACATCATCTGCATTGCCCTTGTCAATAAAGCTGTTAAATAAAATCTCTTTCTAAGAAAGCCAAGCTGACTCTTCTTGATAAATCCCAGCTTTCCCAGTGTTGATAGATCCTGGCCGGCATATTTTTCCTAACAATAGCAGGAATACATCTAGTAGTTACAGGTTTGTGGTCTAACCACTGATGTAAGACTCACAGGCCTGGAAATACAGAGTTCCTGCTTGCTACATTTCTTGCTATCCTTTAGTCATCTGTCACTTCACCTGAGGCCAGTAACAATTTAAAAATGGAGACATCTTTAAAAATCTGTCAACATTCTCTTCTTTACCTCCCAGGGATACACCTCACCAGGCTTTGGGCATTAATCCACTGCTAAGTTCACTAAGGTATCTAATGCTTCCTTTTTAGTGATTTTTTTTCTAGAATTTCATCATTCTCTCCCTGAATTCTCCAATTCAAATGTTCTTCTCTTCAGGAAATACAAATGAAAGTTAGTATTGATTGCCTCACCTGCATCCTCTGGATCCTAGCCCAGATTGTTATTTTGATCCCAAACCTTTGCCCTTAATATATTTTTTTTTTTCCTTAATCTTGATCATTAGAGATATTTTGGGCCTTCTTTACCCTCCTAATTTCTTTCTTCATTACCTCCTGACACTTCCTATAATGCTATGGGGATTCACGATTTTTTTCTATACAGAAGCGTGTTTCTTATTATTCTTCATCTGGTCCTCAATATCCCTCAACATCCAGGGTTCCTTGGAGTTGCTTCTTTTTAAATATTTCACTCATGTAGAAATACTTTGGCCCTGAGCTCTCATTATTTCACTTTTGAATGAGGACTTAGCTGCAAGTAACTGTCCCCTCTCTATTTTAGCCTTTCCACAATTCAGGATCTTAATTTATCCTTTTACATTATCTTTTTACATAATCATTTCAAAACTTGTAGAAGTATGGTTCAAAATGCTCTCCTATAGACAGTTGAACCACTTGCCCCACTCTAGCAGATTTACTTTGCCCCTTCACTAGTAGGTATTGTCTCAAAAAAAATCTCCTAAGCACATTTTAGAAATTCCAGTCCTTCTATACATTTAAAAATTAAGCAATTGTAATTAATACTGTAGAAGTTAAAATTCCCTGCTGATATAACTCTATTATCTTACATTTTTCTGTAATCTGTGGACATATTTAGTTCCTCTATCACCTACTGATGATTAGAAGGCTAGTAAATGTGGCATAGCAGTACTCATAGATCCAATAAATGATGACAGCTTCAAAAAAGTAATCAATTATTTGCACAAAAATTGGGTAAAGTAGCAAGCGAGAAGAAAAGTCAGAAACAACAACAATGAATGAGCAAAGAGAAGCTGGAGGGACTCAGTGGGTGAGAAATGGACAGACAACCTTTTTGGGTTGAGTCCTTTTATCAAGACTCGAGGCTCAGTCCCGACCTGGAACGTTGACTGACCATTTCACTCCATGGATGCTGCCTGACCTGTTGAGTTCCTCCAGCTTCTCTTTGTTCACTCTAGATTCCATCATCTGCAATCCTTGTATTTCACTACAATGAAGCAACAATGGCCAAGATTTTGTGGAGATGTACCAGCAATTCCCCATTATCCTCACATAACTGCAACTTAAGAACTGCCGTGCAAATATGCTAATCTTAAAATGCTCTTTATGATTATGGTGCTTGGGAGTAAATGCAAGGGGGATGCATGAGGTAAGGTTTTCCACACCCTAACCCTAATGTGCATGGAATGTGCTACCTGCAATGATGGTGGAGGCAGGTACAATAAGATCTTTCAGCAGACTATTAGGTCCATAGAGCCGAAAAAATGGAAAGTTATGCTATTGGAGAACTTTAGGCAATGGTTAGAGTAGGTTATGAGATCGGCACAATAAGTGATGTAATGTGCTGTAGATTTCTATGTCCTTTGTTCTATACATGTTCTCTACTGCCAGTGAAGTAACAGAGATGCAACAGTTCTTCATTGGTGAAATTGCTTAAACAGCTTGCAAGAGTGGACCTAAATCAGAATAGATCAATAACAATGCAACAGCACTCTCTTCACTGGTTTCAATGGTATGAAATAGCTTTGAGTAACAATAACATAATTTAGATCTTAGTTGTATTGATTTTAGGTAATTTTAATTACTATTTGATTGTTTGAATAACAGTTATATTTTCAGTGTTTTTTGTAATTCACCAAGCCTGTTGACCAGGTCTTCTTCTATGTGACTGAAAGCAAATAGGAATCCACGACAATCCCTACCCAAAAAACAGCTGAGAAAATCCACATCCTTAGCCAAATGTCAAAGGTGTCAAAAAACTCTGAATTTTTTGATATTTAGAAAGATTCAAAGACTATTAAAATCTCCTAAAATCCACTTTGGTGTATTTACTTTAATTTTTTTATATAACCCATGTACAAATAAAATTAGGATCATGGTACTTTGCATCTATGCCCCTCCAAATTGATTAAATCAAAATATGTTTCCTCCACCAGGTGTCAAGATGATGCAGGAGTTAAATTAGTAACTCAGGGATTCAAGTTTAACTCCTGCTATGGCAATAAAGAATTCAATGTTAATAGTTAATAATCTGTAGCCTTAGAAAAGGAAAACTACTGATCATTAATAACAAAGCTATCAAAAGAACTGTAAAATTCCAACGTTCATTAATACATTTCCAGAGGAGGAAATCTGCCATGTTTACACCTCCCTGGAATGTAGGAGATCAAGGGGGGCGGGAGGGGGGTACCTTATAGAGGTTTATAAAATTATAAAAGACATAGGTAAGGTGGAGAGTCACAGTTTCCCACCCCCCCCCCCCCCACCACCACAGTACAGGAACTCATTCAGCGGCTCATTTAAGGATCCCTACTTAGCACATTATTTGTTATTGAATGTTTATTTTCTATATTACACAATTTGTTTGTACTTCTTTTCTTTCATTTCTCTCTTTAGTTTACATATCTTGTGCTCAGTTTTTTTTTGTACTGCCAATACGTAGGAATTCTGCCTGGCCTGAAAGAAAAAAGAATCTCAGGGTTGTATGTGATGCTTGTACTCTGACAATGAATCTGAATTTTGAATCTAAAACTAAATGTGAGAAGGTGAGAGAAGAAAGATTTAGAGGGGAACTCAGGGGCAATTCCTTCAACATAGAGTAATGGGTATGCCGAAGGAAACGGTCAAAGTGGGGACCATTGTAACATTTAAAACTGTTAGATAGGTACACAGAGAGGAAAGTTTTAGGATTTGGGCTGGATGCAGGAAAATGGGACTATCTTAATTGGCATGGACTAGTGGGGCCAAAGGGCCTTTTGCCATGTTGAAGAACTCAAGGATCTAAGATACCATACCCACCAGTGTACTTGAATTTTATATCATTCTGTTATACCATCATTGCTTCTTTGAAGGATAAAACTACAACTAAGCATCAAATTCAGATGCAATCAAATGGCTCCCAGACTTCTGTGAGTTAAAATTGGCATTTGAATGGGAAGGATTACCTAAGACCATTCAAGCAACATCCTGACACAATCGCCCTCACAGACAATGTGCCAGGCTCCTCTATCACAATCCCTTGGCAGCATAAAGATGGACGGACAGGCAAATTTGATCCAGGAAAACATCACTGATTATTACCCATATCTTCCCTCAGCTGATAAACCAGAGCTACCCCACATTTAACAATACATGGAAGAACCACTGAGAAAAGGAGGGAATAAGAAAAGGGAAGAACCACAGTGTTCCACTGCAAGATTGAGCTAGAATAGTCCGGGAGAACAAACACTGGCCTATTCTTACAGCCATGATATTTATGTGGCTGGTCAAGTTGAGTCTCTGGTCAATGATGAGCCAAAGGATATTGTTGGTGAGGGAGTCAGTGATGGTTACTGCATTGAATGTCAAGGGGAAGTAAAACATTTATGCCTTGTTCGTCATTGTGTGGCACAGTTGTGGTGCAATTGTTGCCTCCATTTTTTCAACTCGTGCCAGAATGTTGTCAGATTCTTACTATAAATAGATGTGGATGATTTCTCTTGCTGAGGAGTTGAGAATAGAATTGAACATAGTGAAGTCATCAGTGAATACTCATGTTCTGATGTTAGGAAGGTATACTGCAGTGAGTGACTCACCTGTTGGTATCCCAAAGTCTTTCCAACATGCACAAGGCACAATCTTGGATGAGTGCAGCTCAACAACTGTCATGAAGCTCCAACACCATCCAAGACAAATCAGCCTGACTGATTGACCACAATATTTATTCATTCCTCCCACCACCGATGCTTGTGACACTGCCTTCAAAATATACTGGTGATGGAGGCTGTGTGTTTTGAAGGTCCTGTCACATTAGCTACTCTCAAAGTACCTTCCAAACACATGTCCTTTATCTTCAGGGAGAACAAAAGGAGCAGCAGAAATGGAATGTCACCGGCTATGGGTCCCTCTTCAAATCACCCACCATCAAAAACTGGAAATATTTCATCATTCAATCAGTGCCACTTGGTCAGGAATTTCCTGATCAATAGCATTGTTGAGTATCTTCAATATCTTCACCAGAACGACTGCAGTATTTCAGAACGTTGGCTCAGTGTCACCTTCTCAAGGAATATGCAATAATTCCTGTTGACTACAGTATTGTCTAGATTTAAAATAAATAACAAGAGAAAACATGACACTGGTTGTTCAAATGGATTCTCTATGAGGATTCCAGCATCAGGGCACATGAAGCAAAACTAAAACTCAAAGGTTTCAGATCATTTTATAGTTTAATGTAGGCAAATAAGTGGAGATCCTGATGACAACATCACACTGATATCTGTAACACTGGCAATTTGGCAACTCTCCAATTAAACAATGAATTAATTCACTTGTACATTATAGCATCTGGAGAATATTTATGTGCCTAAAATATGATTCTTGTTTGAATTTCCCATGTATTAATTTCATGGATAATTTATCTTCTCTAATCATGATGTGATAATGTGTCTTTGAATGCATGATGTAGTATGATGGAAATTTTTTTTTTAATGTTTTTGAAAAGAAAATAATAATTTAGACCTACAGCATGGTAATAGACCCTTCTGGCCCACAAGCTCGTGTTGCCCAATTACACTCCTGATGCATTTTTTGAAGGGTAGGAGGAAACCAGAGCCTCCGGAGAAAATCCATGTAGACATGGGGAGAATGTACAAACTCCTTACAGACAGCATGGGATTTGAACCATGGCCCCAATCACTGGTGCTGTAACAGTGTTGCACTAACCGCTATGCTCACCATGCTGCTTCATTGAATTGCCTAAAAGAACAGTGAGGTGTAAATGTCAGAAATGCAATGATGCAACAATATGTTGGTGAATCAATCATTAATTATCATTCCACTAGGGTGTGTTTTCCAACTGTTCCCGGTCTTGCAAACCTGGAGAAAGGAAGAATGCATATTCCTTGCATACCTGCTGTTATGACTGTGTACCCTGTGCTGAGGGATACCATTCTGCAGAGTGGGGTGAGTATCAACAATTACTACATGTTATGATTGGTAGAACCAAATATCCAACAATATTGAATTCTGAGAAAAATCTTGTGAAACTAGAAATGTTTTTTTTTATTGAAAAAGTTGAAAAGAGGCCTAATGACAATATACAAGAGTAAAGATCTAAAGTCATTTTAACACCAAAGAAGACCACTTTACTATTTATGACAATATTAACTACATATCGAAATTTCACTTCAGAATATCGATGTTCCTTGTGGAAATGCAATTCATGTTCTGTAAAGTATTTGAAAACTCTCCATATTTTAAGTAATATTTTTAATTTGAGTTGTCTCACATTCACCATTGGAAATACATTCTGTTATTTATTTCATGAAATCCTCAGCAATTCTTTGACTGCACCATTTCACTAATTAAAGACCTGGATGCTTATTTTTTTTTAGAATTATAAAGCAGAATAAACTAAATTGCATACAATGTACTATTAATGGTATATGAAATAGCAAAATAACTAGTGAACTGAATCTGGATTTAAAAAAAGTTAAAATCATTTTCGTATCCGATTTTACAATTATTTATTAAATGTTTTCAGGGAAATAACAAAAATTACATTCTTTACTGGGCTGATTAAAGAACAAGATGCAGATTGTTATCTGGAAGAGATGGCAATTAATCAAGTTCTTCATTTATACTTATCTGTGATGTTGAGAGTGTAAGGCTATATTTTCACTATATAAATCAAACTATATAAACAAATCAAACAAAAATCTTTTCTGTTTTTTGATTTTATGCAGATATTGCAACTCTTCAAGAATATTTGATTAAATATGGAGTCTAACTTGGGCTTTATTTCATTGCAGACATGAGTGACTGTTTGAAATGCTTAGATAACCAGTGGTCTGATGCCGGAAGTTCTCAGTGCAATAACAAGACCATTGAATACTTCAACTGGGATGATGGGTTTGCAATTGTCCTTATAGTCTTTGCGTGTTTAGGAATTGCATTAATAATTGTAATTACAATAATATTCTCACTGAATTTGAACACACCAGTAGTAAAGAGTTCTGGAGGTAACTTCTGTTTTGTAATTCTCTTCTCACTACTCCTCTGCTTTATAAGCACTGGCTTTTTTATTGGTGAACCAACAAATGTTCACTGTAAAATTAGGCAGCCACTCTTTGGGATAAGCTTTACCATATGTGTTTCATGGATCCTGATCAAATCCTTTAGAATCATTCTGGCATTTAATTTTGATCCCATTGTTCACCATCAGATGAAAAAAATGTATAAGCCCTTAGTAATTCTTGTAACATGTACACTAGTGCAAATAATTATTTGTGTACTTTGGTTGTTATTAAAAGGACCTTATTATGTAATAAGTCATAGTATACCTAAAGTCATATTACCAAAATGTGATGAAGGCTCCAATGTGGCCTTTGGCTTTATGTTGGGTTATATAGCTCTACTTGCAGTTTTGTGTTTTCTGACTGCTTTCAAGGGGAGGAAGATCCCAGACATTTACAATGAGGCCAGGTTTATCACATTCAGTATGCTCATCTACTTAATTGTATGGATTTCTTTTGTTCCTGTGCATGTCAACACTGAGGATAAGTATCTCCCGGCAGTTGAAGTGGTTGCAATTTTGGCATCAAACTATGGAATCTTATGTTGCCATTTCTTTCCAAAATGTTACTTCATTTGTTTTAAGAAAGACCAAAACACTCCCGAAAGTTTTCGGAAGAATTTGCGGGAGCATGATGCTCAAAAGCGACAAGTCAACATTTCAGATCTTTCAGGGGTCACTGAATCTTTTTGGTCTGCACCAGCTTCGCGGCGTTCCACAAACATCCAAGTTTTTCAGATTCCTGTGAATACATAAATTAGAATGTGAACATATTCTATCCCTCAGCAAGGGAGAGAGGCCCAATAACAATTTGAGAGAATGAGAGCTCTGGCTTTTAAAAATTTTGATTTAAACCCCATAGTAACTGCAAATCCATAATTTTCCTACTTTATAAAACCAGTGATAGGCAAAAATTTGGAAAATGAGCTGCAACTCAATCCTAAAAGTCACATGGCAGATCTTGCAGAAAACCCCACAGAAGGGTATAGGACAATATTCCTTATACTCTTACAGGGCTGAACTCCGATACTTGCCAGAAGGGTATAGGACAATATTCCTTATACTCTTACAGGGCTGAACTCCGATACTTGCCAGAAGGCTATAGGACAATATTTCTTATACTCTTACAGGGCTGAACTCCGATACTTGCCAGAAGGGTATAGGACAATATTTCTTATACTCTTACAGGGCTGAACTCCGATACTTGCCAGAAGGGGTATAGGACAATATTTCTTATACTCTTACAGGGCTGAACTCCGATACTTGCCAGAAGGGTATAGGACAATATTTCTTATACTCTTACAGGGCTGAACTCCGATACTTGCCAGAAGGGTATAGGACAATATTCCTTATACCCTTACAGGGCTAAACTCCAATACTTGCCAGAAGGGTATAGGACAATATTCCTTATACTCTTACAGGGCTGAACTCCGATACTTGCCAGAAGGGTATAGGACAATATTCCTTATACTCTTACAGGGCTAAACTCCTATACTTGCCAGAAGGGGTATAGGACAATATTTCTTATACTCTTACAGGGCTGAACTCCGATACTTGCCAGAAGGGTATAGGACAATATTTCTTATACTCTTACAGGGCTGAACTCCGATACTTGCCAGAAGGGTATAGGACAATATTCCTTATACTCTTACAGGGCTAAACTCCTATACTTGCCAGAAGGGGTATAGGACAATATTCCTTATACTCTTACAGGGCTGAACTCCGATACTTGCCAGAAGGGTATAGGACAATATTCCTTATACCCTTACAGGGCTAAACTCCAATACTTGCCAGAAGCTTGAAATGATTGAAATTACTTTACTCATCATCCCTATCCAATAAAATTGTACAAGAACCTTTCCAAGAATTCACCGAAGACTTACTGTTAAATTATATGTGCTGTTTCCGTTCAAATTAGTTTTCAGATAGATTATCCAAAAGAACTATTGCAGCATATCTTCTATTGGAGAGTCGTATATATAATTTTGTATCCAACAAATAATAATCCAGGGTATATGACAATTTACAAAATAAAGAATTATCTGGTTGAAAAGCAGAAAATAAAACAAAAAGATAGGGAAAAAAAAATTGTTTGAAGTAATTGAAGTTTACCAATTCTCAACTCTAAAATCCATCCAATTACAGTACTAGTTTTATGGGGTTTTTTTGTGGAATTGAAATGTTACAGATTATCAGCATTTTCAATTATTCTAGTTAATCAGAAGGCCCAGAATGAATTGTTAACATGGTGACTGGGTTAAACAACAGATGATGTTGGATATTCTGTGCTTAATTCCATGGTTTCTGGACACTATCAAATCCCCTAAATTTGCTGCCAACTTATCACAAAAGCTTATGATACAGCCAATAACATTCTGTAACCTTTATACTACAATGCATTCTATTGTAATAAAAATGAGCTGCGGTTGCCATACCTTCATTCCTAACATGCCAATACTTTCTGAGAAACTCATGACTGTTGGTTCCCTCACAATGGTTATTCAGAAATTGACAGCAGATTTACTTAATGTAGATTAGAATGTGCAACAATTTAAAAAAAATATATTCTTTATACAAGTTTCCACACAGTCTATTTTTATATTTTTAATGTTTTTATTTTGACATACAGCATGTTAGCAGGCCATTTCAGCCCATGAGTTCATGCTGCCAAATTTACACCAAATTGACCTACACCCCCGGTACATTTTGAAGGTTAGGAGAAAACTGGAGTCCCTGAGGTGAAAGTACAAACTCCTTACAGACAGCACAGGATTTGAACCCCAGTCCCGATCACTGGTGTTGTAAAGGTGCTGTGCTAACCGCTCTGTCAACCATGCTGCCCATTATGAAATAGCAGAGAAAAGGTGTGAAAATATTGGAGAGGATTCTTAGGAGTTATGAGCATTTTGAGAAGTAAAGTGAACTCAAGGATTGTCAGCATGGCTTTGTGAAGTGAAGGTTCACAAGCCTAATTGAGGTTTTAGAGGAGTTAACAAAAGAAATTGAGGAAGGTAGGGCAGTAGATGTGGTATATATGGATTTCAGTAAAGCATTTTACAAGGTCTCCCATGAAAGACTCATTCAGAAAGTTATGAGGCATGGGATCCACAGAACCTTGGCTAAGTGGATTAAAAATTGGGATGCATGTAGAAAGCCGAGATTTTTGGTGAATGGAAAGTATTCCATGACTCACAGAGTTCTGCAGGGATCTGGGATCTGTCCTGGGTCACATGATCATTGTGATTTTTTTTTTTAATAAATTACCTAGATGAAAAAGTGGGTCACAAAGTTTGTGGATGATATAAAGGCTGGAAGAGTTGTGGATGAAGCTGAAGTTTGTTGTAGGTTACAAAAGGATAGAGATAGCAGAGTTGGGCAGAAAAGTGGCAGATGGAGTTCAATCCAGATAAGTGTGAGATGATGCATTTTGGAAGGTCAAACAAGAAGACTGAGCGTAGGGTTAATGATTATATATATGATAGTGTGGAGGAACAGAGGAATGTTGGGGTCGAAATCCATAGATCTCTCAAGGTTGTCATGCAGGTTGATAGGATAGTTAAGAAGGCCTATGGGATGCTGGGCTTCACTACTAGGGAGATTGAATTCAGAAGTAGAGCCATCATGTTGCAACACTACAAATATCTGGTGAGACTACAATTAGAGCATTGTGTTCATTTATGGTCACCATATTAGAGGAAGGATGTGGAAGCTACAGAGAGCAAGGGAGATTTACCAGGATATTGCCTGGATTGTAAAGTAAGTCTTATGAGGCAAGTTTAGCAGACCTGGGACTTTTCTCTTTGAAGCTAAGAAGGATGAGAGGAGGCAATAGAGGTCTACAAGATCCTGAGAGGCAGAGGTAAGGTGGACAGCTGGTGCTTTTTTCTCCAGACAGGAACAATAAACACCAGGAGGCATCTGTACAAAGTAGAGGGAGAAAGTTTAGAGGACACATCAGGAGCACGTTTTTGCAGAGTTCCTTGCCAGCGACAGGCACATGGATGAAAGAAGAATTGAGGGCTATGATACCACTTCTGTCAACATTCTCAGCAAGGGGTAACTTGGTGCTGTCATTAACCGACACAGTGAATCTAAAATTTCATCAAATTAAGAGAGATTCAAAGACTTCACCAGATTGGAAAAAGTTTCACGTCCTAGGAGATTAACTCAAATTGAATTTTTAACCAAATGACAGTAAACTAAGATCTCCATATGCTGTTAGATATGTTTGATGTGGCAACTACAAATGCTCCCTTTGGTCTAATTTAAACATGCAATCTCTTTGGGCTGCACAGTAATTTGTATATAATTGAATCACTATGTGACTGTGAAGAATTTTAGCCATTTACTTTAGCTTGTTAGTGAGATGAATTTCATCTGTAATATCTTGGTAATGAAATTCTCATGTTGAGAAAATTAATGTTGTATTTATGAACTGAATATTGCTGGAGTAAATTTTTTTTGTTTTTCCTATTGGCTTTGACAAAATAATCAACTTAAAGAAAAAATCAGAATAATATACAGAAAACATGAAAAAAATACAATATCCTTGAGCATAACAATAGAGTACTTTAAATTAATTTAACATTTCCGTATATTGACAGTTACATTGAGTAAGAAAATAAAAAGTTAATGCATAAAACAAAAAAAAACATCTAACTCCAATGAAAAAAAAGATTTAAAAAAACCAAAAAACAAAATCAACTGGTCAAACCATTCTGAGAGCAATTTCAAAGTAGAAAAGAGATTCTTCCTGAGTAAACACAATGCACTTGGTGGAAAGCAAATTAAAGGTGATTTAATTTTATTTATTAGTTTGAGTCATACAAAAATATTGAAAAAATGGCTGCCTGGTTTTTGCAAAGTTAAAGGTGGTATCGAATGTCCAACTTCTAATTTTTTTTTTTCTAAATCTAAGCACGACATAATGGAGGAAAGCCATTGAAGTAAAGTGGGCAGATTGCAATCTTTCCATTTAAGTAATATAGCTTTCCTTGCCATCAACGTTGAAAAAGCTACTATCCTTTGGGCTGAAGTAGGTGCAAAGCCTGATCCCAGCACTGTGATCCCAAAAACAGCTGGGAGTAACTTTGGCTGTAAATCTAGATCCAAAGCTTTAGCTAAAGTTTCACAAACAACTTGCTAAAAATTATCTAACTTTGTCCAGGACCAAAACATATGTGTCAAAGTGGCCTCTTCAGGTTTACACCTATCACAAATAGGACTTACATTAAGAAAAATACTGGCCAATCTGCCCTTAGACAATATTAAAGAAAATTCCTTCTTTAAATACCTCATCACAATGTTTTCTCAATCAATGTAACTCCTGCTGCTGAAAGAACTGTCATTCTGCTTCCGATATTTCACTGTTGCCAATCTGAACCTGCCAGCTCGGTGTGATTTGGTTCAATGTTTATGAATATCCCTTCTTTTGTGGAAGTATCTGAACTTCATATGTTACTTGCTACAAACAAAAAACAGTTATAGACATTCTGAATAGTTTTACCTTTCAGCTAAATGATTACCTAACTCCTGTTAGGGTACTGTATTTCCCATGTGTCATTGCAATCTGCAACCATTACTCTCCTAAGATCAATGGGAAACCTTGTTTATCTGCCTCTTTCCTCTTAAAAAAAATTAACCCAAGGATAGGTGGCTCAAAAGGGTAGGGGTAGGTCAGATGATTGTAAAAAATAGTCAAAATTTAACCTGTATTTGAATGGCTTTCTGAAGATGGATTGCTGAAGAATTATTTCAAGGCCAGGCAGAGAAATTGAGTAGCATTGCAGTCAGCCTTCATTAGAATATTGACTCTTTCTCTTTCTGCAGATGTGGTCTGACCTATTGAGTATTTACAGTATTTTCTGTTTTTGTTTTAGATTTCCAGCATCTGCAGTTTTATGTTTGATTTTCAATTACCACAAGGCTTCTTTAGAGTGATGTCTCAGAATTTTGTTGGTATTGATTTTTGTCTGGTTCTATTTTAGTGTCAACTTTAATATTATAATTGCACTCTTACATTGTACACAGCTTTTCCTTTTAATAAAACCTATAAACTTTGAAAGCTGATGTTTACAGGTAAATGTTCTCAAAGGTCAAATTGCACACCTGATCACAAAGATGTTTTCAATACCAAAGGTGGTCTTTTTTTTTGTAAAAACACAATCCTGGAGAAACTCAGCAGGTCAAAAAGTGTACTTTATATAACAAAGATAAAAAAATATATAACCAACATTTCAGGCTTGAGCCCTTCATCAAGGTATGAACAAAATTGTGGGGGGAGGGACAAGCAGGAGGTAATAGGTGGATAAGGAAGGGAGGGGACAGCAGTGAACAATGGGAGAGGGGATGGCTCTGTGAATGGAGAAGGAAGGGCCCAAAACATTGGTTATATCTCTTTATCTTTGCTATATAAAGTACAGTTTAACCTGCTGAGCTTCTCCAGCACTGTGTTTTTACTTCAATCATGGTTTCTGCAGACTTCCATGTTTTCCTTTTTTTTAATCATTTTTAACTGAAGAGGATCTTACAAAATATAAATAGAATCAGAAAAAGAATTGAATGGGGTAAAAATTGATTGAAATGTTTTGCAAAGTTCCACCATGGTTAAATTGAACTTTACTACAAGATGACTTGTATTAAAGGTAGTTGGTGAAACAGCTTTCCAAAATCTTCCAACTTTCCCCGGACATAGTGGATATAAGAAAGGATTGAAAGGTGTCAAATGTATCACCTTTATAAAGATAACAGGACATTCCAGGTAATGAAGGCCAATCCATTTAATATCATTTATGGAAACCTAGTGAGAATTGAATAAATGAATTAAACCCAGCACAGTTTTGTAAAAGCCAAATGGAACTTGACATACAAATTGAATATTTTGATGAAATGTCAAAAATTGGTGAATATTGTTTACATGAATTTTAAGAAAATATTTAACTATGATGTAGTGAATGCAGATTCAATCTTGAGTTTTAAAAATAAATTGGATAGATGCATGTATAGGAGATGTCTGGAGGGTTATGGAATGAGAGCTGGTTAGTGGGACTAGCTAGTTTTTTTGGTCAGCACAGACAGGAATGGCCTGTTTTTCTGTGCTGTAATGTTCTATGGTTCTATGAACCTAAGGTTGTGTCGACCTATATATTCCTACCAAAAAAAAATAACTTGCTACCTCTTAGCCCTCAATTTTTCTTTCATCCATGTGGTCTTTGTCGAGGTCTAAGAGTCTCTTAAAAGCCCTGTTGTTCCAGCCTCCACCATCATCCATGGCAAGGCATTCCTGGGACTCACAACTCTCTGTAAAAACGTGCTCCTAACCTTTCTCTCTCCACTTTGCACAGATATCTCCTGGTGTTTGCTATTCATGCCTGGGGAAAAAGGCACTGGCTGTCCACCTTTCCTATGCCTCTCAGAATCCTGTAGACCTCTATTAAGTCTCCTCTCATCCTTCTTTGCTCCAAAGAGAAAAGTCACAACTCTGCTAAACTTGCTTCATAAGACTTATTTTTATAATCCAGGCAATATCCTGGTAAATCTCCTTTGCACCCTCTCCAAGGCTTCCATATCCTTCCTATAATGGGGTGACCAGAACTGAACTAAGTGTGGTCTTACCAGAGATTTGTAGAGTTGCTACATGACCTCTCTACTCCTGAATTCAATCCTGCTATTAGGGTGCACACAGCAACACTGAGGGTGCCAGCTAAGCCTAGAAACTTCTCTCCCCACTGTTAAGATTATTGTGAGACCGACTATCTACGTGTGATAACTAAAGACTAAAATTCAGGCAGACAGAATGTGGATGTTACTGTGTATTGGAAGCAATCTTTCCAGACTTCTGCCAATTTCCTATGCAAGAAATTATATCTTTTAATTATGACTTTAATAATGACATCAGCCATTTTCCTGTCTTTAGAAAAGAGATTGGCAAAATGTAAAACATAAGCTTGTATCAATAAGTTCAACGAGATGCCTATCAGATTTGTATCCAAGTATATGCCTTAAATATTGTACTGTTTTGCTTGAACCTTCAAATGAGGTTCTGATATTAATAAGGGTGATATTAGGTCTACCTGACTGACATTAACATCACTCATTCATTCCTGTTAGCGTAATTGTAATAAAGGTTTTTATATTGTTCTATGGTTCTTGCACTCATCTTTCTCTCTTGACAGCGGAGTTGAACTCTCACAAATGGCTAACCATAATTAAACAACAATTATCAAACCACACAGGGCTGTGTTCTTAGCCTCCTGCTCTACTTGCTTTACACTTATGGTGGTGTGGCTCAGTATGACAAAAACACCATCTACAAATTCGCTTATGATACCACGGTAGTGAGCTACATAAAAAAAGGCGATAAATCAACATACAGGAAAGAGATTGAAAACTTGCCCAAGTGGTGCACCAACAATAACATCACACTCAATGTCACCAGACCAAGGTGCTGATTATTGACCTTAGGAAAGGAAAACCAGATGTGTACATTCCAGTGATCACTGGGGGATCAGAGGTGGAGAGGGTGAACAAATTTGTTCTTGGGAGTCACTTTCTTGAAAAATCTTTCCTGGAGCCAACAGACCAATGAAGAAAGCAAGTCAATGCCTCTACTTCCTCAGGAGTTTGTGGAGGTTCAGTATGACATTGGAAACCCTGGCAGATTTCTACAGATGTGTAGTGGAAGGTGTGCTGACCGACTGCATCATGATCTGGTAAAGGGATTCCAATACCCTTGAGCATAAAGCCCTGCAAAAGATACTGGACACAGCCCTGGACTTCCCACCATAGAGAACATCTACAGGGGCCGCTGCTGTCAGAAAGTAGCAGTAATCATCAAGAATCCACACCACCCAGCACACGCTCTGTTCTCACTGCCACCATCAGGAAAGAGGGAGAGGTGCCACAAGAGTCACACCACCCCTCCACCATCAGACTCCGAAATAACAAACTCAATCAGGGACTCATTTCAGGACTCTGACTTGTGCACTTCATTGTTTTTTTCTCCTCTCTGAATTGTACAGTTGTTTACATTTGTTTATTTGTTTACAGGTGCACATTTTGTACAGTTTTTATTGCACTACCAATAAGTGGTAATTCTCCCTGCAGATAAAGAGAAGCTCAAGGTTGTAATGCATGTACTCTGACAATAAATCTGAAATTTGAATCTGCAATCCAAGGCTTCATAAATAAAGGCTAAAGTGAAGCGAACAGTCTCTGAACTGGTCTGTGAAGCTGAGTAACACTAACTCTTTCACTCAAACAGAATATAATGAACGCAGCAGTTTATTGTAGATGCTGGTCTTCAACAACACTGCAAGAAATGTACACATCATGTTACAAAATATAATCAAATGTGAGGGTCTCTACAGGTAACAGTAACTACTCAGCCTTAAGTAAACATTTTTTTTTAAAAACAGCTGAAATGCATCACCATATAACTCCCCCCATAAAAAAAATGAATACTGTTTCACAAACTGATAAACACATTTACACTGGAGATCTATATAAAATTGTTGGTTAAGTACAAGCTGAGCAAAAATTTGAATATTGAGTTATATCCAAAATGTCAACTTGAAAATCTGGTTCCATTTCCAGAAATTAGATATACAGGGTATAAACAAATATACTTTTTCCTCCAGGGGTTTTGTGAGGCACCTCTTAACCCTGTATTTGCTCTTCACTTCAGATCTCCCAGTAGATTTCCCCTGATCCACATCATTTGCTGATTGTCACCATTGTCTTGTCTAGTTCAGCAGACAGGAGAACCCTGCACAAACACTGCATTTGAGCCAGTCATCCCCATCTCCACTGGTCGGAACATTTTCAGAGATTTTCTTTACTGCTGCTTACAATTGGAAGCTTTGACTTATGGACCTGACCTTTTCCTCCTACCTATTCTTTGGTCTCCACCCTGGGTAAAGAACCTCAAAGCTGTTCTCGAGTGGCAGAGATATTATCAGGGTTAAACCAATCTTAACAAATTGAACCGATTAACTGCTTTTCATTGACCCTGGTGTCCCAAAATTTACCATGGTGTTCCCATGGATTGTTCTTTCAAATTATCCAGCTTTTTTCTGCAAATGGCTTGATGTAGAGCTTCATAATTAGGAACAAGTGGGTTAAAATATTTGAACAGTGACTTAGTGTACTTTGGAGCAGAAACTTTAATCAGACTCGGGTGATTGTCTTGGTTGTGGAGCTTTGTGCTTGATCCCTGTTCACCTTGCTTTGATCCTTGCATTCTACATAGATACCAGGACTGTTTTGTTTTCTCGAGTCTGACAGACCCTATGCGAATTGTCTCCTTTGTTCTTGTGTCACCAAACTAAAAGAATCCAAATGGGCCTTTCTGAGAGATCCCACTCTTCTTGGGATCCCAAGCTCAGGTGAGTTATCTAACTCAAGATACACAAAACTATGAGGGGCTAGAGAGGGTAGATAGTATAAAACTTTTTTCCCCCAGAGTAAAGGTATCCAAAATCAGGAGGCAAAGTTCAAGCTTCCTTCATTGTCATGTGCACAAAATATGCTTTCTTTTGTTTGCCTCGTAAAGGGGCAAAAAATAATCACCAATAGTCCAGCACCAGTGAAAATGTGAAAGAGAAGCATAAGAGGGTCTTCTCAAAGTCAAGTGTCTATGGACCCCATCACCTCCTCCTCCAATACCATCATCTTGTGTGCTCCTGTAACCTCCTTAGCCATACTGCCTTCTATCAATTTCAGAGGTCAACCTGAGCTCAAGGCACCCAAGTCATCCTCCTTTACCCCTTCCTCCAATGAGGAAACTGTCAGTGTCCATTGCTGCTCGCCATTGGCACCTTCTCAAATCCTGGTCGACATACCTGGTTCCCAAAACTGGCCATCAGCAGCCCACAGCCTCCTGTGATTCCTTCGGCAGCTGTGGTCTCTTACCCTGTGGAGTCCTCTCTCAGACTTTTCACTAGTGGGTGAAGGGGAGGAGGGGGTCTCTTGCTCTGGTGCCCTGCGCTGGTCCACAGATCTCTGGAACAAGCAACCCTTGTGGTCTAGGTCATGGAGCTTGGGTGATGCCATCTTGGGCACAGACCTCCAGAGATCTTTTATGTTAAAGAAAACTCCGCAAGCCCTGTTCGACAGGCAAAGCTGTGTGAGGGTGTAAGGCAGAAGAGCCAGGCAGTAGGACCCGACAGAGGAGCATTACCATAGAAAGATATGGATGTCAGGTAAGTGAATATGTTGAGGTAGATCTATTTATAAACATGAAGACAAAGAGCATGGGTGTGGGGTGGGAATCTGGTATTGGGATGGAGGATCAGGCAATGATGTTTTTGACTAGTGGAGCAGAGTGAAAGGTTAACCACCTTACTCCTGCTACTATGTTTCTTTTTCATATCACCCAGTGCCAATCTGACTCAAACCAAAACCCTTTATCAGAATGTACACCAAACCTAACGTGAACTCAGGTGGAGTACCTGGGCTCCAACTCTGTCATGTCAAACCAATACTCCTATTTCTGAAGTCAATTCCTTGCATAATAATTCAAAAACAAGTTCCTGATGCAGCTTCTTGCTTCTGCATCTTCTCATTGACCATTCTACAATTTCTTTGTGTGGACCTCCGGTTACCCATTTCTGAGCCATTTCTTTTGGAGGGTTTACTTGAGGTTTTCCCATTGCTTCTCTGCTCTGGCCTCTGCAATGTTCGTCAGTGCTTACATTGCTGTGGGGATTTCTGATGGCCATAGTCACCCCGGTATCATCTTGTGCTTCTAATCTGCCCTGTCCCTGCTTTCAGTACTGTTTCTTCCCTTCATTCTCCCATGAAATCAATAGCAAAGTAAGTGATGCTAGAGGGAGAGTGCTGTCCGCTTATTTTCAATGAGCTTCTGCTCCACCAATCATTGGGCTGAAACAGAATACTTGTGGCAGTAAATAATTATCAATGGAGGCTTTAATGTCATTTAAAGCCTTTACTTTAATGTATATTCAGTGGGTGCAACTTCACCAGTGCAGTTAAAAAATGTGGCTCACCGTCATCAATGCAAGGGCAAATAGGGATGGACAATAAATACTGATAAATAGAACACAACAGCACAATACAGCCACAATGTTGTGCAATCTTATCCTTCCCTATTTCACATATATAACCTTTAATTTTTCTTATAGCTATGTGCCAATCAAAGATTCCCTCTCTACCAGCCTCCACCAACACACCCAGCAATGCATTTCAGGCATCCTCCACTGAGTAAAAATAACTTACCTCTGACAAATCTCCTAAACTTTCTTCCACTCACTTAAACAGATCTCCTCTGGTATTTGCTATCATCACCCCAGTAAAACGGTACTGGCTGTCCACCATATCTATGTTCCTCATAATCTTATGATAAGTCACCTTTCATCTTTAGTCACTCCAAAAAGGCCTAGCTCTGTCAACTTTGTTTCATATGACATTCTCCAATCCAGGCAACATCCTGGTAAATCCTCACTGTATCCTCTCCAATGCATTTACATCCTTCCTGAAATGTCAAGCAGAACTGAATGCTATACTTCAAGTGAGGGTCTTACCAAAGTTTTATAGAGCTGCAGCATTCCCTCTGGGCTCTTGAACTCAATATCCTGACTAATGAAGGGCAGCACACTATACATACACCTCCTAACCACCCTATTAACTTGAACAGCAACCTTGAGGGATCAATGGACTTAGACCCCAGTGCATCACTGTTTATCTCCATAATTCCTGCCTTGCAATAAATAAATATGGTTCACATTTTGTTGAGGTTGAGACATGGAGAGGGTGCCATGAAGCTAAAATGCCTGCTGAGGATTGAATATTTAGGATCAGGAGGAACAGAAGATAGATTGGACAAAAGCAAGTAGAGAGAGATAGAGTCAGAGGGAGGTAGCAACTCAGAATTCTAGAAATTAATCCTTTGGAAGAAAATGCACCTTCCATGAAACATCAAATGTGGGAAAGAGGAGCTGTGAACCAGGACAGCTCGGGAAAGAGACGATGAATCTGGAGGGAAAGGGTACGATCATTCAAATGCCAACTGAACTTGAACAGTTTTTGTATAGTTCAGATATTTACAACCATGGGTTCCTAAAAAGTGTGAGGTGAGGGTTGGAATCCACATGAAATGAGAACTGGAGATATTTTCTCTTGAAAGGAGAAAATAGTAAGAATAATCTGCAGTATAGATTCCATCAAAGAGTATAAACTCTTCTTATATCCTTCTGTAAGTCCTTCTCTAGTTCAGCAATCTGAATTTCCAACTATAAACTTTCTGCCATATATTGTTCCTTAATTTTAATAGAATAGCTAATGATCTGTCCCCTCAAATAAGCTATTAAAGCACCCCATACTATAAAATGACTCATTACAGAATTAATATTTTCGGTCAAAAATAAAGAAATATGCACTTTTACAAAAGTAACAAACTAGTTTTTTTCAATAACATTGCATTAAACCTCCATCTATATGTTGAACGTACTATCTCCGAACTTTCACAAGAAAAGATTAATAATGAATGATCTGATATAACTCTACTTTTATATTCAGTTTGCAATACCCTACCCTGAAGATGTGCTGATACCAAAAATGAATCAATTGTGGAAAACAAGTCATGCCTTGAAGAATAAAAAGAAAAATCTTTCTCTGTAGGGTTAACATTTCTCCAAATATCTACCAAATTTAAATCTTTCATTAACGCATTAAGTTGAATTGCCATCTTTGACTTCCTTATACTCTTTGGATTTCTATCTAATAAAGGATCCAAAACACAATTAAAATCACCACCCACTAAAATATTCTCATTACCCTGATTAACAAGAAAAAAAGCTTCTGAAATAAACTGCTCATCATCTGTACTGGGTGCATATAAATTAAGCAGTGTCCAAACTTCTGCAAAAAATTTACAGTTAACTCTTAAAACTCTACCAGCATTCCCTTCAGTAGATTCCAATTCAAATGGTAAGTTCTTATGAATTAAAATCGTTACTCCTTTTGGTTTTGAATTAAAAGAAGATTAAAAAACTTGACCAACCCAGTCTTTTTTCAATTTCAAATGTTCTTTCTCAGTCAAATGTGTTTCTTGTAAAAAAGCAATATCTTTTTCATCTTTTTTATAAACGCCAATACTCTCTTTCTCTTTATTGGGTTATTTAACCCCTGAACATTAAAAGTTGCGAAGTGCAATCTAGACATAATTTTAACTATTAGTAAATACACACACTAAAAAATTAAACTCTATAATATAATGCTCCCCTTTGTAATCCTTCAAAGATTACAAAAAGAGGGGAAAAAACCCTCTTAAAAAAAAATCAAAACAAAAATAAAAAAAAACAACATGCAAAAAAACCCCACCCAAAGGCAGTATTACCCTAATATTTACCTAAATTAGTACATATTGATCAAGCAGGTTTTATTAAGAATAGAAATGCCTCAGATAATATACTTGGATTGCTTACTTTGATCAACGTTTATCGGCGGCAACCTAACCATCCTATGGTAGTTGCATTAGATGCTGAAAAAGCTTTTGATAGGGTTCGATGGGACTTTTTATTTAAGGTATTAGAGAAATTTAAATTTGGCCCTTTCTTTATTGGTTGGGTTAAGGCTTTATATATGAATCCGTTTGCTAGGATGGTGACAAATGGACAGACATCTTTACCTTTTAAATTGACTCAATCAACTAATCAGGGCTGCCCATTGTTGCCAGCCCTATTTGCATTGGCTATAGAACTGCGAGCACAGGCTATTAGACAAAATGAGGATATTAGAGGGATGAGGATTAAGGATGAAGAATATAAAATTAATCTATTTGCAGATGATGTGTTGATATATTTGAGAGCTTGAGAGATAATTGAAACAGTTACAGGAGTGTTTATCGAAATTTGGAGAATTGTCGGGAGATAAAGTTAAATGGAATAAAAGTGAAATTTTACCAATTGGAGTAGAAGATTATTCTGAATTTAAAAATATTACAAAATGAAGATGGATGAGTAAAATCAAATACTTAGGTGTGTTTGTGGACAATGACTATCAATCGTTATATCAGTTAAATTATGTACCTATATTGAGGTGGATTAAAGCAGACTTAATTTAGTGGAAAGATCTTCCATTAAATTTAATTGGACATGTTAATTGTATTAAAATGAATATCTTTCCTCCATTTCAATACTTATTTCAGTCAGTACCTTGTTTGCTTCAAAGAGTTTTTTGTTAGGAGATTTGTATTCATTAAAGGGAATGGGTTTGGATAAAGTTCAAATTGCTTTTGTACGTTTGGTGTTGTCGGTAGCGCCTAAATGTGTTGCTACTACTTGGAAAGCTGATGTAGAAATTAATATAATATGCTGGCGTAATGAATTGAAAGCTTGTATCATTATAGAAAAAATTACTTATAATTTACATGATAATTATTTTTTTGTTGATGTGGTCTCCGTATTTGAAATATATGCAATTAGATGTATTTTGAACTGATATTAACATTTATATTTATATATATGATTTATAATTTTGGCTCCACTTAAGGGGGCTAGCTGAAGGGATGGGTGGGGGGAAGGGTTTTAAATTTTTTTTAAATGTTTGTTGTGATTTTTTATATATAAAAATCTTAGTAAAATTACTTTGTTTGAATATTTAGATTGTATGTTAGACTTTTTACTTATCTTTTAAATAAAGTTTTATTTAAAAAGGAGTACAAACTCCTTACAGACAGCACCACTTTCAAAACCACATCGCTGGTCCTGTAATAGTGCTTCCCTTTTTGCCAATTGTGCTGCTTGACCTTATTGCACTTTGATGTAGCACTGTCATAAAATGATGGGTTGGTTTGGCCATTTCAGAAAGGAATCAAGAGTTTACCACATCACAAAGACCCTCAAATCACATTTGACTGTCCACTGGGCTCCTGGCAGGAGGAGGGACCTCAGGCTCCTGGCAGAAGTGGGAACATCGGGCTCCCAGCAGAGATTTAATTAAACCCTGATTTAGAGCAGGCCTGCTGTTTTCTCAATGAGATTTTATGGACCCCAAAGATCACGTTATGAGGCCATATGGTACAAAAAATGCTCATGCTTGATATTTAGTACCATATTAGGTTTAGGCTGCCAGCTTTAAGAAATGTCATTGTTCTTTGCATCCAGTATTTCTACGAGGGAGAGGAAGAAGTCTCAAAATGTAAGAACTGAACATTCTAATCAATTGGAGGTCAAAATTGCCAGTATAAAGTGTCAAACAGTATGTCAAATAATGCTGAGAATAAGGCACAGTTAATTTAATAGGTAGAGTCAATTGTGTTAAGATTAATGCTTTTCCTGGAATACAACATCTTCTTCAATTGACTCCAATTGCAATTCCTTGAAAAAATTAAAGGAATTAAATATTTTTGTTAGGAATTTTTTATGGAAAAGGGAAATAGCAAAAATTTATTTGGAAAAATTAGCATGGAAATATGATTTAGGAGGTTTGCAGCTCCCCAATTTCATGAACTGTTATAATGTAATCCAGTTGTGTTTTAATAATGTAATGTATGACTTAGATAAAATACCAGCTTGGGTAAATATAGAATTTAGTAAGATAGGGAAAGAATCCCACAAGATTTTATTTATAAATGGAATTCAAGATTATTAACAGTGAATAGAGAAAACTTTATATTGAAACATTTAATTGAGCTTTGGAATAAGGATGCTAAATAATAAGGAATAAAAAGGAGAGGATTTGATGTCAAGAAGAGCACCCATATTTCAAAATAGACTCATGCCATATTCTATGGGAAATCAATTTCTAAAGATCTGGCAATGCCATGGCATTAAGAAGATTGAGGATTGTTTTGAAGCAAGGAAATGTATTACTTTTAGAAGAATGAAGGAGAAGTTTAAGGTATCTGAGTACCAGATTTTGATTCTTATGTGAAAAATTTGGTCATGATCCGTTATTGTCAGCAGGGACAAAAGTGGAGTCATTAACATAACAATTACAGCACGGAAACAGGCCATTAGGCCCTTCTAGTCCGCACCGAACCAAACACCCCTTTCTAGTCCCACCTCCCTGCACAATGCCCATAACCCTCCATCTTCTTCTCATCCATATACCTGTCCAACCTTTTCTTAAATAATACAATTGACTCCGCCGCCACTATTTCTCCCGGAAGCTCATTCCACACGGCTACCACTCTCTGAGTAAAGAAGTTCCCCCTCATGTTACCTCTAAACCTCTGCCCCTTAATTCTTAACTCATGTCCTCTTGTTTTAATCTTTCCTCCTCTTAACGGAAATAGTCTATCCACATCCACTCTGTCTATCCCTTTCATAATCTTAAATACTTCTATCAAATCCCCTCTCAACCTTCTACGCTCTAAAGAATAAAGACCTAATCTGTCTAATCTCTCCCTATACTCTAGATGCTTAAACCCAGGTAACATTCTGGTAAACCTTCTCTGCACTCTCTCCACTCTGTTTATATCCTTCCTATAATTAGGCGACCAGAACTGCACACAGAACTCCAAATTAGGCCGCACCAACGTCTTATACAATCTCAACATCACCTCCCAACTCCTATATTCCATGCAATGATTGATAAAGGCCAGCATACTAAAAGCCTTCTTCACCACCCTATTCACGTGAGTTTCTACCTTCAGGGAACGATGTACCGTTACTCCTAAATCTTTCTGCTCTTCTGTATTCCTCAATGCTCTCCCATTTACCACGTATGTCCTATTCTGATTCTTCTTACCAAAATGAAGCACCTCACACTTATCAGCATTAAATTCTATCTGCCATTTTTCAGCCCACTTTTCTAAGCAGCCCAAATCCCTCTGCAATCCTTGAAAACCTTCTTCATTATCCACTATTCCACCTATCTTAGTATCGTCTGCATATTTACTAATCCAATTCACCACCCCATCATCTAGATCATTAATGTATATAATGAACAACAATGGGCCCAATACAGATCCTTGAGGCACACCACTGGTCACCGGCCTCCAACCTGACAGACAATTATCCACTACCACTCTCTGGCCTCTCCCTTTCAGCCAATGTTCAATCCATTTGACTATCTTAAAATTTATACCTAAAGACTGCACCTTCCTAACTAACCTTCCATGTGGTACCTTATCGAAGGCCTTACTGAAGTCCATATAGACAACATCCACTGCGCTACCCTCATCCACATTCCTAGTCACCTCTTCAAAAAATTCAATCAGATTGGTCAAACATGACCTTCCTCCCACAAATCCATGTTGAGTGCTCCTGATCAGACCCTGTCTATCCAGATGTTTATAAGTACTATCTCTAAGAATTTTCTCCATTAATTTACCTACCAGACGTCAAACTTACAGGCCGATAGTTGCCAGGCTTCCTCCTTGAACCCTTTTTAAATAACGGAACCACATGCACAATGTGCCAATCCTCCGGCACTATCCCCATATCTAATGACATTTGGAAAATTACCACCAGAGCCTCTGCTATTTCCTCCTTCACTTCTCTCAATGTCCTGGGGAAGATCCCGTCTGGTCCCGGAGACTTATCCACCTTTATATTCTTCAAAAGCCTTAAAACTACACCTTTTGTAATCTCTATATTCCCCATATTTACCCAATTTGCTTTTTTAAATCTCACATCTCCCAATATCCTTCTCCTTAGTGAATACCGAAGAAAAGAAACTGTTCAATATCTCCCCCATTTCTCTAGGCTCCACACACAGTTTTCCGCTCTGATTTTCTAAGGGACCAATTTTGTCTCTAGCTTTCCTCTTACCATTAACATATTTGTAGAACTCTTTTGGATTAGTTTTCACCCTGCTTGCCATAGTTTTCTCGTACCTTCTTTTAGCTTTCCTAATTCCTCTCTTAAGATTCCTCTTACATTCAATGTATCTTTCAAACATCTCCTTAACTCCGTGCTTCTTATATCAAATGTATGCCTCCCTTTTTCTTCGAACCAAGTTTCCAATATTCCTTGAAAACCACGGCTCTCTCAAACCTTTTGCCCCTCCTTTTAACCTAACAGGAACATAAAGCTTTTGCACTCTCAAAATCTGATCTTTAAAAGACTTCCATCTCTCTACTACATCCTGCTCATAAAACAAATTGTCCCAATGCACACCCTGCAAGTCCTTTCGCATCTCCTCAAATCTAGCTTTTCCCCAATCAAAAACCTCAATCCTTGGCCCTGATTTCTCTCTTTCCATAATGACATTGAAGCTGATGGCATTATGATCACTGGACCCGAAGTGCTCGCCAACACTAACCTCCGTCACTTGACCCATCCCATTTGCCAAGAGTAGATCTAACACTGCTCCTTCTCTGGTCGGCACCTCTACATATTGTTGTAAAAAACTATCTTGCACACATTTCACAAACTCTAACCCATCCAGTCCTTTCACAGAATGTGTTTCCCAATCTATATGTGGAAAATTAAAATCTCCCATAATTACAACCCTGTGCTTATCACAAATATCTACTATCTCCCTACAGATTTGCTCCTCTAGGTCTCGGTCCCCTCCGGGTGGTCTATAATACACCCCTACAAGTGTAACCTCTCCTTTCCTACTCCTCAGTTCCACCCAAATAGCCTCCGTGGATGTGCCCTCTAATCTATCCTTCCTAGGCACCGCTGTAATATTTTCCCTGACAAGCAATGCAACCCCACCTCCTCTTGCCCCTACGACTCTATCACACCTAAAACAACGAAACCCAGGGATATTCAGTTGCCAATCACATCCCTCCTGCAACCATGTCTCACTAATCGCTACCACATCATACTTCCAAGTATCAATCCACACCTTCAGCTCATCCACCTTTTTTACAATACTCCTGGCATTAAAATATATGAATTTCAGAGATTTCCCAATTTTTAATCCCTGTTTTCCCTCATCTTTAAGAACAACATTATTTACTTTTCCTGCCAATTGCCCTTCATCTTCTTCCAGAGCATTTCCCTTCTCTATCACCTGCCCATCCATATTCAAATACTTACTACAAACTTTCTTTGTTTGCATTCTAACCTTCTCCTTACTGCTCTGTACTATTTTGTTCCCTCCCCCAACCATTCTCGTTTAAAGGATCCTGAGTAGCCCTAGCAAATACCTCTGCCAGGATTCTGGTCCCCCTGGGATTTAAGTGTAACCCGTCCTTACTGTACAGGTCACATCTTGTGTTATGGTGATATAAATACATTTATTTCAGTAATGTACAGGTTATTACATAAAAAAAGCTCAGAAAGTAGGGGTTCATAATTCAAGACAAAGATAGGAAATAGATTTGAATAAGCAAATAGATGAGCGCAATTGGATGGAGTTATGTAGAGCAAGTATGAAAAACACAATAAATGTGTGGTATATAATTTTATTCATCAGTTATATTTAACACCACAAAAGCTAAATAAATTGAATCAGACTTTCTCTATGCTTCAGATGTGGACAGGGAGTTGGTACATTTCTGCATTCTACTTGGCAGTGTCCTAAGGTTAAACCTTTTTGATTAGAAATAGGTAATTTCTTAGAACGAATAATGAGGGTTAAATTCCCACAGGATCCAATGTTAATTTTGTTGGGTGATATTAGCAGGGTTAAACCTCAATTAAAGTTGAATATCTATCAAGTGAAGTTTGTTCAAATTGCTTTAGCAATATAACTATTGCCATAACTTAGAATTCTGATATAGAATTGGGAATGGAGAGATGGTATGTGTAAGTTTGGAGTTGAATACCGCTTGAGAAAATTACTTATAATTTAAGAGACAAATATATATTTTGCAAAATTTGGAGCCCATATTTACAAACTGTGGGTATGAATATTTGAATGGATCTCATATATTCCCTTTCTCCTAAAGGGCTCTATATATTAGAAGATGTAGTAAGGACTGCTCCTGTAGAAGATCTCTTGTCCCATTCTTTTTTGCTTTGGAGAGGATTATAGGGGTGAGGGTGGGAAGTTTATGGAGGGATTCTTTCTCTTTCATTTTTTAGATTTTTCTTATATATACATGTACTTGAAATGGACATGTATTACTGTAAAATGCATGAACCTTTCATCATTTAAAATTTATAAATAAAATTTATATAAACAAATTAAGGTACAGTATAATTAAAATAGAAAATCTATTATATGTTCTGTCTTATTTCTATAACATAGTAGAATTTAATAATTACAAAGAAGTATGGCTAACATGAAAAAAAGAAACTAGCTAAAAAAACCAACTCGACTTTGAAATTAAGTGATTTTAAAAGAGTTGTATCAGCTGAGGTCACCAGCTCTGCAACCTTGTTATAAATGCCAGTTATTGCCTGACAATTTAGGACAACACTATTAGCATAATGCTATTATATGGCAGCGACTTGGGTTTCAATCCAGTGCTGTCGGTAAGGAGTTTGTAAGATTCTCCTTGTGTCTGCGTGGGCTTCTTCCAGGTGCTCCAGTTTCCTCCCACCTTTCAAAACGTAAAAGGGTTGAAGGTTAATTGGGATATTTGGGTGCCATGGGCTCATGGGCAGAAGGGTCTATTACTGTGCTGTATGTCTAAATTAAAATTAAAAATTCAGAGGCCCTGATAAAAAAAAACTCAGTTCACATTTTCAGGTTATGAAGTCAAACAGAAAAGCAAAAATCTAAATGAAATGAGTTGTAATCATTATTCATGTTGTAAATGCATCATATGAATCTATTGACCTTCTAAAAACTAGAATGAATATTTTTAAAAATGAAAACAGCATAATCTTCATTCTCAAATAGGAACCCTATTCTTCTTTGGCTTGGCTTCACGGACGAAGATTTATGGAGGGGTAATGTCCACGTCAGCTGCAGGCTCGTTTGTGGCTGACAAGTCCGATGCGGGACAGGCAGACACGGTTGCAGCTTTCATGTGCCAGCATTACCAATGTTCATCAAACATAGCAAACTCTTGGAAGTGTGGTGAGTGATAGGCAGGCATAGCTGGGACCCATGTGGAGAAAGTGGGATGAGCTAAAGGAGAAGTTATTCCGGGTGTCAACAAGTTCTGTGAGCTGGGGGGGGGGGGGGTGTGGTGGAGAGGCACTGGTTGGGTCTGTTTGTTGAGAAAGAAACTAAGGGCTTTGAGACATTCAATATGAAAGATGGAGGTGTATAGAGATCAAATGTCCACAGTAAAAATGAGGAAATTGAGTTCAGGGAACTGGAAGTTGTTGAAGTGATGGAGGGCATATGAGGTATCACAGATGTAAGTGGGGAAGGACTGGACCAGGGGAGGTAAAATGGAGTCAAGGTAAGATGACACCAGTTCAGTGGGGCAGGAGCACATGGAAATAATGAGTTTACTAGGACAATTGTGTTTGTAAATCTTGGGTAGGAGATAGAACCAGGCAGTGCTGGATTGAGAAACAATGAGGTTAGAATTGAGGGTGAGAGCAAGTTCTGCTAAGTGCAGCAGGGATCAGGGTCAGAACTCATTCTGCCAGGTGGAAGAGGGTTAAGGATGAGAGCAAGTTCTGCCATTCAGAAGAGTTAAGGGTGAGAACAAGTTCTTCCAAGCAGATGAGGATTGAGGATAAGTGGTGGGAAGGGTGGGTGGGTGAGGCAGTGGAAGATGTCAGGGTGAGGCAATACAGGGGCTTTCAATAATTCACTCAAAGTTTTATTGCACAAACCTTGCAACTTATTTTTTTTTAAATCAATTTTAGATTCACTGAAGTCTCTCAAAATCTCCTTAAAAGGCCAGTTGGCAAATCTATATCAACAAGGCCAACTTTCTGGTTTAGATCCCAATGTTGTTTTAATTCAATTTAAAACATTTTCACATTCACAGGACTATTGTATTCTTTATATACAGATACCACCCCATCAGCCTCTGCATAGAAGTTAATGCAAAGCCATAATATAGTGTCAGCAACCAAGGTTCGAATCCAGCGCTATCTGAAAAGTGTTTATACATTCTCCCATGACTGCATGAGACTCCTTCGGGTACGTTGGTTTCCTCCAAGATTCCAAACACATACGGAGTTAGTAGGTTAATTGGTCACGTGGGTGTAATTGGGCAGTGTGGGGTGTTACCATGCTGAATCTCTAAATGAATAAAATTAGAATGATTTTTGCCACCTACAAAGGGATCCCACAATCGGACACATCTTCCACTTGTAAGGACCACTTCTTTCACAATTCCCTCATCCACTCATCCCTTCTGACCAGTATATACATTCATGATCACAAGAAGTGTTACACTTGCATTTCCTCCCTCATCCCTAAACTGGGCCCCAAAACGTCATTTACTGCATCTGGTGCTCCTGATGGACCTCCTCTACATGGCCATTGCCAAGGGGGCATTGCCCCCCAAATGAGTTATTGTGCTCCCCCCCCCAGCCAGAGCACTAGTGTCGCTATTGTCTCCACATGATATAAGCATGCATGTTTGTCTGTTATGTTAGAGGGAGGGGGAAGTGTGATGGCAATGCATGGAGGAGATTCATCGCAGGTATGCCACCCATCTCTCCTCCTCCCCCCCCCACCCCCCGGCTGAGTGAGTTTTTGAATGGCAGCTTGTGCACCCCCCACAGTTACCCTAATGCTCCCCCCCCCGACTCTATTCTGCTACATCAAGGAGAATGAGTGCTGACTGGGAGATAGTTTCGTTGAGCAACTTCACTCTGTTCCCTGCAATTGCAAAGACCTCGCTGGGGCCAACCATTTTAATTCCACACACCACTGCCACATTGACATATCTGTCCATGGCCTCATGTACAGTCAAACCAAGGCCACCCCCAAATTGGAGGAACACCATCTTGTATTCCATCTCAGCAGTCTCCAACTAGCACACATTAACAGCAACTTCTCCAATTTCCCTTAACCCCCCTCTCCATTCTCCCATTTTCCCTATTCCTATTTCCTTTCCTAAAGCTCCCTACCCCCTTCTCTTCCCTCAACTATTAGAGTCCTATCCTTCTTGGCCTTGTCCTCTCCCCCATCACTTTATTAGCTTCTTTCAGAATCAGAATTGTCATGAATAACTCATGACATTTGGTGTTTGTAGTACAAACATACATATTAAAACCATCTTACGTTACTATCTATAAAAATAACAATAATACTGCATAAGAAGTAAGGCAGGGTCTTTGGATATTCAGGAATCTGATGGCAGTGGAGGAAGAGCTGTCCTTGTAGTGTTGAGTACTTGTCTTTAGGTTCCTCTATCTTTTCCCCAATGGTAGTAGAGTGAAGAGGGCATGGTCTGGGTGGTGGGGTCTTTGAGGATAAGACACCGCCTCATGTAGATGTCCTCGATGAAATGAAATCTGGTGCCTGTGATATCAAGTTAACAACCCTCTGGAGTTTATTCTTGTTCTGAGAGTTGGCGGCTCCATACTAGGCAGTGATTCAACCAGCCAGAATGCTTTCCACGGTACACCTGTAGAAGCTTTCAAGAGTTTTTGGTGACATACCTAATCTCCTCAGACACTTCACAAACTATAGCCGCTGGTGAGCCTTCTTTGTGATTGCATCAACGTGGAGGCTCCAGGACAGATCCTCGGAGATGTTAACATCTAGGAATTTGAAGTTCTTCACCCTCTCCATGACTGAGCCCTCGATGAGGACTGGGTCATGTTCCCCTGACTTCCTCCTGAAGTCCACAATCATCACTTTGGTTTTGCTGACATTGAGTGGAAAGTTGTCATTACACCATTCAATGAGCTGATCTATCTCCCTCCTGTATGCTTTCTTATTGCTATTTGTGATTCTACCAACAGCTGTGGTGTCATTGGCAAACTGTGGACAGCATTGGAATCATGCCTGGCCACACATAATGTAGCGGAAAAGAGTGAGTCAGAACAAGTCTTATCGGGGGGAGGGGGTGGCATTAGGGTAACTGTGGGGGGTGCACAAGCTGCCATTCGAAAACTCACTCAGCCAGGGGGTGGGGGGAGGAGGAGAGATGGGTGGCATACCTGCGATGAATCTCCTCCATGCATCGCCATCACACTTCCCCCTCCCTCTAACGTAACAGACAAACATGCATGCTTATATCATGTGGAGACAAAAGCGACACTAGTGCTCTGGAGTAGAGCAGAGGGCTAAGCACACATCCTTGGGGTGAGCCTGTGTTGATGATCAGTGAGGAAGTGATGTCCCTTCTCATCTACACTCTCACCTGTCTCCAACTGTTAGCCTGTGCTCCACTTCCTTCTTTCTCCACCTTTTTATTCAGGTGCCTACTGGTTATTTCAGATTCCTGATAAAGGGCTCATTTCTGAAATGCTGGTTACCCCTTACTTCCTACAGATGCTGTGTGACCTGTTGAGTTTCTCTAGCATTTCTGTGTACTGCACTCAGTCCCAGCATCTGCAGTTTTCTTGTTTAAATCCAAGCTTTGATGGGACTTGGGGTTAATCATCATGGCTATCCCTTGAGTTGAGGATGATGGCCTTCGTTCCATTGATCCACAGAGCGAAGATGACTATGTGTGTATTGGTTTAATGTGTACTTGATGTTGAACTCCAAGAAGCACACAATACTTCACAAATCAACCAAATCTAATGGCATGAAAATCACCTCGACTGGAGTTGATGGATTTGTTGCAGCCTCCGTCCACCTTCACAGCCACTGAGTTCAGATTAACTTAATCTGCCTGTCCCACCGTTGAGGACTTGTTTGAATTGTTCTTTGTCAGTGATGTCACCCTCGACCTTACCGCCATGGGTGGCCCTACCAGGAGCATAGCTCCAGATAGCATCACTCTCAGATCACATGACCACACAAGATTCTCCACCACGACAAGGCGATAATCCACAGAGAAGTTGGGGTTAATGATAGACTCATGCCACCCAACTATCAATTCTTTCTCATTACCCACGTGTTTCACTATTGTTCTTTTCCTTTGAGACATGCATTCCAAGATTTGATCACAAGAGGTCACTTGGCATGTCTGTCGCAACAATATCGCATTCTAAAGACGTTCCAAAAGGAGTTGCTTCCTTTCTAAATATATGTTGATGGTTTAGGCAAAATGTTCATGTTATACCTTCATTATTTTCCCATTGTATTTAGCCAAATAGCTCTAATAGTGTCAGCTCTCTAAAAATGCTCCAGATTGACCTCACACCCATGCAAGGGGACAAAAAATGATTTTCAAATCACCAAAATTACTGAAATTAATTGTCCTTATTTGACACAGCATTTTGTTCATAATGCATTTCATCTTTATTTTAGATCTCCACTTTCTAATTAAGCAGTACACTATCTTCTCTCTTAACACTCATCCTCCATCTTAACATTATGTTGCTGTATGCAATTGCCCAACAATGAGAGGAAAGTAAATCTGGCACAGCAATAAACAAATTCAGCCTTACTCACTATTTTTCCATGGAATCAACTTAAAGTACAAGTTCAAAATTCAAAACACCTATATAATTTTCAAAATTGAGAATTTGGATTCCAAGTGTTCAAAGCCAGAGCTGTGATACTGCACACTAACAATTCATTTTGAAACACCAGTGAATTTGCCCCATCTAATGCAAGAGAAAAAATCCAATATGAAAACAGTTCCATTCCTGAAAAACAAAGTTATTTTCTGTTAATTATTTTCCTGAAGTAAACCAGAATATAATGAATAATTTTTTAAAAAAAGCATCTTCCATTGTGAACAAACATTCAGTTTCATGCTTTGTTGAAAACTCTGCGACTTGATTTTTGACAACTGGTGACAGCAATGTCTTCAACAATATTCTGTACTTAAAGTCACCTAGAGCAAAGTACTGTTCCATGTAGCAGCAATAGCTGATTCCTAATTATTTCTGGAAAACATCTTGTTTTTTCTTTCAAACAAACCTGCAGCTGGTTAACCAAAAGAATGGAAGGCAAGCCCCATTTTTACTGCTAATGAAGGATGAGCAGACCATCTGGGACCAACAAATGATTCACATGGCTTTCATGATCAAGCCTCAGATCAAACTGGATATATGTTTCCCAAGTACAGCATCCCAGAAGGGGGTGTTTAGCTATTTAAATCAGGGGTTGTGGAAACTATATTCAAGTGATCCAAGGGAATGGTTCCTGATACAGGTTGTGTGAGGTTGAGGGGCATGAAAGGAGATCTGAGTCAGGTGGAGGCTTGGGGCAATGGGAGGTCTATGGTTTTGTTTCAGAATCAGGAAGAACACTTGTTTTCCTTCTGGTTTGTCAAAAAATGTTATAAAGTTTTCTCAATTGGATGGCTTTAGTTCTTAATGCAGCTTTCCATAGCTTTAATTTCACCAAATCACCACTCATTTCTGCTCACTTTTGAGGTGTCATAACAGATAATGAAAGGTAAACTTTGCCAAATTCTGGGAGAAATTTTATACCACATGGAGATCTAATTTACTGTCACATAGATTGGTGCAGAGAATCTCCACTCAACATATGCCACCCTTATCACCCAAGCCTACCACTGTCCACTCCTTAAAGTTCAGGGTTTCTACCACCATTCCAATGCAAACATTTCAAAAGCACTTGCCACTGTCTGCAAAATGGTGGAAATGTTTTGAATTACCACTTAGTTTTGCCTCATGATGTTATCGACTGGAATGTCTAAATTTTAAGTGCTAGCATTAGATCATTTCAACACATGGAACAACCTGCTGCCAAACTCAATGGCGAAGGGCAGAGATGAAGTCAGGATATTAGTGTGAGCCATTTCTAACATCCTGGATTGGTAAGATGCAGTGTAATTAATGAACATAATGGACATGCTATCCTGACTGTTGTCTGCTATTATTGCATAAAACCACAAATTAAATTTTATTTTTGTTACAGGAAGAAACATGTTTTGTGGCAGAAGAGATAGATTTATACCAGAAAACAGAATATAAGTACCTGCACAACACTGCAAAATTTAGAACTGAATCTTTTGATTAATTTCCTTATAATCTAAGCTGATAGACCTCTCTATAATGTCTGAATTTAGCAATAATATTTTCATATTTTGACTGTTTGAATCTTTGACGCTTCTTCTGGCCAGGTGTAGGAATCAATTACAAAATCGTCATAATTAGTGTTGTAAATGAAAGAGTTGATCAAAGCTTGCTTGTCTTCAGGCTCCGGGTACACAGATGCCATTCCATTTTTGAAAGCATATTCAGCAATCTGAAAGGGAAAACAGAAAATAGAAAGTTTGTCCGTTGCATAGGAACTGCATTGCAGGCGTACACTTGTTAAATGATGGATTGTAAGAAAAAGGTGCCATTAGAGAGCAGCTTGTTCTGCCAATCAATAAGATCATGGTTGATCTTGGCCTCAGCCCTGCTTTCCCACCTGTTCCTACAATTCCAACTCTCCCAATGATTAAAGATCTGTCCAATACCATAAAACCCTGATAACATATTACCTGATCCTTTAGAAGAGTGTGGCATCAGGGTAGTGATTCCTCCACCCCATTTCTAGTCACTGGGTCCCTAGCTGGTGTGGACTCTTCACACTCACTTGTTTCAACCTGCTGCTTCCTCCCTTGCCTGCCAAAACTACTCTGGGATGGTGTTTTCTCTGCTCCCTTCAAATTGATTAGACACACAGGACAATATTCTAAAGCAGTATTTCACAACCCATGGTCCATGGAACACAAGATGTCCATGGGTTTGTCATAGTGGTCTGCAAAAACATTATTACTGATGTAACAAACAAATAATATGTAAAACCAAGTTGTAAATTAGGCAAAGAAAAATCTCAAATTTCCCAACAAAACAAAAATCCCAGTGGCCTGGGAAGGGGCTCAAGTTCTTCAAAATCTCTCCCCAATCCTAAAGGGATTGGTAAAATGGTTTGTGGGTGGAGCAAAAAAGTTGATATCCATTCTTAAAATGTATATCATAAAAATGTTGGTCTGCAAAATAGTGCGATGAGTGCAGCACTAGTCCAGCACCAGCAACCTGCATTCAAATCCACCGCTGTCTGTGAGGAGTTTTTCTCCCTGTGACCATATAGGGTTCTTTGAGGCGCTCTGGTTTCCTTCATGCTTCAAAGATGTTTAGGGATAGTAGGTTAATTGGTCACGTTGGTCTATTTGGGCACCATGGGCTGGCAGGGTCTGTTCCAGTTCTGCATCTCTAAAATTATTTAAAAAAAAAGATTTTAAAGAGTGTGTTGGAAATATTTAACAGAATGATACATGAACATTTACTACCAGAGTGTGGAGAATGTTGGATTTTCTTTTGTAAATAGATGGAGCACTAAAGAAGCAGATTCCAGCCATTGAAGTCCATGCTGCTAATTATACCCAATTAATCTACATATCCCATACATTTTGAAGGGTGAAAGGAAACCCATGCAGTCACGGGGAGAACTCACAAAATCTTTACAGGAAGTGTCGGATTCGAACCCAGGTTGTGCTACCTGCTAAGTTAACCGTGCCACCCAGTAGTTTTAAAGTACTTTTACAGTCTATTTAATAATATGCCCTCCACAGCTCCTTGGATAGAGATATCCAAAGATTCGTGCTTCAGAGAAAAATATTGCTCCTCCTGTCCATTTGAAGCAGGTGATTTGTTATTCTGAAACAATGACCCCAATTCTCAATTCTGTCCACCTCCCACATGAGGAAAACCATCATCTCAGCATTCACTTTGGCAACTTCCCTCCACCTTGGCCTTCATTATCTTTCATCTAAAATTCCAATGAATGCAAGTCCCACTTGTGAACCTTTCCTCATAAATCAATCCCTTCACACTAACAATCAGATGGCATAGTTAACGTAGAAATTAGCACAACGCTATTACAGCACCTGCAAGCTGGGTTCAAATCCGACACAGTCTGTCAGGAGTTTGTTACCTTCTCCCCACGTCTGCATGGGTTTCCTCCCACATTCCAGATACATGCAGGGTTAATAGGTTAAATGGACAATGGGTGTGTTTGTGTGGCACTTGGGGCTGGAAGTGCCCGTTACTGAGCTGTGCCCTGAAACTAAAACAAAATGGTTTCTTTGGCTTGGCTTCGCGGACGAAGATTTATGGAGGGGGGTAAAAAGTCCACGTCAGCTGCAGGCTCGTTTGTGGCTGACAAGTCCGATGCGGGACAGGCAGACACGATTGCAGCGGTTGCAAGGGAAAATTGGTTGGTTGGGGTTGGGTGTTGGGTTTTTCCTCCTTTGCCTTTTGTCAGTGAGGTGGGCTCTGCGGTCTTCTTCAAAGGAGGTTGCTGCCCGCCAAACTGTGAGGCGCCAAGATGCACGGTTTGAGGCGTTATCAGCCCACTGGCGGTGGTCAATGTGGCAGGCACCAAACAAAATGGTTTACTCTTTCCTGAAATGCTTCCAATGCAACTATCTCTACAGTTGAATAAAGTGACCAAAACTGGAGAAGTATTCCTCCTTGGCAACTAAAAACAACATTCCATTTTCCTCCTTGGTTACATGCTGTGAATTTGTGTTTCATGCAGGACATCCTGCTCATTCCATACTGAGTAGTGGCCGTGTAGCAGGCCAAGCAGGCGCACAGCGCGGCAATGCAAACTGTCACCGGCGCGGTCCTGCGGGTGTGTATAACCATAATACGGGTGCTGCATATGATGTAGCAGCCATGCAGCGTGCTGAGAGGGTGCACAGTGCGGCAATGCGAACTGTCGCTGGCATGGTTCTGCGGGCATGCGAAATCCTAATACGGGCATCTGCCTAATCACCTAATGGACCGCACGCGAGGATTACTGAGTATCGAGGAATGGCACGTTGAGCTATTGAGTCTCCTGCCAGAAGGTGCGGGACACTTACAAGGCTAGATTTAAACCTGCCAGTTCCCGTGGAACCTGGGACACACAGTATACAAAAGAAGCCTGTAAACCCTGAATAAATCAGTCGAGTTGACTACTCTGGCATGTGTTTGTATTTCTTCAGTAGCTCTACCATAGTAGCCGCTACAATTGTGACCCAGACTGCAAGATTCAGCCGAAGTCTTGAGTCTACAGTCATAATGGACGCAGCTAAAGCAGCAGCCGCTGCCATGGCAGCAGTTAACGCAGTTGGACTTCACTTGCCTCCTTTCTGGACACATCAACCTCGGGTTTGGCTTATTCAGGCTTAAACCCAGTTTCGTCTTCGGGGCATAATGGTGAACGACACAAAGTTCTGGCATGTCGTAGGTGCGTTGGATGCTTTTACTGCATCTTGAGTGAGCGAATTTATTGCCAATCCCCCAGCAGAGAACCAGCACACCAGGTTCCACCAGTTTCTTCTGGATACATTGGAATTGACAAGGCATGAGCGCGGCATGCGGCTTTTGACAGGAATTCATCAGACCTAATGAATGAGTTACTGGCATTGGCGAATGGTCATTCTCATTGCCTGCTTTTTGAAACCTTATTCCTATCAAAGCTGCCAGCTCGCATTGCCATACCCATTGCTAACATGGATTTCCACCGTCCCCATGACATAGCATGGGAGGCTGAGAGGATCTATTTTACTCCTACACAAGTGTCTGCTCAAATATAGCCTGTTTTGGCAGCAGATACATTTTCCTCATCCTACGAGCCTCCTGTATCTGCAGTCCAATCAAAGAAGGAGGAACGTGCTGACGTACGTTGAGAGTGGTGTTTTTACCAGCTGTTGGGGGAAAAATGCCCATAAATGCATCCAGCCATGTAACTATTACAGGAAAAAGGTGGGAAATGAAAGAGTCGGCTGCCAGTAGTGGCTTCAGCAGCTGGTGCAAATATGGGCCCATTGAATCTTCAAGATGACGCGGGTAAGCACAATTTACCTCTTTGTGATGGTCTGGCTTTGCGTGCTTTGGTGGCTCACACCTGCACCACACTACAGCATACCATCCACAGTCCAACGGCCTTGTGGAACGTTTCCACCGGCAACTAAAGTCCACGCTTAAGGCCCGACTCACCAGTCCAAATTGGGTCGATGAGTTGCCATGGGTTCTACTGGGAGTTCGTACGGCCCCAAAGGAAGATTTGACTACATCATCAGCAGAGATGGTTTATGGCATGGTACTTACAGTTCCAGGGGTCATTCATTTCACAACCAACTCTGACCTGGATGTCCTTCACCAACTTTGACACAGAATCACAGCAGGAAACCTGTTCCTACCAGCTGGCATGGAACCCCTAAACATGTGTCCCCAACACTCCTTGATGCTGATTTTGTCTTTGTATGCAAACGGGTTCCAGGAGCTCCATTACAAAGACCATATGAGGGCCCTTTCTGTGTGATTAAGAGAGATGGAGTTGTGTTTACATTGGACATTGGGGGACATTCACAGCTGTTTGGTGTAGACAGACTCAAGCCTGCCCATATGATTCCAACTGCACCCATTCAATTCCCCCAGCCCCGATGGCGTGGGCATCCTCCTAAGGCACACGCAACTAGTGTTTTAATTTCCGGCGACAATTCTCGGGGGGGTGGGGGGAGGTTGATGTAGCGGCCGTGTAGTGGGCCGAGCGGGCGCACAGTGCAACAACACGAATTGTCACCGGCGTGGTTCTGTAGGCATGCAGAAGCATAATATGGGTGCTGCATATGATGTAGTGGCTGTGTAGCGTGCCGAGCCAATGCGAATTGTTGCCGGCATAGTTCTGCGGGCGTGCAAAATCCTAATACGGTCATCTGCCTACTCACCTAATGGACTGCACGTGAGGTATACTGAGTGCTGAGGAACAGCACGTTGAGCTAGTGAGTGTCCTGCCAGAAGGCGCGAGACATTTACAAGGTTAAATTTAAACCTGCCAGTCGCGTGGATCGGCAGCAATCTCACAGTGACGTCCCACCTTGTCCCGTTGAACCTGGGACACACAGTATATAAAAGAAGCCTGTAAAACCTGAATAAATCGGTCTTGAATTGACTACTCTGGCGTGTGTTTGTATTTCTTTAGTTGCTCTACCGTAGTAGCTGCTCCAACTGCAGCATTTTGTATTTTCGCCACGCAGACAATATTCTCTCTTTCTCATTCAACCTCTCACTCAGCATTTTCACCATTTTAGAACAAAAGTATGTGAATAATTGAGGGTTTAGCACCAAACTAGTTTCAGCTTGCCCACCCGAAAACTGTATATTTATCCCCACTGTTTGAGTCTTTATTTCACAAGAGACTACATCTTTGTTAGGAATATGAATATTTGCTCAGCCTGTCATTTTTCAATGATTACTTTACTTTTTAATCTTTATTGCCAGTAAACTTTTGCTAACTGTTTATGCTAATAAATATTAGAAATATTAGATTACTTTCATTTCTCATTCTCCAATGTAGTTATTTACTCCTTTGCTACCATATAATTAATGGTCTCATTGCACATGATCACACCTGAGAGAGAACGGCCCTCAATGGTTTCATAAAATATTGTTCCAAGAAGATGTCCCAAGGTCTATAAATCAGCCTCAAAGTTTTTATTGTCAATTTGATTCTTCTCATCTATGTGTAGAATAACACAGCTACAACTATGATGGTATTTTCTTGTCACCCTCCATATCTTGATTTATACTCCAGCCAATATTAGAAACAATTGTCAGAGAGCCTATAGACATTTACACTTGTGACTTCCTTCCCTTATTTCTACCACACCCAAACAGATTCTACATTCTGATTTTCTGACCCAAGTATTCATCTCATCCTTAATGAGCATAATTAGCTTATCTCTCTTTTTCATATTCTTTTGAGACTTTCAAAAACTCTCAATGTATTGCCTACCATATTCAATAATCAGTATTTGATTTCCCTTGTTCTCAACTACCACGCCACCAACCTCCATATCCAATATATTATCCTCCGCAATTGTTACCACTACACATTATTCCCTTTCCCCCCACTTTTGTCCACAAGGATTCCTCCCTCTGGGACACCCTTATCCATTCATCCATTTCCACTTATCAACCCTACCCTGGTTACTGCAGGTAAGACTATACTTGCACCCACACCTTCTCCGTCACCACAATTCGGGGCCCCAAACAGACCTTCCAAATGAAGCAACACTTCATTTGTAAATTTTCAGGGGTCATCCACTGCATCTGGTTCTCCTGTTGTGGCCTCCTCCAGATCATTTCATTGAGCACTTTTGCTCTGCCCACTGCAATAGTGGGGAACTCCCAGCAGCCAACCATTTCAAGTCCCCGCCCAATTCCCACACCGACACATCTGCCCATGGCCTCAGGCACTGCCAAACAGGAGGAACGACACCTATTATTCCATTAGGGACTCTCCAACCAGAAAGCATTAACATCGATTCTCCAGTTTCTTCAAGCCCTCTCCCCGGTCTCTCTCACTTTCCCCAACCCTCTGTTTCCTTTCCTCCAGTTATCCACACCTTCCCACTTCATTCAGAGAGCTATCCCCTCTCCCTATCACATATCACTTTTTTTCTCTTTTGCCCCCACCCCACCCCACCCCTATCTACCCCTTTCTTGTTGGTCTGTGCTCCTCTACCAGTTCCTTCTTTCTTCCTCCCGTCCCAGCTTTTCACTCGGGGCTCCTGCCTCTTTTGTTTTACTTGATGAAGGACTCCGGCCTGAAACATTGGTTACATATCTTTGCTTGCTATGGATGCTGCAGGAGCTGCTGGGCTTCTCCAGCTCTTTTGTGCATTGAACTGCAATCACAGCACCTGCAGACTTTCTTGTTTAACATCCTTCAATAATCATTCCTTTGGTCCTTGGGAGGCCAAACTTGCTTCAGGTAGGAACCACATACGATAAACTTCAGATGTTTGAGAGCCCCAAGACATGAAAATAATTACATACTTGTTTTTACTCTTACATGCACATTTTGAAACAAAAATTTTATATAAATATTAAGAAATACATGTATGTAATATGTATTTATTTATGTTTGTAGTTTTTAAATTCAAATTTGTATTGGTTTCAATAATAAAATTAAAAAATAAAATAAGTCAAATTTTGTGGACTAATTTTTAGGATAAAATTTTTCGGGGGTGGGGGGGGTCGATTATTACACACATACAACTTTTGACTGCGATAAGTACCTGAGTGGTTGGAGACATCAGGTCAGATGGGTGAATGGCAGTGACTGGGTGGTAAGTCCGCGTTCGAGATGTCAGGAGGTCCGATGGGCATGCAGGTGACCATGAAAGAGTCTATGGCCAGCGCATCAAGAGCTTGGTTGAATGGGTGGGTGGCCAGGGCGTTAGAAGCTCGAATGGATGGGTGGGCAGCCAGAGCATCAGGAGGTCAGATAGATGGATGGGTGGCTTGGGCAATGGGAGCTTGGATGGATGGCCCAGTGGCCAGAGTGTCGAGAGCTCAAATGGATGGGTGGGCGGCTGGGGCATCAGGAGCTTGGATGGATGGGTGAGCAGCTAGGGTGACAGGAGCTTGGATGGATGGGTGAGAGGGAAGTCAGGAGCTCAGATGGGCAGGTGGCTTCCACCAATTCCACTGCCTGTTTTAGTCTATTGTTATCTGATAAAACTCTCATTCTATTTTCTTTTTAAAAAAATACATTCCATTATGTTAGTGGAAACTCCACAACAAAAGTCAGTTTTACCCGTAGCTATTGAAGCATCAAAGAGCACATTGCTTTTTAAATATTATTCCACCTGCATGCTCTCAAGTTCTTTGGTGTAGCTTTTGTGGTCATCATTCTTTAGAGTTAAATGCATTGTGTCACCCAGCCTTTGCCCTCGTGTACTCATTCTTGTATCCCTCACTTGGCCATTGCACTTCCATGTTTTGTGCCATCTGCATTATTTTATATTGTATCGTGTGCCGGCGTTAATGAGCAGTTTCCAAACTGAGTTCTCGAGAAAAAACTTCCTTCAAACCCAGTTCACTATCGTTTTGTAAATTCTGCATCAGTTCTACTCACTGCCCCTATTACACCACTTATGGCATTAAATGCCAAATGCTCCTTGTCCCCCTCTTGCTCCTCTCCATCATCATCCCTCCATCATTTTAGCATTTTCACCCCCTCCCCATATCCTTCAATCGGGTATAATTATGGAGACACATGAGATACTTTAGATGCTGGAACCCAGAGCAGCAAACAATCTGTTGGGGTAACTCAGTGGGTCGAGCAGCAGCAGTGAGACAAGAATAATGGCCATCGTTTCAGTTTGGAACCCTTTATCAAAGCAGTCTTGATGAAGTTCCAATCCAAAACATGGACTTGTCGCGGTTGCTCAAGGCAGCACTACTGAAATGAAGCACGTTCACATAGCACGAGGGTGAACCTGAGAGTGTATTTCATTTTTAATCCCTCGGCCTGCTTTAAGGGGTTACCCACTTCCTGTCTGGGGTGCGCTGCTCCAAAGGAGTGACGTCAGCATGTTGTGGAGTCACTGCAGGCCCAGCAATGCACAACCAGGAAGTGGCAAAATCTCCTGGGCAATGAGTGTCACCAAACGTGGGCTTCTCCTGAGAATGGAAGGGGGGCCTACGCCATCTTTTCTCAACTAACTGCGGCAGTGATTCGTCCTGTTTAACCACGCAGTTGCTCGATCCACTACAATGCCCCCCGCCCCATAATTGCCGCCACCCTTTGAGCAAGTCACAGTACAGTCTTTAGGTGGGCGGACTCTTGTGTCTGACCTGAGGATCCGGGGCAGGCTGGCCTGAGTCCAAATGTGCTGCCTTGAGGTCAATGGTAAACATATCCTGCCGCCTGCCAATGTCAAGGGTGAAAATGACACCGTCATGCTGTAACACCTTGGATGAGCCTTGCAGGGGTGTTCCTTGCTGTCCTCTGTGAACTAAAAAGAAGTTGGTGGACTGCAAATTCGCAGAGATGACACAGGGTGGAGAGCCGTGTCAGGAAGGTGGTGGAGGTTTCGGCTTACCCATTTGTTCCCTCAAGCGTTAGAGGACGTCTAAGGCACTGGGTTGTGGGCCAATAGGGTTGAAGTGAATGTCCCTTGGGATGGTAAGCGGGGAGCTGAACACTATCTTGGTGGATGATGCTAGCAGGTCTTATTTTGGTGCTTTGCGAATTCCTAACAGCACCCATTGGAGTTGATCCATCCAATTCAGGCCTTGAGGTTGGGCTCTCCGGGCTGCTTTCAGATGGTGGTGAAAATGTTCGACAAGTTCATTTGCCTGAGGATGGTAGGCCGTGATGTGGTGTAACTGGCTGCCGCAGTACTTGGCTAGGTTGACCCAGAGCGATGATGTGAACTGGGAACCTGGGTCCAAGGTGATGTGGGTTGAGACTCCGAAGTGTGCGACCCAGATGGACAAGAAAGTTCTGACTCAAGTCTCTGTGTTGCAAGTGGGCAGGGGTATCGCTTCCGATCAATGGGTAAAACGGTCAATTACTATGAATAAATACCGCATACCTCGGCTCACGGGGTGTGGGCCAATGATGTCCACATACACATGGCCAAATCAGCATTGTGCCTGTATGAAACTCTGGAGGGGAGCCTTGGTGTGTCTGTGCACTTTGGCGTGCTGACAGTCCAAGCAAGTCTTAGCCCATAAAGTTACATTGCCGTGCCACCCGAACTTGTAAGAGAGCAGACAGACCGTGGACCTTATGGAAAGATGTTACAGGCCGTCGCCAGGTCGCAGGTAGGATGGGTCAGGGGAAGCTTGTGGACATGTCGCACAGTAAAGTTGGGCTCCTGGTGAAGGACAGAAATTGCTAACCTTCAGGCTGGTGATGCTGGTTCGGTAGGCTTGGACATCCAGAACCTCTGCTTGGTCCTTGGCCAGCTGAGCAACATCGAGCCCTCCAAAGGTAGTGGTGATGGCCGGTCTGGACAGCATGTTGGCCACAACGATGGGCTTCCTGCAATGTGGCAAATGTCCATTGTATACTCAAAAATGTAGGAGAGGTGTTGTTGTTGCCTCACTGACCATGGATCTGAGACCTTGCTGAGTGCATGGGTGAGTGGCTTGTGGTCTGTGTAAGCGACGAAGACCCTTCCTTCTAACATGTATTGGAAATGTCATATTGCCAGGTACAGGGCCAACAGCTCACAGTCGAACACACTGTATTTGAGTTATGGTGTCCAGAAATGTTTGCTGAAGAAAGCCAGGGGGCGCCACTGTTCATCAACCCATTGCTCCAGCACCGTGTCGACCATTCTGTTGTAAGGGCCAAGGGGGAGGAAGAATCAGGATGAGCCAAAGATGTGGCCTTCGCCAATGCCGCTTTAGTTGCCTGGAATGCTTCAACGGTTTTGCGTGTCCACTGGAGCACCTTGACACTGAGTTTGATGAGGTCGAATAGGAGTTACATAAGCGTAGCTGCTCCCAGGAGGAAACGATGATAGAAGTTCACCATCCCAAGGAATTCCTGTAGGCCTTTGAATGTGCTTGGCCTGGGAAAAAGTTGAATGGCTTTCACCTTATCCGGCAGCAGTGTGGCCCTGTCTCGGGTGATACGGTGTCAAAGGAAATCAATTGTTTCTTGGCCAGGTTCACTGTGAGTCTGAACTCCTGCAACCTGTCGAAAAGTTGAGTCAGGTGCGACCTGTGCTGGCGATGAGAATGTCATTCAGATAGATGAAGATAAAATCGAGATCCATGACAACCATGCCCTTGAGACGCTGAAAAGTCGGGGCTGCACTCTTTAGTCCGAAAGGCATCTGAAGGATTTGAAAAGGCTGAAAGGTGTAATAATGGCTGTACCGGGATGTTGTTAGGATGCACAGGAATCTGATGGTATCCTATGATGAGGCCCACCTTTGAACAAGGAGCCTTGTAGCAAAGTCCTGGATGTGTGGGATGGGGTATCTATCTGGAAATGTGATGTCATTGAGTCATCTGTAGTCATCACACGGATGCCAAACGCTGGAGTTCTTCTGGACCATGTGCAGCGGGGACGTCCAGGGGCTGTTTTAACGGCGGACGATACCCAACTCTTCCATGACAGCAAACTGGGTCTTGGCTTGGAGGAGTTTGTCCTGTAAGAGGCGCCATGCCCATGCATACTCTGGTGGTCTGGTGGTCTCGATGTGGTGCTCCAAGCCATGTTCTGGTTTGGATGGACAGGCAGATGGCTGGGGTGTTTGGAGCATGAATGAATGGGCCAGCAGCCAGGGTGTTGAGGGCTCGAATGGATGGGTGAGTGGCTGGGGCATCAGGAGCTTGGATGGATGGGTGAGCACCTGGGATGACAGGAGCTTGGATGGATGGGTGAGAGGGATGTGCCAACAGTGACAGATGCATAGCCAGTAAAGGGGCATATTCATTGCGATCCAGAGCGTGGATGCCCAAAGATAAAACAGAATGTTGCTGTAGCGTGAGAAGGTATGACTGGACCAAACGGCATCTATTCATATCTACCAGGAGCTCGTGTGCCCGGAGGAAATCGGTTCCAAGTAGGGCTTGCCCAACGGACGCAATTGTACACTTCCAATGGAAAACAATTCTTGCAGCATGGATTGTGACCAGATGGGTACTGAAGCTTGGAATAGAGGAGCCATTGGCTGCCTGTAGGGGAAGGCTCTTGGGATTGTGCTTGAGCTCAAGGTATGTTGGCGGGATGAAGCTTATTTCTACACCCATGTCAACTAGGAAATCCTTCCTTGTCCGCAGGTCCCTTAGGTAGAGAAGGCCTTTATGTGTGCCAAAAGCTGAGGTCATTATCGGCGGGCAGCTATTCTTTTCCCGTCATCTCGCTCAACTTGGCATTGGGGTACAAGTATGGAAGGATGCACCACTGGGTTGCAGCCCCATCTGCGGTGGGAGAAACAATAATTGCTCTGTTTGTCTGAGCACTCTTAATGCTGCTGTTGAGCCACGGCTACTGCTGGTGGACCCGGCGGGGGTGGTGAGCTGGAGGCGCTGACAACATAAATCAGTTGAAAATATATTGAGCTCTGCTGCCGGGTGTGAAAAAGTCTGTCTGCTTCCTTGGCTACCAAGTTTGGGGAGCTGAAATCCATGTCTGGTATTGCCGAGGAAACATGTACAGGTAGCTTGGAGAGGAACAGGGCCTCGAACAAGAAACAGCTTGTGTGTTCATCCACGAAGGCCACCATTTCATGCATGAGCTTGGAGGGGTTCCTATCGCCCAAGCCTCGCCGACAGGATGCAGTCAGCGTGATCGTGCCGGCTAAGTTCCAGGGAATCTATGAGGAAATGCCGAAATTGTTCGTACTTACGCTCCATAGGAGGATTTTCCACAAAGGAGCTTACTTGACAGCGGTAGCAGCGTCCAGGGCACTGACAATGTGCCAGAACTTGATGTCCTGGAACTGTGACTCGGCCAGTTGTAACAAGTTCCTGGGCTGATTTGCCCAGAAGAGTGGCAAATACACACCCACAGCATTGGTCACAGCCATTGCGACTGTAGTGGTAGTAGCATCCAGCATGTTGTCGCACTTGAGGTGGGTTCCAAAGACATTGGAACAGTCAGGGTCACCACTGTAGCGGTTCCTCATGGCAGTGCTACTGAAATGCTTTAAGGGGACAACCCACTTCCTGGTTGTGCGAAGCTGGGCAGGCAGTGACTCCGTAATGTGCTGACGTCACTCCCTGCCCAGCAAAGCACTACCAGGAAGTGCCGATATCTCCCAAGCAACGTGTCGCCAAACGTGGGCTTCTCCAGAGAAGGGAAGGGAGGTGGGGCCCATGCCATCTTGTCTCAACTGACTGGGGCAGTGATTTGGCCCATCTAACTGCTCGGCCCACTACAGACTATTCTTTTTCTCCCACCAACACTGTCAACCCATTGAATTCCACCAGTAGATTGTTTTTTTTTGTATCATTATCTCTGCTCTTCAACTTGTAGGACTTGGATATCTGATCAGAATGTTCAGCAATCCAAGAGATTAACGATTCTCTCACAGAAATCACTGTCATTTTTAGCAGCCAAATTCCTTTTTGCACAATACAGCATTGGAGAAAACATTGTAATTAATAGGTAAGATAATGTTACCAAGCATTATCTTTATTGTAGATTTCTTTAAATGCTATTGATGAGAAGGAAAATTGCATGGGACACAACTTAAAAGTTTCATGTAACAACCAATTTAGCCTGAAAGGAAATTGTACTACCTTCACTGCCAAGATGCGGGAAACAGTTTGGATTGTGTTAAGTGGAGGATACAAGCGTCCTTCAGCCAAATGTTCCTCAAGAACTTGCTCAGCTAAAACCTGTAATACAAGAACAAATGCACACAAATTAGATCCAACATTCAGTAACATATTACAGATTTTGGAAAAATCAAGATTATCAGGATGAAGCAGAAGCTGAAACCTGAGGATTGGGTAAAAAAGTCATGCAACTTTGGGGAGAGGAAATAAATGACATCTTCCTCAACCGCTTTGAGTCAGTAGATTGGTTCACATTCAAGAACTCAGTGGCTAATCTTAATGAGCATGCCACAACAGTAACAGACCATCATCAAGTGTGCCAAAGACAACAATCCAAGTGTTCCTTAATCATAAATTATGGCTGAACTCCAGGCACAAGGCAGGCGATCATGAATCATATAGGGGCCTGTGTGGCTGCAGAGGCTGTGGGAACGCTGGAGGTAATCCACAGACACTCAGTGTCTCTGAAAGGACTTTCTTTTGCCTCTCTTTCTCTCTTACAACAAGGGGTGCCAGATGAGATTAATGGTGACTCCCTTCCTTTTGGCAGGCAGAAGACAATTTTGGGTAATATTACATGTTCTGAACTATTACATGACAATAAAGGAATCTTGAAGTTTGAAATGGGGACAATGTTCACAAGAGAAGAAGTAATACCAGACCAAGCAGGAGCCCCTGATGAATCTCAGACTCTCAATTATGATGGCAAGGCATGCATGGTATCATGTGCTGCAATTCGAAGTTGGGCAGTATCACAGGCAATAACATATGCTTCCCTGACAAGCTCAATGCATTCTATGCTAGCTTTGAGCAGAAGGTCAGCATGTCAATATTAATTGTCACAACAGTATCGAGCACATTTTTACTTAGAGTTACCATTGTAGATATCAGGCAAGTCCTGCTGAGAGTGAATCCTTGGAAAGCCAATGGCACAGATGGAGTCCCTGCCTGCATCCTGAGGATCAGGGTGGACCAGCTGGAGAGAGCATCCATGGACATCCTTTACCACTTCCTACTAATATTTTCAAGTTCCCACCTATATTGAGATATTGGTCCAATACCAAACAAAAACAAAGCAATGCGCTATAATGACTACTGCCCAGTGGTTCTGACATCATGCTTTGAAAAGACAGCCTTGGTCAACATTAAGTCCAGCTTCCCAGTTTGGTCCACCACAATTCAGCGACCATTAAATAGATCTAAAGGAGATGCCAAGTTCCTTTCCCTACACTAAGACCTGTAAAACTTGAAAAAAAAATCAGGATGCCCATGTCAAGCTCCAATTGATCAACTATTGCTCAACTTTCAACATTATAGCCCAAATAAACTCATCTAAAAAAATCCTGAGCCGTGGACTTTATCTACAAGTTTACAGATGACGTCCATTGTAGGCTGGATCTTAAACAATGTCACGTCAATAATGCTGAGGTAGAGATGGCAGAGACTTTCGTTTTGAGGTGTAAATCTGTCCCGATCCAACCAAATTGATGAGATGATCAAGGTCATCAACTCCTACTTTCTCAGAAGCCTAAAGAAGTTCAACATCTTACTAATTCAAATTTTTACTAATTTTAATGGATGCACCATAGTAAACATTTAGTTTGGGTGCATCACAGCTTGGAACAGAAACTCCTTTGCCCAAGACTGTAAGAAAATTACTGAGGTGTAAATCCAGCTCACACCATCGTGCAAACCAACCTTTCTTCCATCAACTCTGTCTACATTTCCCACTGCCTAGGAAAAGCAGCCAACATGTTGAAAGTGCCATCCCAACATGGTCACTTCTCCCACTGGCTAAAAGATACATGACTTTGAAAGTGCACACCACTGGTTTCTTTCCAACTGTTTGAAACTATTGAACAGACCTCTCATTAGTGAAATGATGATACACTTGAACTTTATCCCCGTGACACTATACTCTGCAGCTTTGTTTTATATTTGCACTAGTTACTGAACTTAAATAAGAGTTAACTTGCGGATAGTACACAAAACCCAACTGCATTCACATGACAATAATCAATTCCATTCATATTTGGACCAGAGGAATAAACTTAATTTAATATGCAATTTTAATTTAAATATAGTAAAATCAATCTAAGTACAAACCTTAATTTGTGACTGCAACCTCGGCAAAACTGATGCTTGTCCTAGTTACATTCAACCATTCCTCTGTCAATCGGCTTGCACCAAACAATAGGAATGTTCCTGTGACACAGAACTACTGCAAACTCTGACAACAGGTTCCAATATCTCAAGCTTAACTCCTAGCCTCTGTCCCCAAAATGCTTCTGGCCCCAGCTCCAAAAGTCCACCATACTGGTTTGACCCTGCTCTCCTACTCTGGACACTGATGGGCCTCGATTCTCACTCTTAAAGGCAGGGCTTAGCCAACCCCAAGTGAAAGTGAATTGAAATATCTGTGAAGCAGGAAGAAGAGGACTCTTGGAAATATAATGTCTCTGCATCTTGAAAATTTAATTAAATAGTAAGTTATGAAGTGAAATCCCCAAACATGTAATTTTGCTAAATGATACAAAGTTATCAGTTACTATAATTTTCTGGCTTTAGAATACTTAGGATCATGGTTAATTGCAAGTTTGATGGATTATTTCTTATCCTATCCAATTTACTTTCTGTGCCAAACAAAATCCAGAAAATTGGATTTGTTAATGATTGTTTTAAAGGGGCATAATTTTAGAAACATAGAAGATAGGGGCAGGAGTAGGTCATTCGACCCCTCGAGCCTGCTCCGCCATTCAACGAGATCATGGTTGATCTTAAAGTTCAGTACCCCGTCCCCGCCTTCTCTCCGTAACCTTTAATACCCTTATACTGAAGAAATAGATCTAATTCCCTCTTAAATATATTTAATGAACCTGCCTCTACTGTCCTCTGTGGCAATGAATTCCACAGATTCACCACCCTCTGGGTAAAGAAATTCCTCCTCATCTCGGTCCTATTATCCTCGAACCATGGCCCCGGGTTCTGGATTTTCCCACCATTGGAAACATCCCATCTGCATCCATTCTGTCCAGTCCTGCCAGAATTTTATATGTCTCTATGAGATCCCCTCTCAATCTTCTAAACTCCAGCGAGTACAATCCCAATTTGCGCAATCTTTCCTCATAAGTCATTCCTGCCATTCCAGGTATCAGCCTGGTGAATCGCCTCTGCACTCCCTCCATTGCAAGAACATCCTTCCTTAGATAAGGTGACCAAAACTGCACACAATACTCCAGGTGGGGTCTCACCAAGGCCCTGTACAGCTGCAGTAAGGTATCCTTGTTCCTATATTCAAACCCTCTTGATATGAAGGCCAACATACCATTTGCCTTTTTAACCGCCTGCTGTACCTGCATGCTCGCCTTCAGAGACTGATGTACAAGTACCCCTAGGTCTCTCTGCACTTCCCCATCTCTTAATCTATTGCCATTCAAATAGTAATCTGCCCTCCGGTTTGTATTACCAAAGTGGATAACCTCACATTTATCCACATTGTAGTGCATTTGCCATGTATCTGCCAAGTCCCTCAATTTATCCAAATCACACTGGAGCTTCCTGACCCCCTTTTCCGTGCACACAACCCCTCCTAGCTTAGTGTCATCTGCAAATTTGGAGATATTACATCCAATCCCCTCATCCAGATCATTAATGTAAATTGTGAACAGCTGGGGTCCCAGTACAGATCCCTGTGGCACCCCACTGGTCACCGCCTGCCACTCAGAAAATGAGCCATTTCTACCTGCCAGCCAGTTCTCAATCCACATCAATACTTTGCCCCCAATCCCATGAGCCTTGATTTTGGAAGCCAGTCTTTATGCGGGACCTTATCGAAGGCCTTTTGGAAGTCCAGGTACACCACATCCACTGGCTCTCCCCCATCTATTTTACCTGTCACCATCTCAAAGAATTCCAACAGATTTGTCAAGCACGATTTACCTTTTGTAAATCCATGTTGACTCCGTCCGATCCCTTCTCTGCTAGTCATATGCTCCGCTATTACATCCTTAATAATGGATTCCATCATTTTGCCCACTACTGATGTAAGGCTCACCGGCCGATAATTCCTCGCTTTTTCTCTACCCCCCTTTTTAAATAGTGGGGTAACATTAGCTACCTTCCAATCCATGGGTACTGATCGTGAGTCTATCGAGTTCTGGAAAATAATTCTTAAAGCATCTGCTATCTGAATGGCCACTTCCTTGAGTACCCTAGGATGTAGATTATCAGGCCCTTGGGATTTATCTGCCTTCAATCCCATCAATTTCCCCAAGATCATGTCCTTAGAGATACTGATTTCTTTCAGTTCCTCCCTTGCATTAGTCTCTATGTTTCCCAACATCCTTGGGAGTTTATTTGTATCCTCTCTTGTAAAAACAGAACTAAAGTAAGAATTTAATTGGTCTGCCATTTCCTTATTCCCCATTATATATTCCCCTGATTCCGACTGCAAAGGACCTACTCTGGATTTCACCAATCTTTTCCTCTTGACATATTTATAAAAGCTTTTGCAGTCGGTTTTTATATTTGCCGCAAGCTTACTTTCGTAATTTATTTTTGCTCTCTTGATTAATCCCTTTGTCCTCCTTTGGTGCATCTTGAACTGCTCCCAGTCTTTGGTTGCAGTACTTTTTTTGGCCAATTGATATGCTCTCTCTTTGGACCCAATGCTGTCTCTAATTTCCCTTGTTATCCACGGTTGAGTCACCTTTTTTGGTTTATTTTTATGCCAAACTGGTATAAACGATTTTTGCAATTTCTCCATTAGATCTGTGAATGCTTTCCATTGTCTATCCACAGTCAACTCCCCCATAAACACCACCCAATCAATCTTACTCAACTCCCGTCTCATACCATCATAATTCCCTTTATTTAAATTCAGGACCTTAGTCTCGGTTTTAATTTCATCACTCTCCATGTCGAGTGAGAATTCGATCATATTGTGATTGCTCCTACCCAAAGGGCCTCGTACAACAAGATTGTTGATTAGCCCCTTATCATTGCATAACACCCAATCTAAAATGGCCTGCTCCCAAGTTGGTTCCTCGACATATTGGTCTAGATAACCGTCCCGTAAACATTCAAGGAATTCCTCCATCTCTGTATTTTTACCAATTTGACTAGTCCAATCTATATGCAAATTAAAGTCTCCCATGATGACAGCTGTTCCCTTATTGCACGCTTTTCTAATTTCTCTTTTAATGCCTTCCCTCACCTCTACACTACAATTTTCATGATCATAAAACGAAACAATGATAGTTTACACAGAATAGAAAAATCACATTTGAACAAACAAAATCATAACAATTTCACATGCTATTTGCAATCCCCACTTCTGAAAATTGGGCATCCCAGGGCTTAGAAGCAGTATGTTTGAGGCAACCTGAACAAATGGTTCCCAGGCACTGTGGCTCCCTCAAAAGTACAAAATATTTGAATTTGCTGCATCCACCCCTTCCTGCCCTGCACTCTACTCCCTACAAGGTTGCAGCAAAATAAATATATTTCCACAGTGCTGACCATAATCAAATTTAGTGATCCAGAAATTCAGTCTTGAGACTTTCCACTGCTGTCAGTAAGGGTACAGACTTTGGCTTTCAAATATTAAAGGCTAGGCAAGAGGGTGCAATTGTTATTCAACAGTCTCGAATTGCATAAACAGCAAAGGTGATTAGATTGCAATTCTCAGATGGTTTTACACAAGTTGTTACCTGCATGCTCATAACCATCCTGATATGAATTGTTGGGATTTACACCAAGATTTCCCCAATTTTCCCAAGAATAAAAGGTCGATTTCATGTTTTACTCTTTGAAATACCAACATTAAATCCAGAATCAATAATGAAGAAAGTTAAAATATTAAATAAGGTAAATTAGTTAGTTACCACATGAGTAATAATAAACCACTTGAAACCTGTTCTGCAGGAAGTATTTAGTCAGGAAACTGCATAATGTATAAGGAAGGGAAGGACATGGAACATATAGAGATTAAAGAAGAGGAGGTGCTTGCTCCCTTACAGTGAATAAAGGTAGATATACCCCCTTGGACCTTGAAGGAGACTAGTATAGTTCCATTAAAGATTGTTAAGAGATAATTTCACATACTTGTGGATTAAAATTACTAAAAGATTTAAAATTTATGCAAACTCAAATGTACTCAAACACAGTATGAGAGATTTTTTTTTCTAGCCAAGGCAAATAGCGCCTTTGGAAGACTACACAAAAGAGTCTGGAAAAACAACCAACTGAAAAATCTCACAAAGATTAGCAAATACAGAGCCGTTGTCATACCCACATTCCTTTTTGGCTCTGAATCATGGGTCCTCTACCGGCATCACCTACGGCTCCTAGAACGCTTCCACCAGTGCTGTCTCCGCTCCATCCTCAACATTAATCGGAGCAACTTCATCACCAACATCGAAGTACTCGAGATGGCAGAGGCCGACAGCATCAAATCCACGCTGCTGATCTAACAGCGCTGGGTAGGTCACGACTCCAGAATGGAGGACCATCGCCTTCCCAAGATCGTGTTATATGGTGAGCTCTCCACTGGCCACCGAGACAGAGGTGCACCAAAGAAGAGGTACAAGGACTGCCTAAAGAAATCTCTTGGTGCCTGCCACATTGACCACCGCCAGTGGGCTGATATCGCCTCAAACCGTGCATCTTGGCGCCTCACAGTTCGGCGAGCAGCAACCTCCTTTGAAGAAGACCGCAGAGCCCACCTCACTGACAAAAGACAAAGGAGGAAAAACCCAACACTCAACCCCAACCAACCAATTTTCCCTTGAACTTGCTGCAACCGTGTCTGCCTGTCCCGCATTGGACTTGTCAGCCAATAACGAGCCTGCAGCTGACGTGGACATTACCCCTCCATAAATCTTCATCCGCGAAGCCATGCCAAAGAATAGGTCGTATTAAGTCAGTTAAAATAATAACATTTATTTTTTAACTTTATTTATTCGTTCAAAAACCAAATATATGACATATGCAGCAATTAAGCATAAACATGAACGTTATTTTTTATACATAGAAATTCAGCCAACTCTCCTAAGGAGAGCCATAAAGAAAGAAAAAAGAAAGAATATTAAAGAAAAAGTTAAATATACATATTAAAATCTAATCAATATAAATTGAAATGTAAATATTCTGAGTATAACAACCACTTATTAATAACAATTATAATTATCACGCAAAACATACATAATTTTTTCTATTATTAAACAATATTTCATCTCATTATGCCATCTATTAATATCAATCAGATTTGTATCTTTCCACGCACTAGCAATACATTTTTTCGCTATGGATAAAGCTAAATATACAAAAGCAAGCTGAAACTTATCTAATTCCAAACCTTTCAGAGGTTGCAAACTACCCAATAAAAATACTTTTGGATCTAAAAGTATTTTAATCTTATACAGGTATTCTAAAAAAGATTGAATTTTCTTCAAAAAAGATTGTATATGTATACATAACCAAACAGCATGAAAAAAAGTTCCAACCAAATCACCACATCTAAAACACAAATCTGATTCATGAAAACTATATTTTTAAAATTTTTTCAGGTATCAAATATAATTGATATCTAACCAATTATCTTCAGAAAAAATAAAACCAATATCCACTTCCCATTTAATTTTAGATCTATCCCAACCCTTTTTATCCATACCATCCTGTAATATTTGATACATAGATGAAATATAACCCTTCTCTGGTACTTTCATAAGAAAAGTCTCAAATTTAGTAATTTCAGATTATATTTTACCAAAGATCAAATTTGATAATAAAGAAATAAAGAGTTCTTATCAATACCAAAACCTTCCCTCATCTGATTAAAAGATAAAAACCTACCCTCTTTAAAACAATCTCCCAAATTTTTCACACCTTTAAATCTCCAATGCAATAAACTTTGATTATGTATTGAAAAAGAAATAAGTTGATTATTATACAACAGAGTCAAAGCCGATAATTTACCCCTAGAGCCTGTCATTTTATTTTTATTTATCCATAACTTCATTAAATGTTTTAGTATAGGCACATTATATTGTTGTAATAAAGTTATATTCCATCTAAACAAAAATTGATGTATTTCAAATTCAGAAATACTTGCCATCTCAATTTTAGCCCAACTAGAAGGCTGTATATCAAATCCATCAACGAACTAATAAATTTAAGTTAGGCTGCTTCATAATTATTTTGAAAATATGGTAAACGTAGTCCCCCTAACTCATATTTCCAAGTTAATTTATTCTAAGCTACTCTCGAAAATTTACCCTTCCATAAAAACTCCCTAACCATTTTATTCAAATCTGGAAAAAAAAATGTATCAAGTAAATACGGAATAGATTGAAACAAATATTGTATACGCGGAAAGATATTCATCTTAATTGTATTTATCCTACTAATTAAATTAATAAGTAAATCTTCCCATTTAATCAAATCAGTTTTAATTTTTTTTCATTAACAGAGCATAATTTAATTTATATAAAGATTGATAATTAACATTCAAAATTATACCCAGATATTTAATTCGATCAGTCCACTTCAAATTAATAATATTCTTATAAACTGAATTATCTCCTTCACTTACCTGTAATATTTCACTTTTTTTATAATTTACTTTATATCCAGAAAGACATCCATATTGTATTAAACATTCCTTCAAGTGCAAAAGTGACTGAGCTGGGTTTATTAAATACACCAATACATCAGCAGCAAATAAATTAATTTTATATTCCTCATCGAAAACTTTCATACCTTGTATCTGTGTATTTTGTCTTATCAGCTGTGCTAAAGGATCAATCACTAACGCAAACAAAGCTGGTGATAAAAGACAACCTTGACGAGTTGATCGAGTTAACTTAAAGGATTCTGAAATCGAACCATTCGTCAATACTCTAGCTACCAGTTTACTATATAGAGCCCTAATCCAACCAATAAAAAAAGGACCAAACTTAAATTTCCCCAAAACTTTTTTTTAAAAGTTCCATTCAACTCTATCAAATGCTTTTTCTGCATCTAAGGATATCACCATCGGATAATCTAAAGATTGTTGAAATCTATTAATCAAACTAATCACGTGCAAAATGTTATCTGAAGCATATCTATTCTTTATAAAACCTGTTTGATCAATATGAATCAACTTGGGTAAAAATTTAGCCATTCTATTCGCTAATATTTTAGCTATTATTTTATAATCTACATTTAACAATGAAATTGGTCCTATATAAAGATACTTTCAAAGGATCTCTATTTTTTTTAGGAATTACTGTAATTAAAGCACTAGAACAAGACTCAGGTAATTCATAATGTTCTCCAACTTGATGTAATACATCCCCAAACACTGTAGATAAATCATCATAAAAAGTTTTATAAAATTCAACTGAAAATCCATCATGACCAGGCAATTTACCGTTCGGCATTTCCAGCATAGCCATTTTAATTTACGAATCAGTAAATGGTTCTTCTAACTCCTGTATATCTGCATCCTCTAATATCGGTAAATTCAACTGTGATAAAAAAAATCAATCGATCCAGTGTCTTGTTTTCCTTCAGATGTATATAACTTTTTATAAAATGAATAGAATTCATCATTAATCTCACGAGGTATATAAGTAATAAGAGAATTCCGTCTAACAGCATTAATGGTCCTCGAAATCTGTTCTTTCTTTAATTGCCACGCCAATACCTCATGTGCTTTCTCTCCCCATTCTTAATACCGTTGTTTAGTCCTATTAATCACACATTCAAATTGATAAGATTGCAAAGTATTATATTCCAATTTCAACCTAGATAATTCTATTTTCTGATCTTCTGTAGCATCTTTTTGAAATTCCTTTTCTAACTCATCAATTTGTTTCTCTAATTCAAGACTCTGATTTAATCGAGTTCTTTTTTATTTTAGAAGTATAACTAATTATTTGTCCTCTCAAATAGGCTTTCATAGCATCCCATAATACAAACTTACTTTGAACAGAATTAGAATTTTCTTTCAAAAAAATTAATTTATTTTTTCAAAAAATCAATAAATTCCATATTTTTAACAACATTGTATTAAACCTCCAACGATAAGCCATTTGAATTTTCTCAGAAGTTGCATATGTAAAATATAACAAAGAGTGATCTGAAATCACCCTACTTTTATATTTTGCTTGTTGTATTTTCCCTTGTAAATATGTCAATACTAAAAAGAATTCAATCCTCGAAAACAATTCATGTCTAGTTGAATAAAAAGAGAAATCTTTCTCTGTCGGATTAAGACGTCTCCAAATATCTACTAAATTAAGATCTTTCATCAACGCTTGGACGTGAATTGCCATCTTGGATTTCTTAACTTTCTTCGGATATTTATCTACTAAAGGTTCCAAAACACAATTAAAATCACCACCAACTAAAATATTATCATTAGCCTGACCCAAACATAAAAATACATCTGAAATAAATATTTCATCATCTGCATTTGGGGCATAAATATTAAATAAAGTCCAAAATTCACTAAAAATCTTACAATTCAATTTAAGAACACATCCTGCCTTTCCCTCCATTGATTGTAATTCAAAAGATAAATTTTTATGTATCAAAATTTGCTACACCTTTAGCTCTAGAATTAAATGAAGAAGAATATACATGCCCAACCCAGTCCCTCTTTAATTTCATGCTTTCCTTCACATTCAAATGTGTTTCTGTAAAAAAGCAATATCAATTTTCATTTTCTTAATATACGCCAAGACTCGCTTATGCTTAATTGGACTGTTTAATCCTTGAACATTAAAAGTAGCAAACCTCAACTTTGACATACCTACTATTATTACTAAATACCAATAATATCTTTATAGAAAAATTCAAATCAACATTTATAGGCCCTCCAATAGAAAAAAAAAATCACAAATTTAAAACTAACTAAAATGAAAATAAAAAAAATAAAGAAAATTCCCCCCCCCCAAAAAAACTACCAAAACGTGGCAAAAATTGGGTGTGGGTCACCCACCAGTGCCTGATGACTAGTAAAGAACTTAGTGCAAATCTCTCCCTCCCCAGCCAAACAATCAATAACATCAAAATATCATAATAACTAAAAAAATAGAATAAGAAAATTCTTCTTTTTATCCAAAAGATTCCAATTTTGGAGATCCCATTTCAGAAGGAGGTAGACTCTTTCCATTCCCATTCTTCCTATTTTTGCCATTTCTTCCATTTCCAGAACAACCAGATTTTTCTTTAGGAGATAATGGTGGACTATGTCTTTGTCCTCTTATATCTGGCAATGAATCAGCAAAAATCATTGCTTCACGTTCATTTTGAAAAAAACGAAATTGATAGTCTCCATAAAACACCTTCAACACTGCAGGGTAGCGAAAAGTAGACTTATAACCTTTACGCCACAAAACTTGTTTAACTGGATTGAATTGACGTCGACATAAATGACCTCTTGACTCAAATCAGGATAAAAAAAAAAACTCTGCTATTCTGAATCAATAATGGAGTTTATCGTTGTCTCACATTTTGCACTGCTAGTCGAAGTATTGCTTCTCTGTCCAAATAACTCAAGCATCGAATTATTACCGGTCTCGGTGGTGGACCAGCTGAGGGTGTTCTTCTTAAAGTTCTATGTGCTCTTTCCAGTACCAGTCCCCCAGAGAAAAATTCTTGCCCTAATATTTGCGGGATCCAGTCTTTAAAGAAATGAAAAAGATCTTGTCCTTCTATACCTTCAGGCAAACCAACAATTTTCACATTATTCCTTCTGCTTTGATTCTCCAAGTAATCTATTTTTCTTTCTAGCTCCTTCTCACATTCTCCTAGTTCTATGACTGATTTTTCCACCTTCAACACTTTTTCTGTGTTAGAAGTCACTTGTTGTTTACAGTCCAAAAAAGCAGTCTGAAATTTTAAAAAATTCTTCATAAGATGCATCCACACGTGCTTTAACCATATTTAATTCTGAATTTATACCAGCATTCATTTGAACCATTTCATTCATTTGAGATGTCAACAAAGGTTTATTAACAGCTTGAACAATAGCATTTAATTGCATACACTGAGATTCGGTAAATTTCAACTCTGCTCTCTCTGACATGGTGGCAGAACAAGGTAACTGCAGCTCCTGCTGCAATTCAACAGAAGGCATTTTAAAAGATTTACTGTGGGTCTGGACTCCCAGTGACGGCACTCCGACTTCCTCAGGGAGTCACCGCTGGACTCCCCCCTTATCTCGTTGTTTTTCCATCAATTCACGAAGATAAGCAATTTCTTCAGATTGAAGTGCTACCTGATGCATTTCCAACAATGGAGTAGTCTTCTTGCGTGCTCCCTCTGTTGAAATCGAAAGGCTTTCCAAATCGGGGTCCACTTCTTGGGAACACGCACCTTCTTCCAGAGAACGAGTAATTCCAGCGCCATCCTTCACTTGGTGAGTCATAGACATTTTTTTTTCAGCTCCCACAGGCAGTCTTTGAGGTTTAGACAATGAAGAGATTGAGCCTGGAGCTGTATCAAGTCGTCTAGGCCCCAAATCTTCAGCACTTTGAAATTGTAACTTCTTCTGCACTTTAGGTTTAATCTTACCATTAGTGGCCATAATAATTCTTTAATACTTTAAACTAAAATTTAAAAAATTTAAACTTGAAAACAAAGAGTTAAAAAACAGGTACTTAAAAGTCTGGCCAGAGAGGTCGAGATTACACGTCTAGACTCTACGCCATCTTGCCACACCCCCCTTTATATTTATTTCAAGCAATTCCAGTTTTCATTCTGAAATCTTTTTTTTATAATATTGACTCAAACGTTTCTTCTTTTATTTGGAAGAACAAAAAACCCTAGAATTAGTAAATTTAATTTACAAAAATTGAAAAAAGTTCAGAGGTATGGCTTTACCTAATTTTAGATTTCATTATTGGTTGCTAATATTCAATATCTAACTTTTTGATTTTTTAAAAATTCTGATGAATTGGATCGTCCATTATGGACAGATTTAGAATTGAGATTCCATTCTGGAGACGTGACCCACCCAGCGCAGCTGGATCTTCAGCAGCGTGGACTCGATGCTGTCGACCTCTGCCATCTCGAGTACTTCGACGTTAGGGATGAAAGCGCTCCAATGAATGTTGAGGATGGAGCGGAGACTACGCTGGTGGAAGTGTTCTAGGAGCCGTAGGTGATGCCGGTAGAGGACCCATGATTCGGAGCCGAACAGGAGTGTGGGTATGACAACGGCTCTGTATACGCTTATCTTTGTGAGGTTTTTCAGTTGGTTGTTTTTCCAGACTCTTTTCTGTAGTCTTCCAAAGGCGCTATTTGCCTTGGCGAGTCTGTTGTCTATCTCGTTGTCAATCCTTGCATCTGATGAAATGGTGCAGCCGAGATAGGTAAACTGGTTGACCGTTTTGAGTTTTGTGTGCCCGATGGAGATGTGGGGGGGCTGGTAGTCATACTGGGGAGCTGGCTGATGGAGGACCTCAGTTTTCTTCAGGCTGACTTCCAGGCCAAACATTTTGGCCAGAATGGAGGACCATCGCCTTCCCAAGATCGTGTTATATGGCGAGCTCTCCACGGGCCACCGTGACAGAGGTGCAGCAAAGAAAAGGTACAAGGACTGCCTAAAGAAATCTCTTGGTGCCTGCCACATTGACCACCGCCAGTGGGCTGATATCGCCTCAAACCGTGCATCTTGGCGCCTCACAGTTTGGCGGGCAGCAACCTCCTTTGAAGAAGACCGCAGAGCCCACCTCACTGACAAAAGGCAAAGGAGGAAAAACCCAACACCCAACCCCAACCAACCAATTTTCCCCTGCAACCGCGTCTGCCTGTCCCGCATCGGACTTGTCAGCCACAAACGAGCCTGCAGCTGACGTGGACATTTACCCCCTCCATAAATCTTCGTCCGCGAAGCCAAGCCAAAGAAGAAGAAAGAAGAAGAGAATTGAGATCTATATATCATTATACAGTGGCCTTTTTATTGAGTGCCTCTCTTCCATTTAGCTATATATTACGAATCTGGTTCCAATTTAGGAATTTTTTTTACTTTAAAAAATGTTGTCTTAGCTAGAGCTCTCTCTCCTAATTACTTATTTCAACCATCAATAATTGATCAATCTTTCTCTACATGGAAAATCAATGGTATTGTTTCTTTTGCAAATTGATTTAAGGAAGGTTGTTTAATGTCTTTTGAACAACTTGAAAGTTAATGTGACTTACTAAAAATTCTTAAATATTATATTACTGGATTTTCCATTTGTATAGCCACCAGATTTAGTTGATAATATTTTTCAATTGAATCCTTCTCAGAAAGGATTAATTGGAATTATATATGATAAATTACTGAAATTATGTCTAGTACTTCATGATAAGATTAAAAAGGCTTAGGAATTGGAACTTGCAAGACCCTTATTGGAGGATCTATGGGACAATATTTTTAAACTGGTGAATACATCTTCTATATGTGCCCGGCATTCATTAATCCAATTCAAAGCGGTGCATCGTGTTCACATGTTTCAAAGATAAATTGGCTAGTATTTGTGACAGATGGGAATCTGCAATTGCTACATTGACACATATGTTTTCATCTTGCCCACCCTTAGAAAACTAATGGAAATAAATGTTTTACATCTTTTCAACTATACTTCAGGTAGAGCTATGACCCAATCCAATAACTGCTCTTTTTGGGGTATTGACCCAGATATAGGGAGTCTCTCTGTACCTGTTTAGCAGTTTGTGGCCTTAGCTACATTGTTAGCGAGAAGAGCCATCCTATTCAAATGGAGACTCTAGACCTCCAACAATGTTTCAATGCTTTTCTCATGTAATGTCTACGCTAGAAAAAAAATTAGATATCATGTATTTGATTGATCGGTGAAATTTAAAGATACATGGAGACTTTTTATATCTTATTTTCATATGAGGTAAATGTTTCTAATGTGATTAGATGCATTTACTCTTCCAGATGAGATATAGTCTTACCTTTGTTTTTTAGATTTACGGTAGGATTGCAGAGGGATTTGGGCTGCTTAGAAAAGTGGGCTGAAAAATGGCAGATGGAATTTAATGCTGATAAGTGTGAGGTGCTTCATTTTGGTAAGAAGAATCAGAATAGGACATACGTGGTAAATGGGAGAGCATTGAGGAATACAGAAGAGCAGAAAGATTTAGGAGTAACGGTACATCGTTCCCTGAAGGTAGAAACTCACGTGAATAGGGTGGTGAAGAAGGCTTTTAGTATGCTGGCCTTTATCAATCATTGCATGGAATATAGGAGTTGGGAGATGATGTTGAGATTGTATAAGACGTTGGTGCGGCCTAATTTGGAGTTCTGTGTGCAGTTCTGGTCGCCTAATTATAGGAAGGATATAAACAGAGTGGAGAGAGTGCAGAGAAGGTTTACCAGAATGTTACCTGGGTTTAAGCATCTAGAGTATAGAGAGAGATTGGACAGATTAGGTCTTTATTCTTTAGAGCGTAGAAGGTTGAGAGGGGATTTGATAGAAGTATTTAAGATTATGAAAGGGATAGACAGAGTGGATGTGGATAGACTATTTCCGTTAAGAGGAGGAAAGATTAAAACAAGAGGACATGAGTTAAGAATTAAGGGGCAGAGGTTTAGAGGTAACATGAGGGGGAATTTCTTTACTCAGAGAGTGGTAGCCGTGTGGAATGAGCTTCCGGGAGAAATAGTGGCGGCGGAGTCAATTGTATTATTTAAGAAAAGGTTGGACAGGTATATGGATGAGAAGAAGATGGAGGGTTATGGGCATTGTGCAGGGAGGTGGGACTAGAAAGGGGTGTTTGGTTCAGTGCGGACTAGAAGGGCCTAATGGCCTGTTTCCGTGCTGTAATTGTTATGTTGTTGTTATGTAGTGATCAAAAACTACAAAATATATGTAACCCTCAGGATAAGCTGTTCAGGGCTTTTTTTTTGTTGCTTTTTTCTTTTTTTATTAGAGTAGGTTAGGTGAGATTTTTATATAATACTTTTGATGCATTTTTAAAAATTTTCACCCATTGCACATATATGATAATGTATTTTTAGTTTAATTCACTTTTCTTCATTGTCTTGTATTTCTTATAAAAAAAAACAATTTAAAAAGAAAGAAATTGCAGGGGCCCTGGCAGAAATATTTAAAATGTCCTTAGCTATGGATGAGGTGCTAGAAGATTAGAGGGTAGCTTATGTTGTTCCGTTCTTTAAAAAAGGGTCCAAAGTAAATCAGGAAATTACAGGCAGGTGAGCCTGATGTCAGTAGTAGGTAAATTATTGGAAGGTGTTCTGAAAGATTGGATATACAAGTATTTGGACAGCCAAGGTCTGATTAAGGACAGTCAGCATGGCTTTGTGTGTGGTAGATATTGTTTAACAAATCTTATAGAGTTTTTCGAGTAAAAGGAAAGGCTGTGTGTATTCTCTACATGGAGTTTAGTAAAGCCTTGGACAAGGTTCCACATGGAAGTTAGTTCAGAAGGTTTAGACATGAGATATCCATGGAGAGGTTGTAAACTGGATTTGAAATTGGCTTAATGGGAGAAGACAGAGAATGGTAGTGGATGGTTGCTACTCAGACTATATATAGGCCTATGATTAGTGGTGTTCCTCAGGGATCAATGTTGGGACCATTGTTGTTTGTTGTCTATATCAATGATCTGGATGATAATGTGGGAAATTGGATCAGCAAGTTTGCTGATGGCACTACAATTGGAAGCATCGTGGACAGCGAGGAAGGCTTTTAAAGCTTGCAGGGGGATCTGGATCTACTGGAAAAATGGGCCAGAAAATGGCAGACGGAATTTAATGCAGACAAGTGTTGCATTTTGGAAGGACAAACCAAGGTAGGACATATGGTAAATGGTAGGGCACGGAGGAGTGCAGAGGAACAAATGGATCTGAGAATACAGATACATAATTCCCTGAAAGTGGCATCACAGGTAGACAGGGTTATAAAGAAACATTTTGACAACTTGGACTTCATAAATCAAAGATTTAAGTACAGGAGTTGGGATGTTATGGTAAGGCTGAGTAAGACATTGGTGAGGCTAAATTTGGAGTGTTGTGTGCCTTTCTGGTCGCTAAACTACAGAAAATATATCAGTAAGAATGAAAGAGTGCAGAGAAGATTTACTAGGATATTGCTGAGTCTTCAGGTGTTGTGTTAGAGGGAAAAATTAAATAAGTTAGGACTTTATTTCTTAGAGCATAGAAAAATGAGGAGAGATATGATAGAAGTTTACACAATTATGAGGGATAAAGACAGAGATAAATGCAAGTAGGTTCTTTCCATTCAGATTAGGAGACATAAATACAAGAGGACCTGGCTTTAGGGTGAAAGAGGAAACGTTAAGGTGGAACATTAGGGGGAACTTCACTCAGAGAGTGGAGGGAGTGTGGAATGAGCTGCCATTTGATATGGTAAATGTGGGATCACTTTTAGGTTTTAAGAATAAACTGGATAGATTCATGGGTGGGAGAGGTCTGGAGGGTTATAGAATGACTGAAGTTCAATGGGACTAGCAGAATGAGGTTTTGGCACAGACTAGAAGAGCCAAATGGCCTTTTTTATGTGATATAGTGTTCTACAGTTCTAAGATATTCCACAATGATAAATAGTTATTGTTCAAGTTTCTATTTCACCAGGGATACAGTTGACAAAAGCATATCAAGCACATAGGAATCCATACCACAACCTGATGACAATACCAAAAAAAAGAGATTCCAATCACTGGAATCCGGAGCAGAAAACAAACTGATGGATGAACGGGTCAAGTAGCATTTGTGGAGGGGAAAAATGCTCAATATTTTGGATTGGAACCCACCATCAGTGCTGAGAGTGAGTGGGAAGATAGTCAATATAAAGAAGTAAGAAGAAGGGATAATCAATAAAGAGGTGAGATAGAGGGACAAGATGGGCTGGAGGTGGGTTGGAGGTAGAGACAGTGGCATGAAGGTGGTAACTGGAACCAAACAATAATATATATTTTTTTGTTTTTATGTCACCAGTTGGCTTCCATCTCTAATTCCCTTTCTCTACCTGTCCATCATTCCATATAACTCTGCCCAGCCTCTGTCTCTCCCTTCCCTAGATGTTCACTGACCTGTTCCTCCAGCAGTTTGTCAACAAAACAAAATCTCTAATATCTGGTTCTGAAGATTCTTAACATGTTATCCGATAAAGCTGAAGGTTTCTCAGCTATTGAACACCAAAGAGTCTCAACAAGGAAGACAGAGCATTCCCTAATGCCGGGAGGTTAGATGGGTAAAAGTGTTTTTTTGAAACAATATGTAGATAGTTCAACTAGGTCTGGGGCCATATGAGACCTTGTACTGTGGATGAGCTTAGCCAGATGCTTAAAGCTCAAGTGGGGGCACATTCTTTGAAAGTGACTGCAAATTTTAAGATTGTTATGAATGGGAATAATACTGTCTCTTAGGTGAAAATGCTAATTACAACAGTATTAGGCAGGAAGTGGGAAAATTGTATAAAAGTTGATGTTTAAAGGCAAATACCCATTTGACATATGGAGCATTTAAAGGCCTGTTAAGGACCAGCATGTTCCTATGAAGATGGAAGATAAGGATGGTAAGATATGGGAACATTAGGTGATGAAATATTGTAAATATAGTCAAAAAGAAAAATGCGTAAGGCTTGGAAGCTGATATAAAATATAAATAAAACATGAATTTAAACAAAATATTAAGAGGGTTAAAAGGGCCATCATACATCCTTAGGATGTAGGATTGTCAATAAATCTTAATGTATTTTGTATGAATATTAGGAGCAAGAGGATAGTTAGGAGAAGGGGAGGTCTACTCAAGTACACAAGAGGGGTTTAATGCAGTTTAAGGAGTTAAAAGTGCCAGAGGAAGTGGATGAGTTCCTGAATGAGTACTTCATCAGTATTCACCAAATAGAAAAGCATAAATGACAGTGTGATTAGGTTACAATTCTGGAGCATGTTGATATTAAGTGGATGGGATTGCTGGGCATCTTGAAAAATGTAAAGATGGATTAAGCCCTGAGGGCCTGATGGAATCTAAACCAGTATATTGAGGGGGGCAAGGAAGGGGATTGCTGGGGCCTTTACAAATATATTTGCATCATTTCTAGTCACAGGCATGGTTTGAGAAGATTAGAAAATTACCAATGTTGTTTCTATGTTTAAGAAGAGCGGAGTCAAAGTAGGAAATTTTACACCAGTGAGTCTTGGCTCAGTGCTAATGAAATTACCAGAGAATTTTTGGGACAGGATTTACTCACATTTGGAAGTATCTGGACTTGATAGGAATAATTAGTATGGTTTTGTTCAGGGGAGATACGGCCTCACAAATCTGATCAAGTTATTTTAGGACATATGAAGGCAATTGGTTAAGATGGAACAGCCAATTTTGTACATAAGGACTTTAGTAATGGTTGGCTGTTTCAGAAGGTTATTTCACATGGCATCCAGTAAGTTAATTGACTTGGCATATAAAAATGAAATGTGGTAGAGGGCTATTTTTCAGTCTGGCAGTTTATGACCAGAAGTGTTCCATTATGGTTAGTACTAGGACCTCTGTTATTTTTAATCTACATCAATGATTTGGATGAATATGCGGGTCATCTAATTAGCAAGTTTGCAGATAACTCGATAATATCTGGAGTTGTGAACGGTTCTTGGTTCTTGAGCCTCCAAAATATTCTGTAAAGAACTTAAACTGGAGGTGGGGGAGGATCTTCTTAAGGAGACTGGGTCTAGTTGTTGGAGTACGGTAGAGTGAAGATTATTCTATGCTTTAACTGCATGGGATAAGCATGAATTGCTGTATACATCTGTCTTGGAAGGTGGCAATACAATTTGGGTCGCATGCCCTTGCCTCCTCCTAGCAGGCTTGGGTTCAGTGTAAAATTAGTAGTCTATATCGAGCTGGCAGTTTAGCATTTTGTAAAAACAGGTCAGGCGGTGCATTTCATGTCTGTCTTGCAGAGAGCTCCCCTTTAATGAATCAAAGAGCTTTGTAACACCCACTTCTCTTCCATTTGTATTTGTGACAAATCAGGCTGCCTGTCTCTGGACTCTTTCGATAGTGGTAGAGTTGGTTTGTGAATGGGTTCCATGCAGCTACTGCGTATTTCAAATGTGGTCTGATGAGGGTGAGGTACAACTTCTCCTTGACAGAAGTTGAACAATGATGGAAGTTGCGTCTCAGAAAATTTAGGATTCCTGTTGCTTTCACTGTTGTATCATACGTGTGATCATTCCAATGCAGGTCATTCTGGATTTTGATGCCAAGGTGTTTGGTCTGTTTGGTTCCATCAAGGGTGACACCCAGGATTTTGTGTGATGTTTTTCCTGGTTTTCTCTTCCTGATGACACACATGGTTTCACATTTGGAAGGATTGAACTGCCTGGCCTATTTTTGTGACCATTCTACCATGCTATCAATATTTTTTTTCAGAGCATCCTCCTCACCAGCAGCACACAACTACTGCAAAGTGTATCATCCAAAAAAAATGCACCGCCGTTTCCTACCCATAATCATAATCTGACTTTCATAATCCGAACATCTCAAAATCTCTCCAGTTACTTTCTTCCTCTTGTGGAAGGTAGCACAAAGAGATGCACTCCAGAGATAGACATCAGTATTGCAAGAGGACTTATTTTCACTGTTTATCATTAAATGCCCTCAATGAAGTTCTTATTGGGATATTATCAGTTTATAAATCTATTTACAAGAACTTTGACTGAAAAATGAATTAATTAACTTCCTTTGTTAAAAACTCACTCCATGGCCATCTATCCCTCATACACCTGCATCAGTTTGTAAGCCAAAAAAAAAGGGAAAGCGAAACACTGGAGAAGATAACTTTCATTCATGCTGCAGATCATCAAAACTACATGTTAACTGCTTCAATCCCCACAGTTGTGGGGGATCGAGTTGATGGATGCTTCTGAATTCCATGGCAAAATGAAATTAACAAAAATGTTCCTGTATGACTTATCCTCTGGAAAAATAATGCTAATAATCAATAATCAGAGAAACTGCCAATTTTAGTTCACTTGGATAATATTTTACCGATTTCAGCAGGTTTAAGTTAGTTCGGACTTAACTGAAGGTGATTAAGTGCAAGTGCATCAACTTTCACGTTTTAAGACTGGGCTAATTTTAAATTGGACATACCTGGGCAAAGTTAAAAGAAATTAAATTTAATAAAATTTAAAAAATAGCAAATATAACAGCTATGCTTCCGTCTTAATAATTACTCTGATATTGTGCACCACAATCTACCTTTATCTAAAGGCTGGCTACAAGCCTCCAGCAACACTGTGGAATACAACTCCCTAGTTATCAGCAATATAAACTCAAAATGATTTGGAATTAAAAAAAAACAAAGCTAGGTGCAATATGATTTCAGGAATGGAAAATACTACAGCATACGGATTAATTTATAATATAATATTCCCAACATATTCTTAAAGATTTTCCATCTCAAAAGAATTGTTATTCTCTTTTAGACTAAACAGGAAAGTCTGCAGATGCTGTGATTGAAGTCCAATATATAAAAGTGCTGGAGAAACTAAGCAGGTCATGCAGCACCTATAGGAAGTCAAGGGTAACCAACGTTTCCAGCCTAAGCACTTTGTCAAGGCGTGAACAAAAATCAAGCAGGCATCTAAATTAAAAGGCCGGAGAGAAGGAAAGAAGGAGCAGGAGGAGCATAGTCCAACGGACAAAAGGTGATACAGGTGCTCTCCGACTTGTGACCAATGTGACTTGCGTCCATCCACGCATATGACCAAAATTTTAAAGAAAGAAAGAAAACATATACAACGGATCGCCCTTGTGTTCACATGTTTCTCCTCTCTGGGGTTCTGTGACACTCTGAACTGCCACTTTGTGCTGGCCCATGTTTTCATTACACTGTGTCTGTTTCTAGTCTCTGTTGGCCTCGTATCTTTCCCAGTAGATCTCTGTATCATTCATTCAACAGTTTTTACAATTTGTATGGTGTTAGGGTTAGAGTTAGTGTTGGGGTTATTGGTGGTGTTTCTTGGTAAGCTCGGGTCTGTTAGGGTGTCCCTGTGATTTGTCCTAAGTGTGCTAGCCCATGGAATCTGTTGCGGAGATTGCTGTTATTGTGGGGCTTCTATTTGGGTTGTATTTGAAAAGGGTTGAATCTGGGTAAGGGTGAGAGTTAGGATGTTAATATGTGGACAGCGGGATCATCGTCCCCCTAGTATTCACTTGTTTCCCCTCTCTGTGGTTCTGTGTCACTCTGTACTGCCACATTAGGGTTAAGATCAGGGTAAAAGTTAGGGTTAGGGTTAGAATTAGGTTGAAAGCTTGGGTCTATGATAGAGTGTTCCTGTAATTAGTCCTAAGTGTTCTGGCCCAGGGAGTCTGTTGTGGGATTGATGTTTGTTGTGGGGCTTCTATTTGTGTTGTCTTTGGATGGAGTTGAGACTGGGTAAGGGTGTTGATAGGTGGAGTCTGGGTAAGGTTGCCTCTGTGATTCCTGATTGTGTTCTGGCCTGGCAGAGTTAGCCGGATGGACTCAAGGCCTATGTGGGATTATATTGGGTTATTTGGGACAGTTTAGGATTAGGGTTAAGTCTGGGTAAGGGTACCTTTATGCTCTCTGGTTGTGTCCTGGCCTAGATTCTACCTCAGGCAGTGCTTGTTTGAGTTTGTTGTTAGGCCTTAAGGCCCTTGTAGGATTGGTTTTGGGTTGTTGGGGCTTTAGGATAAGGTGAATTCTGGGTAAGGTTGTCCCTGTGATTACTGGTTGTGTCCTGTCATAGGGGGTCTGTCCTCATCAGTGCCTGGCAGGGTTAGCCGGATGGACTTAAGGCCCATGTGAGATTATATTGGGTTATTTGGGTTTTTTTTAGAATTAGGGTTAAGTCTGGGTAAGGGTACCTTTATGCTCTCTGATTGTGTCCTGGCCTAGAGTCTACCTCAGGCAGTCCCTGTTTGAGTTTGCTATCAGGTCTTAAGGCCCTTGTGGGACTGATTTTGTGTTGTTGGGGCTTTAGGATAATGTGAAGTCTGGGTAAGGTTATCCCTGTGATTATTGGTTATGTCCTGTCATAGGGGGTCTGTCTTAATTCTGGCCTGGCCGAGTTGGTGGCCGCCATGTCGGCTGGTGGCCAACCTCTCGCAAGAGCTGGGCCTGGTGGCTGCCATGTTGAGATATTTCACCACATTTTAACTTCTTGTGTCCCTTTTTTCAGATTCTGTTGCTCAATATTCTGATAGTCAGACAGATTTTAGAGGCCAGCAGAGTCTTCAGAGTGCTCAAGGTCCGCAGCAACAAAGAGAATGCGAAGGATTTGAAGATGGAAGGAAATTGATCATTTTACTCTTCAGTATTATAGGTAGGGCGATTTTGACATACATCCATTCTGAGATACAACTGGCCATCCAGAAAGGACACGGACATACGTCAGGGAGAACCTGCAATTGGACATAGTTGGGAGAAAAGGAAAGATGAGAATTCATCAGGGGAGGAGGTGGCTCTGAGAATATAGAGCTGAAAGAAAGGAGACAGAAAGAAAACCAATGAAAGAGAGAGCTAGAGGAAAAGAGAAATAAGGAAAGATGGGTGGGGGGGGGGAGCAAACAAAAACCAGAGGTATGTGTTAATGTTATCTGGTTGGAGGGTACCTGCACAGAATATGAGGTGTTTTTCCTTCAATTTTCAGGTGGCTTAATTCTGGCAGAATATGAGACAAATATGTTGGCATGTAACCACTTTGCAGAACATCTTTGCTTAGCCTGCAAAAGTCATGCAGTGTTTCCAAATGTCACTTTGATTATCTTTCCTAATGTTACTCTGACCTCGGCCTGTGACATCTTACATCATTTCATGGAACAGTACACATCTTCGGACTAGGCTTGAGGACTTAATATTTAAATCAACAATTTCATATAGCCATCCTTTCCAGTTGTATCAGAAATATCCAGTTTCAATGAAAAATTCAAGTGTAACATATTCACTTCCCCAGGGAAGCTGCCTGACCTGAAGGGCATTTGTCTTATTTAAAACTTCCAGAAGCCACTCCATATCTTGCAGTTGCAGGATTGCTTACATTTTGACTTCTTTCTTCTGTCGTCATTGAGCACCTACTTGCAACTTCTCCAAATGAACGATAAACAATTGGTAAGTTTAACTGCCCGCTCACAGATGGTATTAGCAATATTTTGCTGTTCGGTTTTTCTTGGTCTCCATGCTTACACAGCTATTTCAGTTGTTCTCTCCACTCCTCCTCTTTTGCACTTTAAACTCCCCCTTCTTCCTAACTTCTTAGTTCTGGTGAATAAGCAACTTCAAGATCTACCAGTGCTCCCCCCTCTTCTCTCCCCTCCCTTCACCTTTTCATTCCAGCATCTGCCCGTTTCTTGCTATTCATGGTGTAAGCTTTCAGTCCAAAACATCGACTGCCTTTTGCCTTCCATGGAAGCTGTCTGATCCACTGAGTTCATTCAGCATTTTTTATGTTTACCCAGAATTCCAACATCTGCACCCTCCTTGTTTAACCATTAATCCAGTGCTCTCCCACAGATAATGCCTGATCTGCAATGTATTTCCAGTATTTTGCTTTTATTATACATGTAACTTGCAGTTTTACTATCATTATTGCTCAATCACTTTTCTCTTTGCTACTGAACACATCTTCCATATCACAGATCTTTCATTCTCTCTCCCCACATACTAGAATATTTTTCCTTTGTTCCTGGTTTTCAGTGAAGAATCATTCACCAAAATAACAAGTCTGTTTCTCTCTTTGCAGAAGCTGTTCAGCCTTTCTCTTCTTAACATAACTTACTTTGTTGTGGAGCTTTGAAACACACTTCGCTCCGATCACCAGCTCACACCAGTCAATCGGCATCCAAGTTTGAAACAGCAGTCATCTGATCCAGAAATCAGTTCTTTGTAATACTTTAAGTGACAGGACAAATTTAGAAGGACATAATTTAGTACAATCTTGGTTTTATTAGGGAGGCAAATTAGCTGCTGTAAAATTACCTCTTAGTGTAAGCTAATAGCCAAATGAATCAGAGGAAATTGATGGATAAAAAACAAGAAATAATAATTTGCAGTGAAATAAAGAAGGAGGAATAGAACTAATGGAATTCCCCACTTCCATGTGAGACACCAAATATTTTTTTTTAAAATCAATTAAAGCTTAAAACCACTTCACAACACTAAAACTTTGAATTTAAAATCTGACACAAGAGCATGAGATAATACAATAATGAAATAAATACTTGCTTGATTTGCTAAACAAGGCTCAAATTAGTCAATTAATTTAATATTTTTTTTCCTGCATTTGTGCAACTTAAGTGGATCATTTCTCACTAATCAGTTTTAAATGAGGAGCATTATTTGTGCAGGTTACAGTATCCCCATCTGTTGGTGGAGAAGAAAAGAGCAAGCTTCCGGACTCGCAGGACAACAGTACCAACTCCCAGTTTCTAACACCAGACCACTGGACAAGGTTTCACTAAACAGTTCATCTGAGTGGATGAATGTGGCAACCCAGGCTAAAGGGAAGAACAGGAAAGAAATAATCAAGAGAGGCTGAACAGACTGTTTTTTTTCATCTGAACTACTAATATTTCTCTAGACTGACAAGATTTTGAACTGCCATCTCAAATATCCCTTATGGTATAAATTTTGAATCCAATGCATGTCTGTAGATAAAGTGATTATAAATATCTGTTTTCGAGTCACCTGCCTCATTGGAAAGTTGCATTGCTGCTACCAATCAGGTCCTTCATAATTTTGCACACCTCAACTAAATCTTCTCTTGGTCCTAAGTTTCAAAGAATCGACTCTAACTTATTAAATCTTTCCTCTTACTTGATATCTTTTACCCCAAATCCTTTGATCTTCCCTGAGCCCTCAATGCTTCTAAAAAAAAATCTGAGGTATACACTGCAGCCTACCATGGAGGAGGATCACAACCTCCTAGGGCACATATTAATTACAGAGAAATATTCCAGGAGCTCGGTTTCACCATCTACTCAATCGAGTGATAGGAACCAAGATTTCGGACACTTCAATTTTATTTTCCATTGATATCTCAAAAAGAAACATCTTTGAATTAATCATTTGATGAAAAATCTTTCAGGTTCACTGCTGATCACAGCATGTCTTATGAAAATGCCTTCAAATATTTCTTCCAGAACAAAATACAACATTAATTTCCCCTGCAATCATTCAGATCTTGTATAAATAAGTCCAAAGTTCTAATATGAACTACTTCTCTCAGTAACTCGATCCATCTGGTGAGCAGCTCCTTTAGGAAGGAGCAAGTTTCTACTCTCTTTAATTTGGATGTTGCTGGAGCCAAGTTTGTAAGTGTATTTTTCCTACATGGAGAATTGTCCATAGGGAATGTTGATGAGCTTACCAACAATGACTATTGGATTTATTTTAATTGGGTAAAAAAATCTTAGGAAATACACCCACACATTTCCAAGTTTCTCTCCCTGTAAAATAGATGAAGCACCACATCAGTGTTGAAGTAGTCAATCCCTACATGAATACTAATAGTGCATACATTGGTTTAATCAATATTTTGACCACTTTAGCACACTACAAATCAGAACAATATAAAGGTTCTATTATCCATCATCTCAGAAGTGATTACAGTTATAGTTTTAATTTTAGACACAGCAGTTAAGAGATTGAAGCAGCAATGTAAAATCTTTCCAAACTAAACAAAATTCATAGATCCCGTGGTACTGGCAACACACGATGTATGAAATATCTGTGTTTGCCGAGACAGACCAAATCATTTATTTTCCTTTGCAACACAGCGAAGACATCCAACACTCAACCCACAATTAATCCTTGTGTTTTAACAGATCTTCAACTAGTCAGACTATTAAATGATAAGTTATAATAGACAGTTGAAAGGATGCACCTAGATTTAAGAAGGCAGATATTATACACTTGGGAATTTATAGACCAGTCGTCTTAATATCAAACCCAGCTGGTCAAATAGTGTACTTTATGTAGCAAAGGCAAAGATACATAGCCCACGTTTCGGGCCTTTCATCAAAGTATAAACAAATGTCAGCAGGCATCTAAACAAAATGGTCATGGGGGTGGGAGTGCGGCAGCAAGAGAAGCACAGTCCCAAAGGCAGGAGGTCAAGGTTGGGTGAGTACATGGTCGTAAAACTTGAGATGGGGAGCAGTGACGACAATCACTGTACTTTACGGGAAAGGTCAGTAAACCCATACAAACAAAGTTTTATTTATACAAGGAAACAATTGAAAAGTGGAGTAATTATATTAAATCAGTATTGAAATTTCTTTCAACGACAGAATATAGGTTGCCATAAAGGATATTGAGGTACCAGAGAAGTGCAGATTTATTGCCAGAAATCCACGAGTTTGCAATGTACTAAGAAAGGACAAACAGGTTGAATCTTTCATCTCTTGAGAAAAAGGAACTGAGAGGTTATCCAATTCAGGTCTTTAGAATTAGGAAGGGTTTTAAAAAGGTGAATGCACTGATAAAAAGAAAAAAAAATACATCCATATGGGAATGCATGAAACAGGCACCGAGAAATCTAGTTGGGTAAAGAAGATCCTTGTGAATTCACGAAGAATGGTGAAAACATGGAACTTGTTCTCGCAGAGAGTGAATAAAGCTAATGGTATAAATGATTTTAAAGAGGAAGCTAGACAAGTACTTGTGAGAGAAGGAAATTGAGGGGGTAGGTTGATACCTTCAGGAAGATATGGATTTAACTGTTAATATACTAACATTGATCTCAGTATTTTTAATTTGGATATGGCACATTGAATACACAAACCATCAATATGTATTAAATATTTCATTCTTGAGCTACTGGAATGGTATTTCAGTTCCAGAATCCAAATCTAAGTGATGTATATGTGCAGAAAGAAAATGTTAATAATTGCAGACTACATTCACCTGGTTCAGTGAGCTTCAACTTGCACAATATAAAAGCAAATATTAATGGGTTTTTTTCACATTATATTTTAACAACCTTCTTCATATGAATATGTTTATTGATCATTCTTTAATATGCCTTCAGAATAATTTCTTTTTTTTAAACTATTTTATTTACATTTTTAAAGCCAAATATGTAAACAACAAAAACAAAGAAAAAATTGAATAGAATAAAGATAACTATCTCCATACATAATGGCTAGAATCCCCCAGCTTCCCATGAAAAGTTAATAAAGAAAAGAAAATCCCAAAGAAAAGGAGTGAAGAGGAGAAGGAGAGAGAAAAAAGGAAAGAAAGACAGAAAGAGGGATTGTCAGGGATCTGTCATCTACCCCGCAAGTTTCACATTTTCATGATTTACTTGGATCTCGAGGGGATGTTAGCATAGGTCTCATGGGTGAGATGGGGCACAATTAAAGATTTCCAGCTACGTCTTGTAGATATGGCTGCCATATTTTTAAGAAAATGTCATACTGATTTCTGAGGTTATAGGTAATCTTCTCAAAGGGAACACAGCTATGCATTTGCACATTCCAATGGGCTATACCTCAATGCAAATCAGACTTACAAGTAACATTTTCTGGCCACTGCCAACGCAATCTTGACAAATATTGTTTACATGGGGACAACTTCATTTTAGGTCTTACACCGTCAATATTCCCCAGTAAGAATAGTTCTGGGTTCAGTAGAAATTGAATTGTTTTAAGAGTTTCCCCAGATTTACCCAAAAAAGGTATTTACCTTGGAACATGCCCAAGTTGAATGTAAAAAAAGTTCCTATCTCCTCATCGTAATCTAAAGAATTGATCAGAAATGTCTGGTTTTAATTTAATTTTTGCAGTGTGAGATAAAACTGATGCAAAAAATTATATTCCTCCAATCTATATCTTACATTTATTTGTGCTTGTCATATAGTCACAACATAAGTCGGTCCAGGCTTGATCACCAATAGTTACATTTAAGTCTGATTGCCATCTCTACCTAGACTTATGTAGCCCTTGTTTAGGGGTTCTCATTTGAAGTAATACATTGCTGAATTTCTTTGTGTTTACCTTTCGAATCAGAATCTCCACATCACTACACTTAGATAGAGTCATTGTCAGGCCCAGTTTAACCCTGATGTATGGTCTTAACAGAAAATAGCAGAATATTGCATTGTTAGCATACTTGTTTTTTTAATTGTTCAAATTACATAAGTTGGCCCTGCTCACAACAATCGTCGATAAACCTAATCCCTTTCCAGGACCAGATTACGAAGGGAAAAATGTCGCTGAAATTGAATCGTTGAACTGCCAAGTCAAGTCCCAGAGCAGGAGAGCTGTGGCAAGAATGAGTGCTTTATGTTTATAGATGGTCAGTGCCCCGCGACAGATACAGGAGCATTAAAAGTCACAACGTTGGGCATATCCGCCTGCTTCCTTCATTAGATCTGTTGTACAGTGATCAGGGCTCAGATAATCCCAGGGTTGTTCACTGGAGGTGTCCTGTACTGACAATTTACCCATTGTTAAGGATATAAGTCTATTCTAACTCAGGGGTGATTTTGGAGATAGTCCCCCCTTAGTCCCCATCTGGTCATTTATTTTGCTCCAAATATCTATTATATGTTTTAACAAGGGGGCTTCTTTCTCACCAGATATTGAGTCCCATTTATATATAAAGTCCTCTGGTATCTTCTGTCCCACTTTATGCAATTCTATTTTCACCCACGAGGACTTACAGGGAGGAAAGAAATTTAGTTTGGGCCACCCAATAATAATTTTTAAAGTTTTGGAGTTGTAAACCTCTCAGCTCATATTTGCATGATAATTTTTCTATGGAGACTCTAGTCATCTTACCTTTCCAAATAAATTTTCTGACATTTATTTAGTTCCTGGGATAAAAACTCTGAGGCAATGGTATAGGCAGTGTCTCAAAGAGATATTTGGCTCTTAGAAATATGTTCATTTTTTACACAGTTGGCTCTACCAACTAAAGTTATTGGCAGACCATTCCAACTGTTCAAATCTTCTTTAACCTTTTTAAGCAAGGGGAGATAACTTAATTTGTATTAATTCTGTAAATTATTATCTGTTTTAATCCCTAAATATTTTATCCTATTTAGTGTCCATTTAAATTGATTATTTCTTTGACATTGACCTTACCTGTAAGCGGCATCATTTTGCTTTTATTCCAATTTATTTTATAACCCGAGACTTTCCCATACTCTTCCAGTTTTGAGTATAATTTCTGTAATTAAGTTACTGGTTCTGTCAAATCTATCAATACATCACCTGCAAATAAATTAATCTTATATTCCTCTTGGTTAACGCTGAATCCCTTAATGTCTGGATTTCGCTGAATTGCTTCTGTTAACAGTTCTATAGCCAAAATAAAGAGAACTGGAGATAATGGACATCCTTGTCTACTAGATGTAGTTAATGGAAAGGCTGGAGAAATTTGTCGATTAGTTACAACTTTGGCTTTAGGTTCATAATATAATGCTTTAATCCAATTTATAAAAATTTGCCCTAATCCAAATCTTTCCAGCACTTTAAATAAGAAATCTCATTCCAGTCTATCAATTGCTTTTTCAGCTACACTCAAATCCTTTCTCATTTGGGCCAAATGAATTATACTAAGCAGCCTGCTTACATTACCAACAGACTGTCTCTTTTGCACAAAACCGATTTGATCCATACATTAATTTTGGCAAAATTTTCACCTGTCTGTTTGCTAAGGCTTTGGCAATAATTTTATAATCCAAATTCAATAATGAAATTGGTCTATAAGATTACTGTTTCAATGGGTCCCTATCTTTTTTTAAAGTATCACTATAATTGTTGCCATTGAAAATGATTCTGGAAGAGTACATGTCACAACCACCTAATCTAACACCTCCATAAAGAAAAGTATCAAAAGATCCTTAAATTCTCTATAAAATTTAGTGGGAAACCTACCCTCCCCAGAGACTTGTTGACTATTTTACAATTGACTCAAAAATGCAGCAAAAAGTGTTAGTTATTTCTGCTATATCCTGCCGCCGCCCCCCCCCCCCCCCACTACTTCTTCCTCCAACCAAATGGCCCTACCAGACTTACGAAGGGGTTCCGTTCTGGGACTCAATCTGTAAATTAAAATTATTGTGTTGAAATTAGGCAAAACAATGCGAGATTTGCCGAAAAGAAACATGAGATTTCACTGAAAAAACACCAGAACAGGATCCTCGTAACTTTGAAATTTCGTATACTGGGACTTCATAAGTAAAGTCTATCTGTATATGTGGATTATGGAGAAACACGTGGGCTCCCTGTCTGTGTGGAATATTGTGGAGTGTGGGTGGTCACGTATCCTCTCTGTTTGAACCTTATTCAGAAGTTACATCACCTGTCAATCAAGATTTGTGCTCACCTTGCCTTTGGCTTGTTTAAATTACCTAGGGTCATTAATGGCTAGGCACTCAGATCAGAACTGTATAAAGCATTGATTCATGGCATAGTGTTCCAAGCCCCGGACATTGCTCTATGCAAGGTCGCTACCGTGGAAATCGCTGGAAGAGTTATGGGTAAAGTGTGCACTACACGAAGCTGAGTCGTAATACAGCAATAGATCAGATTGGTTCAGGGAACAGGGTGTATGTGCGAAAGTCCCTGTTGGTAGTGTGTACTCAAGCCTGTGAGTGTGTAAAGTATAGGTGACCACTGGTATCGAAGTCCAACCTAGATCCGATGTGAACGTCTATATCATTATTTAAGTAATATATTAATTGAGTACCGTTTGACGCTCTCCCCTGTTTGTCTCTTGTGTGTTAACTGAAGTTATGTGTGATTGTAACATTTGTGACCAAACTTGACTCTCTTTGAACCCACCTAACTTGATACTCTTCGACACAGACTCACATTGGAGTTCAGGGGCAGAGAAGTACAATCACCTCGTTCAAATGCAGAGCTGCACAAAGCAACACTGCTTTGACACTGGGTAGATTTGGAGTTCCAAGGGATCCAACAACTGGTTCACTGGTCCGTTTAGTTATTGGGATCATCATGGATGCCAGCCCAAAATTTTTCTCAACATTGCAAAAACTTTTACTAATGCCAGTTATACTTCAGTCCTGAAAATAAAACAATCATAGGCAGATGAAAGGATAGTCGAACAACTTTAGCGCATTCCACAGAGCTAACAGAGCTGCTACTACCTGTGCTCAATCCTGATCTCCAAACCTGTCAATGTGGAGTTTGCACATACTACATATGACTGCATGGGTTTCCTCAATGTGCAGGTAGGGAGGTTATTTGGCTGCTGTAAATATAGTTTGGTAGAATCTGGCTAGGTGCATGTATGTGTTGGTGATTAGGTTTGTAGGTATGGGAATGTGAAGAGAATAAAAGTATGCAAATGTGTGCTTTATGACCAATGTGAAATGGATTGATCTGTTTCCATACTCCTTGACTCAACAAAGACTCCAAACTGCGACTCTGTTTACATTTAATGTTAATGACCCTGTTATGAATGTAACAGACTGTTCCGACCACAGATAATTTAATTCCACTCTCAATGGAACTAACAAAGTCAACCAAAACATTTAAAGATGTTAATCTTTCAATGTAATCCTTAATCGTAGAATAAAAATGATCTGGGCGTCAAAGTGCATGATTTGCAAGAGGTTAGTATTTAGATGCAGCGAGTAATTAGGGAAGTAAACAATTTGTTGCAAGGGGAAACAAAGCCACCATAATTGTGCTTAGCTGCAAATCTATATAGTCAATTATAAAGATAAGGGCTATGTAGAAGCCTCCATTCACACAAGTGTGATTTTCTGGCTACTCTTCCCCCAACCAATCAGTTGAAAGCAGTTGTTTTCCACTCTGTATTCCAAGTGAGCACTCTTCACCCCCAACATTCACTCCACCTTACCACCTGGTTCACAATGGTACATTTCTCTTCATATTCCTTTCCTCTCCTCTCCCCTGGACTTGGTCCCAGCTCCCCTTCCCCACAATCCCCTGGCATAGTCCTTTTACCAATTGCACTCCACAATCAAAGAAGGATAGTATTGAACCACCAAGTCTGTGTCAACCATCAACCATGTCCTTGTGTCGAGCTTTCCCGTTTCACATCCCTTGCTAGTGGAAGCAGGTACTGTAGAATCATTGCTCATCTCCCTCTCCCTTCGATCATGCTTAGACCCTCATTCCCTTACCAATCATAAATGGTGTGGCAGTTCCTTTTATTTTTAAACTCGTGTTAATTATTCTTTCCGCTTTTTTCCTTGCCACTCTCCTGTCAGCCTTGCCTCCTCTGTGGCACCCATAGTCCACATCTATCCCTCTTCAATTTTCTCTCAATATCATATCAACCCCAGGGTCTTCTCCATCTCTCTGGAACCAAGTTTTTAAAAAAGCAACCATTAGCCAGAAAAAGTAAAACTCAAAAATCTGCAGACATCATGCTATATAAAGGCCACTGCTTGACCTGCTGACTTTCTGCAGCTGTGATTTTTACATCAGCCAGAATTATTTTTTTTAAACAATTGCTGTTCTATAATATACTCAATTGTTTACAAAGTCCCAGCCCCACTGCTGCTGCGAATAGTTGAAGAAAGGAACTCAGCAGCTGATTTTGTGTGGGAATTTCAATCTTCTGCCAATCCCCATTCATAGTATACAGCTGCATTAGACTGGTTTTATGGCTTCAGCAAGGCCAAAGATTGTTCAGTGAATGGTGGCTCGTTGATATCAAACATCAAAAGCCAGTATGGTAAGTCACATTAAATATCACATGAGGCCTGTTTCAGTTACCTTTGCTCAACCTGTAATCTCCATTTTCAGCAATTTCAAATTTTATCAACAAATTATATTCTAGGTTTGAGACAGAATTTGCAAACTCAGAATCACCAATTCCCCGAAATGCGCCCTTTCAGTTAAATTCAGTTTCAACATCTATTCTCTCCATTCCATCACAATGATCACATTCAATCAAAACAATGTCAGATTTTTAGCATATTTCTCTCATATTTTTAGCTTCTGACAATTATTGAAAACATAAATAAAACAATTTAATTACTTCATGTTGTTCAGGTCCATTCCTAATTGGCCTTCCTTCTATGCACTGATATGTAGATCTTTCCCCCCTCATATCACCTTCATTGGCTGTATTCTCTTTCACATTGGGAACTCAAAGGATAGGAAATGATGAAACCTAGACACCTTTCCCAGTTACATCCCTAGTTGTCTTGCTGCCTGGGAGTGTCAGAGAAAGCTGTGCTAACGTACAAACAGGCAACACTTGACAAAGAGCACTAAATCCATCAAGATCTCCAAATATTCATTTTGTCTGGTTGGCAAGAAATACAGGCACCGTTCTGTTAGATTGAAGTTTTGGAAACATTGAACTCACTGCTCTTAAAATAATATGCTACTCTTTATCAGGGGAGATGTTCAAATTATTTACTGTGTAACTGTACTGTTTATGTAGGATTAGCTCAGTGCTTACTTTGGCTTTATAAGCGAAGCAATTCAGATGTTGTAATATGATATCTGTATACAGTAAAAGTTACAAAATGACTGCAACATCTGAGATAAAACAAGTTAGAAGTTTACAGTTTACATTATATTATTTAGTGATCCATAACATAATCCAAATTAATTCAAACATTACATCCATTCCTAATACAAATCTACCCTAACACCAAGGGAAACCAGATGAAGTAATAAGTTATGCTACATTACAAACTTATCAGGTATAATCAACAGGATTAATTTTTTTAACTGTAAAGATTTCCCACAAAGTATTATTCCACTTGGAATAAAGCTCAAGGCCAGCCAGAGTTCCAAACAGCAGCAATCCAACAAATTATGTCATTATCATGAGGAGGGCGGAGTAGGAATACAAAAACATTCAAGTAGTCTTAGAAAAAGTCTCAATTGCTGATCCAATATGCAAAATGCTGTTACCCAAAAGAAACCAGAAATGTTGTGCAATTTCAAAGCAATGATGGCTATCCAGGTAATTCAGCTGTACGTGAATGACAAATGAAACAATCCATATTATTGCTAAATGTGCACTAGTTCAAAAGTTAATGAACAATTGCTTTGTTGTCATGTGCAACAAAATACAGCAAAAAGCTTAATTTTGCATGCTTCCCGGCAATCCAAGTCGAACTGCAGGTAGTACAGTAATAACAAAAGAAACAAAACAGGAGCAGTGTTACAGTAGACAAGGGCACAGAATATAGTGGAAAACTGCACGAAACAGTCATGAAAGACAATGCAAGCACATCATCTTTTGCCACAGAGATCCAGTTAAGAGTCTGATAACAAAAGCTATAGCTTATGAGTTCATATTATGTTATCCCTTCACCAATGGTGCTTCCTATCTCCCTTTCCACTTTAGTCTTGAAGTGCCCTGACCCAAAATGTGAATAACTATTTCTCTCCATGGATGCTACCTGACGCATCAATTCTCTTCAGCTTCTCACTGGCTGCCTGTGACACATGACCAACTTCCCAATTCATTTCATGGGTAGCTATTTTTTAAATGTACTCAAGTCCAATGAATGTTTGTAAAAATCTTAAGGATTTATTCTACTTTTTTCTGATTTTCAATCCTTATTCACATGAAATAGTTTGATCAAACATTCAACTTTTTAAATAGATTTTGAAGGCATGGAAATCCTTTGGCAACATAGCAAAGAGTTGTTCTGCTGCTTTCCCAATCACATGATAACTTGCATATTGTGGAAGACCTTGATTGCCATCATGCAAGTTCTTGGTCACTGAAGATGTGGCCAGTTACCATTTCCAAGGTTCACCAGGCAAGCAGACATGCTGTTGAAATTTTTGTAACTCAGCAGGAATGAAGACAAACATTTGGTAAAAAAAAATTACACATTCAAATTAAAGCAGCAGTGCATAAAAAAAGTGATAGATAAAAAGGAAAATGGGATGCAGGTAAATGAATACATGCAACAAAACAGAACCTTTAGTCATCAAATATTTAGGAGTCAATAGCATTATCACAATCTCTGAAAGAACCTGACCATATGCAATATATATGAGCATAAATATTTACCTCTGCTGCAATAAGGAAGATTTCATCATGGATGTGTCTCATGCCACAGGCTATGACTCCAAGTCCAACTCCAGGGAAAATATAGGCGTTGTTACCCTGGCCTGGATGTAACACTTTCCCACATGGCATTGTAACTGGATTAAAGGGACTTCCGCTTGCAAATATTGCTTGGCCCTGTTACAAGTATTGAGAAAATGGTCAGAAAATAAACATTAGGGAAAAGGACACATTTTTCAATAAAATCAAACTAAAAATTACAGTGAAAAAGCAAAGTTGTAATTTTGTAAAAGCAAAATATAATATTAGAATATTATATTTCTAAAAGAGACATCATATAAATTCCAAGAATTCATTCTCTCCGTACTCAGTTGGGTATCAAGCCTGAGGCCCTCTGCAAAATTCCAGGTCAAATTGTTTTGCAAGATCAGACTGTGGGCAGTGGATAAGGAGCTTTACACATGAAGTAGGAAAATCAGAATAAAACCAGATAGCTACATGATCTGTGACATACAACTGGCCTGCCCAGCCCACTGTCATCTTGAGGCATGTTGGACATGATCTGCATATTGCATCAACTCCAAGAAAAATGCATGGAGCACCATTGTTGAACCTCAGAAACATGACTCCCTCTCTAACAAGCAACTATGGTGCACATTTCTCAAATCTAGCATTAAACTGTAATCCTGACCAATGGGTCCACCATACATTTCAGTGGAAGACCATATTATGTTCTTTGTTGACTACAGTTCAGCATTCAACACCATCATCCCCTCAAAACTGAAGAGCAAACTCCAAGACCTGGGACTCAATACCTCCACTGTATATATTGAATTTTCTCACCTAAAGACCACAATCACTGAGGATTGGTAAGAACATCTCCACAATTTCCATCAGTGCTAGGGCACCACAGGGCTGCATTCTTAGCCCCCTAGTCTACTCAATTTATACCTATGATGTGTGTCTTGATATGACAATAGCACCATCTACAATTTTTTTCTGATGATGCCACGGGTAGTGGATTAAATGAATTAAATGCGTCAGTAAACACAAGGGAGATTAAAACTTTGCTGAATGGTGTACTAACAAAAACTTCATACTCAATGCCACCAAACCAATGAGCTGATTGTGACTTTAGGAGGGGAAAACCAGACGTGTATGATACAGCGATCACAGGGGATCAGAAGTGGAAAGGGTGAGCAAATTTAATTTCCTGGGAGTCACTATCTCAGAGGATCTTTCCTGAACCCAGCACACAAATAATATCATGAAGAAGGCATGTCAGTGCCTCTACTTTGTTAGGAGCTTGCAGAGGTTTGTCATGGCATCAAAAAGCTTGGAAAACATCTACAGATGTGAAGTAGAAAGAGCGCTAACGGTCTGTATTACAGCCTGGTATGGGGGCACCAATACCTTGGAAAGCCCTGCAAAAGGTAGTGGACGCAGCCCAGTATGTCACAGGCAAAACTCTCCCCACCTTGAAGAAAATCTACATGAAACACTACTGTCAGAGAGCACCCAGGACATACTCTGTTCTTGCTGCTGTCATTAGGAAAGGCTCACACGACCAGGTGCAGGAATAGCTGCTACCCCTCCACCATCAGACTCTTGCACAACATTTAGAGACTAATTTAAGGATTATTACTTATTCATTATTGAATATTTATTTTCTGTATTGCACAGTTTGCTTGCACTTCCTTCTTGTTTACATCTGTCACTTGTGTGTACATATTTTTAGGGAAAAAAAAAATCTCAGGGTTGTGTGATGTCATATATGTCCTCTGACAATAAATCTAAACTTTGGCGCACAAGTGCTAACTGATGGATTGGTAAAGGATGCCAGAGAAGGGGACAAAAACCACAGTAGCAGAGCAGGTCAACCAGGACTGGGTCGCATGACTGCTGCAGTCAGAGAGGCTTATGACAGTCCCTTGCTCAGAGTGCAAGCAGCGAACTACGGCTGCTAAGGTAGGTATCAGCTCTGTTTACCAATAGGTGGTTGGAGGTCTCGCACCAGGCCACAGGGTGAGAGTGACGTAGGCCTGAATTAACCATTAAACAGAATAGGCACATGCTTAAGGCACCAAGGGAAGGGGGCACCAGAGAGTTTTTTTTTCCAGAGCTGGTGCAGCTGAACTAGAGTGCCACAAACAGGGGGCACCCACAAATAATGAAGAAATAACATTGATACGAGCCCAGAGAACTTAAAAACTAGCAGCAACAGAAATTCACCAAGACCATGGCTACTTGAACAAAACTGGTTTTATTTTAATACATAATAATAAGATCAACACTTAACTTATTACTATTAACCTAACTTAAACCTCCCCCCCCCCCTCCTAATTCTAAGCGCACGTGCATGTAATGTTTATGTGTTCAGGAAAGTTCTTTTTCACTGTCCAATCATTCATTTTTCACTTCTCCAAGTTCACTGGTATCAGGCAATCTTCCATACTGTGCACAGAATTAAGCAGTTAGTATATTCACCAGGGTCTGGTGCTTTAACTTAAGTTGTTACTGCTCAGGAAGGTCTTTGTTGGTTTCAGAGAGATATTCATTGTTTGTGGGACACACAAACTAATCTCTTTCAATCAGCAACTGAAGTGTCTTATCGAAGAATCTTGCCCCCTCTTGGGTTGTTCCAAAAGATAACCTCTTCTTCCAGGTTACCACAAAGAGTTCTTTTTTCCCCTATTTCAGGAGAAACACAATAACCAGCCACAACCTCTGCAATTGACTACAGAGAATTAGAATAGGCTGAACTCAGAACTCAAAACCCATCTTGAAATGAGGTTGTGCAGCAGGTCTGCCTAACCATAAACTGCTGCAGAAAATTCTCCCAAACAATGATGTTTTCAGAACCATGTGGCTACCCCCTTAGGACATCAAACTTCAATCAGAAATTTAAAACTCTGGCACCAGTTTAGCAGTAAAAAGATTTCTCAGTTCTTGAGCCTGGCCACTGTTCAAACATGCTGGTCCATTAACACCGACTTGTGAAACTCTCACAAGCACTCCCCATTGTCTCTGCAAAGCCAACTGTAAACATGAAGTCTACCTCTGCATAGCTCTTGCATAGCAAATGAGATGTTTGTTTATGAAATTTTACCTGATAACTAAACCTCACAATCTTACCCTTTTAAGATATATTTTATCATAATTTTATTCCATAACTCAGCTCAAGTCTTATGTACAATAAAGCCTATTGTTCCCCTCAATCTTTGTAATTATTGGGGCAACTGGTAGTGCCCAACAGCTCCATAAAAGCACTTAAAAGATGCATATGTCTTTTGAAAAATAGGGCTCCAGAGAGGTCTCTATCTATGACTTATCAATTTAAAATAGTCCCCAAGCCAAATATTAAGCTACATAGAGGTCTCAATTTAATTAGATTATATCAGTCAGTAAATTCCGTACATTTCAAGATATATTTTTCTTCATTCCTAAATGATAACAAGATAATTGTTGCAAATATAATAAATTTCCTGAGTCAAATCAAAAATATACATCAAAATTTTCAGTTAATTATGCATTAGACTATTATGAAGAGATTTATTTGATTGATTGATTCTATGTTTACTTCGGTTATCATGTAAATGTGGAAACATGACAAAAGATTCTGTCCCCACTTAAACTCTATTGTAAAAATTTTAAGTTTATAAAGCAGTGAATACTGCTTTTCTTTTATAGATCTAGGCCACCATCATTTCTAAGTTCTGCAAAGCAATGCTTCTTGTTACAACTTGATTCATACTCAACACTTTCCAAAAGTTGTGGAAGTTCACCAATTAAAACCAGAAAAAAAGCCCTCAAAACCCCACACTATTTGATCCTTGCATGCACAACACTGTGGGTATTCTCCATCATGCTAAAGTACTGGTGTTTTCTCTTGCACTGGATAAAATTTACACAAAGGTTGAAGGGAATATGCAAGTATCCCTGTTGTTGGCAAGTTCAGTGGCATAAAAACATAAAAAGGAGCAAAAGGAGGCCCTCTGGTCCATCAGACCTGCTCTGCCATTCAAAAGGATCAAAGATGATCTGGCCGTGGACTTCTATCCAATTCCCCTGTCCTTGTACAATGCTGTTTCTTCCAGCATAGACTAAGCCATCTTCCTCCAAGGTGAGAGCCATGCCATCCCCAGTACAGCCACATGTTTAATGCAGGGTCTGACCTCTCTCACAAGAGGTCAGCTGTCAAAGGTTTTGTTTAAAGGTTTCTGACACTCAAGAGATGTGAAAGCACCACATCAGTATTAAAAATAAAATATTCCATGACATTTCTTATTGAATGCAACACTAAGTATACAACATTTAACTGAATTAAATATATTTAAGCTAATCAAATAGAAAGTCTGCTGGAAAACAAAATGCAAAGTATTTATTTAGCACACTGGAAAAGTGAGAAAACAGGAATGTTTTGAGTTGGAAGGAGGGCAAGATGTGGAGAAAGCACAGGGATTAGATACAATAGGGAGCAGACAAGGTGCCAAGTTAAATTAAATAGATGCAATGTCCTTTTTTTGTGCTAAATATTCCTTTTCATCCACCCTATCAAAGGTATTCCCTTTGCTCTTTTCACATATTCAAGATTCTTTATTGTCATGTATAGAACATGAATATTATATGAAATTTCCTTCTACCTACAGTAAGGCAGAGTCACTATTAGTGTTGCCCAGTGCCTCTTACAATAAGGCAGAAATAGAAGTAAAAGAGAGTCCCTTCAGAGTGTGTGAGGGTCCGTGGATTTGCATCCAGTGCTCCCGCAGCCCTTATAGCCGCATAGACATCTCTTTGATTCATCGGCAACCTAAGCTCCAGATCCACACCTCCAACACAATCTGAAAGCCATCAAAACTCAAGGAACTTTGGGAGTTCTCTTGCCCTCAGCACCCTCTTGAATTCCAGCTCTGATACTTGGTCACCAGCAGTCCACAGCCCACGTGGGACCCCAACCACAAGTTGACCCCAGCCTGTGTGGGTGCCAACACTTTCTCCTTGCCTGTAGGGTCATTTCCTCTGCTTCACCTTCTCAATGAGGGTGGGGGGGGGGGGAATGTTCTTCCCGTTTCTGGAGTCTTGTGCTGAACTACTGCCCCCCAGACCTGCAACCCTTCATGGCCACTGACGAGCACAGGTAATGGCATCTTGGGCACAGACCTTGCAGTTGCAGGATTGGACTTACAAACACCGTCGGCTCCTTGAAAAGGCCGCCGGCATTGGGTGACCCTTCAGAGAAGCACTATATCTCTGCTCTCCAGGGTCTGCAATAGCAGCATTGCCACCATTTGTTTTTGCAGTCTGACCTACTGAGTATCCCCAAAGTTTTCTGTTTCACTTGACAGCAAGGAAAAACAGAAGAAGCCTGGGCTGTGACACTGAAGCTTGAGCAGTCGCATGGCAGTACAGGAATCCTGTGCAAAGGTGATGAAGATCAGAGAGCTGCACCTTGGCCTCCGTGTCCATCTTCCGCATAGCTCTTGCTTCTCTTTCTCCAATGGAAATGTTTTAATTGTGTGATTAAAAAAAAAGTAAGGCATGACAGTTAATTAATCAATTAGAAAATGTTTCAATTGACAGGTCACCAATTAATCTAGTTATCTTAATTTGTTCCAGATCCAATAGCAACTTCCCAGCTCATACATGCAATTTATTTCCTTCAGCTCCTGATAACAGGGCCCACTCCCTTCTCATTCAACTCTCCCAAATCACGCACGTATTCCTCAGTCTAATTGACCACACACCATTTACTGTGGTCACTGTTCATAATGTAGGAAGCCAACACCCTTTTAGCTCTAGCCTTTCCAATCACAAATTGCAGTGCTTTTTTTTCTGCTTAACCTTGAAAGCATAAATATTTTCCATCTGTTCCACTATTCAATACCATAGCTGATGAGTGCACCAGTTCCATTTACTTGCTTCTCACAGTTTTACAGAAGTTTTTAACTTGAAAATTCAATTCCTCCCCCCCCCCCCGCACCCTACACCCATCTGATGTTGCTCAACCCATTAAGTTCATCCAGCAGATTGTTTCTTGAATACATAACATCTGTCTGCTGTGCCAAATCAGCTTTCAGATTCTCCCCTTCCCAAATACTAATCAACCCGAATTGTACTCAAGGATGCCGTGCCATGAAAACAAACCCTGCATTCATCCTACAACCTTGTCTCCCAAAATCCTGGAGATATTCTTACCATACAATTTCTGCCACCTAAAACACAATTCTACAACTAGATACACTTTCCCCTCTCCGCCTTCCATAGGGATTCCTCCCTCTTTGACTCACTCATCCATTGACACCCACATCACCATTCGGAGCCCCAAAAGGACCTTTCAAATGAAGCAACACGTCACTTGTGTATCCATGGGAACATCTGGTGCTCGCTTCGTGGCCTTCTCTACATCAGAGAAACTGGGTGCAGACTGGGAGATCGTTTCACTGAACACCTTCGCTCTGTCTGCATCAGTGACAGGGATCTCCCAGAGGCCAATCACTTCAATTTCATGCCCCTCCCCCACGCTTACATGTCTGTCTGCGGCCTTCTGTGCTAGTCCACCAAGACCACCCATAAATTGGAGGAAAACACTTGATTTTCCATTTGGGCATTCTTTAACTGGATGGTTTTAACTTTGACTTCTCCAATTTCTGCTAGCCTACTCTCTGTTCTTCCTCCCTTCCCATTCCCTTTTTCTTCTTTCCTCCATCTCTCCAACCCCCTTCCCTCTCCATTCACAGAGCCATCCCTCCTATTTGCTGATGTGCTCTCCCTCCCTTATCCACCTTTGAGACCGTGCTTCTCCATCTACCCATTTCATGATCGGAAGCACTGACATCAACATGACAGATACCAGACAAAAACATTAAATGTGCAGCTCTGATGTGTGCTCAAAAAAATGTGTACATTTTGTGAAGGCAATTTCTCGGCTTTCTCCCTTGCAAATGAGCAGCAATTCCCTTTATATTTTATTCCAAGGTATTCATAAAAAGAAAATGAATAACACCTTGAAACAATAACATTTGACAGGTAAGATTCTGATTTTGGCAAGAATCATGACAGAGGAGTAAGTTCGAGATACTTTTCATTGAATTCATCTTATTTCATTTTAATCATCTTAATTTTGGTTTATCTGCTTAAAGTTTAATATAGTTATCATTATACAGTGTGCTTTCTTTACTCTTGTTCTGAAAATCTCAATGTGAAGTTATGCAAAATGTTAATTTGTTTTTTCAACCAATTAAAGGCTACATAAAGCTGCAATTATGAAGTTTGATTTATTTGAAATATTAAGATAGTAAATCGGAATATCGTCTCTGGCGTTTTTGTGAAGATGTTTTAAAATTGGGAAATAGCAGAAAATGGAAAGTGTCATCTAAAAGCCCCTCTAAACATTCAGATTTTTCAATCATTCATTTAATGTGACAACGCAGTTAGCATAGAGGTTAGGACAAGGCTATTACAGCGGCTCACTCTCGAATCTGTTGTTTTCTGTAAGTTTGTATGTTCTCCCTGTGTCTGCATGGATTGCCTTCGGGTACTCTGGTTTCCCCTCACATACCAAAGACGTATGGGGTCAGTAGGCTAATTGGTCAGATAGGTATATTTGGGTGGCAGGGGCTGAAATGAGCTGGAAGTATCTGTTACTGTACTGTATCTCTAAATCTTAAAAAAAAATTTATGTTTCTACCAATTATATTCCATCAAATATCTTCTTGCGCAGTCCCTTTGCTCAACAACTCCTGAGCTGAAGCTCCACAGTTTGCAGCTATTACCATGATCACGATAGTCTTAAACAGTCTCCAAAGGCTGTGGAGGTGGAGTTCCTCCATCTCAAGTCTATGCCACTACTCAGCTGATGAAGCTCTAGTTCAGGACCTTCACTCAACCAGACAAATATGCACATGAACACTCAAGTGGAATATCTGAATTGGTCTGGTTTAGCCTCCTGAATTTTTTAAACGAGCTGTTTTATAGATTTGCTTTAATCTTTGGTCTTAAAAGCCTTTAAAGGCCACGTCATTGAATCTAAAGATAGATTTCTTAAACATCAAAAAAAGTTTTCCACTGTAATTTGCTTCTCAAAATACAAAATAATTTTGTGTTTTTTTCCATGCAGCAGTGCACAAAATAGGTTTTCTATGGGCATTTACTTCACGACAGAATGTCATCACATCTCACTGTGGTGGATTTTCATTGCTTGGAGAAAATGACAAATTAAATGCTAGTTCTACATTTTTTGATGGATTAGATTAGCCCAGTTTATTAGTGGCCCACTGCAAATGATGTCCAGTTTCCGTACAAATGCTTTCAGTGGACTGAAAATCAAGTAGATGCAACAACCAAGATGTGTACCTTTTGCCTCCACAGCTGCTCCTTGACCCATTGAGTTTTCTATTTTCTAATTCTCTCTGCCTGGTTTCTGATCAAGTGGGAGTTAAACCTATTCTTGTAGCTTAAATAAAAAGCTTTGACTAGAAATGAGGAGTTAAAAGATTTTTGCGTATAGTGGCAGCAACTAGGATTTTTATTTCAAGCAACATCCATGCAATACAAAAATCTAAAATTATTTTTAAGAATAATTACAAAAAGTTTGATCAATTATTATAAGCTATGTATCTGCCCACCAGGTTTGCTGCAAAGAGTTGGACACAAATTGAACACACTTTCCTCCCCAATGATACCTATTAAAGAAACAACTTTATTAAAGTATCTTAAAGTATTACTATTATAAAGTTGGATGATTCAGCATTTTGTGGTCCCATTTCTCTGAGTGCAGCGGATAATTTAGCTTCCTTACTTCCCATTATTTTTTATTATTTTTTTAGTACGATCAGGGGAAAATGGTTCCACAAGCACTTATAATTTTCATTTATTTCTTTTTGACAAAGTATCAGCATAAATGGTGGAATACTTGACTATCAATCTTAATGAAAAATTGACTTCATTCACTTTGATGTTAATTGAGCTGAATCTTGGTACAAAGTGCAATGCACTTTGCTATATTTAGCACTACTGAAAGGACAAGTTTCCACCTCCTACATTCATGTTTAAATTATTAAATAACTCACATAATTGAGTACAACCAAAAGAGCTCATCACAAGGAATGTCACAGAGTAGCCAGTAGCAGCATTGCCACCAATTTTTAGTCACGTCTTATTCCAAGCCTGACAAAATGTATTTTACAATTAGGAGCTTCAATAATATTCCACATCTAACAGTCTTCAATGAACAATGTTATATTTAATCCCTTTAAAGCAGGATTGTTGAACCACAAGCATTTAACTAAACAGTAAGCAAAATTTGAATTTTTTCATTCTGTTTAATTTATTACAGTTGGTTCATTGACATTGATCAGTTTTTCTGCTCTTGCCCATATCTGGAAATTGAACCTAGAATTTAGGGTTACACTTCCTTGACAATGTAGCAAACCCTTAAAGTTCCCAAGGTCCCACACTTAAGTGAGATTTGCAAGTTGATGATTTAAAAAAAAAACTACAGCATTCTTGTCTAATTAAAAGTGGGCTAGCCTAGAATTTGTTAAGATTTAGCAAAAGAATGGTTTTCAACATTTACATCAATTCACAAAAACAAAATTATTGTTCAGGCAACATTGGGGTATGGGGATGTGATAAGGAACAGAGAAAAACTAGAACAATTAATTTCAAAATATCACCAAGTTTAATTTTTTTTGCAGAAGTAATATGTAGAGCCATTTTTCCAAACTCACGTAATACACATGTTAAAAAATGCAACTGATCTCAATAGCTTTCCTTCATCTATTTGTCTGATAATAATAGGAAATTATTCTAAATTTGAACCATTACACAGTGCAGATTTGATCAGCAGGGAGCAGAATAGGAGACCCTGTATGGGAACAGATGACAGCCTCCAGATTTCATCCAGTGCTAGATGTTGTTCTCAATTTTACCAATAATTAAAATCCACTGTTTGACCATTATTTATACAGCAAAATCCACACCGTGAAGTCAGTAACTAGCTGTAGGAATTAGGCAAGGATAAATTGGCTCCAGACAAGTGGTAATTAATTGGCGAAGGAAAACGAGGACACGAGGTAATTTTGGCAGATTTGCAAAAGTGACTGAAGAGATTCTATGAAAATATTACAAACAAAAATATAACTACGGGGCCCTCTTAAAGATCGATGTTATCACCTGTGTGTAGTACCATTGATGGGCAAAGTTTTAAATGAGTACTTCTCATCTATATTTACTATAAAGATTATGGAAGCTAAGGAATTCCAGGAAGAGCATCGTAATGTCTTGAAATGTATTCACATTACAAAATGAGATGATGGTGGTCTTACCATGCATAAACATGGATAATTCCTCATGGCTTGACAAGTATCTATTTAGATATTGCTGGCAGAAATTTCTAGGACCCTGACATAGATGTTATTTTAAAGACATACAGCACACTAACAGCCCCTTCTGGCCCATGACCCTATACCGCACAAATACACCCAATGACCACCAACAACCGTACATTTTTGAAGGGTGGGAGGAAACTAAAGCACCCAGAGGAAACCCATGCAGACATGGGGGAGAACGTACAATCTCCTTACAGCTAGCGCCGGATTCAAACCCGAGATGCTGGCTCTGTAACAGCGTTGCGCTAACCGCTACACTAACTGTGCTGCCCATACTGCAAGAATGTGCAATTTGTATAATTGTTAGCCACAGGTGAGGAACAAGAAATCTGAGGGTGGCTAATGATGTGCGTGAAATTTGGAGGTTCAGGGAAACAGGATCTATCTGCATTTGGAAAGGCAAGGAGTGGATCAGGATAGTCAGCATGGGTTTATGTATGGCTAATTATATCACACCATTTTCAAGAGGACAAGGCAGGAGATATTGTCCATATGGATTTCAGTACAGCCTTCCATGGTAGGCTGATCCAAGGTGAGCTGACAAATTAGATACAAAATTGGACATGGTAGGAGTTATAGTCCTGGATAATACATCATATAACCACTGTGTACGAGTAGGGGATGAATTATCTGTCCAATTCAATAAAATTGCTTGAATGTCTATCAACATAGTAAAAGCTAAAACTTTTTCCCTGAGCTGCTGACATAGGTTTATCTGGATCACAGGAAAAATCAAACAGAGCAATTAACGGACAAGGTTAAAAATTAATTTTAAGAATTGTTGATAACGTTTGGAAAATGTCTTTCCAGAATTTATCTAAATCTGGGCATTCCCAAAACATATGGATCAGAGAAGCTTCAAAAATGTTACATTTCTCATATAGTGGATCAACATCTGCATAAAAACTAGATATTTTAAGTTTGAACATATGTATCTTGTGTACAACCTTAAATTGTAATATGCCTAACACAATAAGAGTCATTAATCAGGTTGAGAGTAGAATACCAATCTTCATCTGAAAATTTTATATCCAAATCTTATTCCCAACTGCTCTTAATCTTGGCCATAGATATTGATTTTAAATCTAATAATTTATTATAAATACATGCTAGTAATCCATCATGAAAGTAAAACCATAAATTAAAAAAGAGATCAGGAATTTTACTGTTAGAAATTCACGGAAAATCCGAAAGCTTAGATTGAACAAAGAGTCTAATTTGTAAATATCTAAAAAAAAATTATCTATTAGACAGATTAAATTTAGCTGATAATTACTTGTAAGAGGCAAAATTACCTTGAATAAAGAGATCATTAAGACTTTGTATACCGATTCTATACCATTCCCTAAAACTTACATCCAACGAGGACAGTTGAAAAAAGATGGTTATCTGGGCAATGAAAAACTATTAAGCCCCCCACCCTCCTCCAAATATCCTATTTAAGTTGAGAGAAAATCAGGTACAATATCAAAGATATAAAATTTAAATTTATGAAATTGTGGGCCTATTCTTAGAATTTTTCTTAAATTGGAAGAATTATAAATTAACCATGTGTTTTGGTGGTTAATTGCCTGTTCTCTGGGGGCTGCCAGCGGTTCTGTTTGTTTTCAATTATATAAGGTAACCTTGATTAGAGGGAGGGGATAGATTAGATGTAGTTTTTCGCTATATGATTTATTTCAATAAACAGGTTTGACCGTTATATAGATTAATTGTCTTTGAGGTTAACAAGCAATCCTCAATGTAGTTTCATTTACTACTTTTTTTTTGCATGTTTACTTGTATATAAATGAATTGTTATGTGCTTTCTAAATTTCTGTATGCACACTTGCATGTTAATCTCAATTAAAATATTTTAAAAAGAAAGGAGTTATAGTTATAGTGGACTGAAGACCTGTGACTAGTGGTGTGCCACAGGAATTGTTGCTGGTTCACTGTTGTTCATCAACTGGATGAAAATGTAGATGGCTAGGTTAGCACGTTTGCAGATGGCAGCAATATTGATCATATAGCAGACAGTGAAGAAGGCTAATCTATATCAACTAGGAAAGTGGGCAAGGAATAGCAAATGGAATTTAATTTGGACAAGTGTGAGATGGTGCATTTTGGCAAATTAAACCAGGACAGGATTTGGACAGTCAAAGACAAGTGTTGTGAACTGAAAAACCTTATGGTACAAGAACAGAGTTCCCTGAAAGCGGTGACACAGGTAGTCAAGGTGGTTAGGGCAGCTTTGCAGGCTTGCCTTCATTGGCCAGGATATTGTTTCAGAACCTGGGATGTCATATTACAACTGTACAGTGGTGAGACAACTTGGAGTGTTGTGTGGGGCTCTGAGGCCCAGCTATTGGAAGGATGTCATTAAAGTGGAAAGGACTGAATAGGTTGCAGCTTTTTTCCCTAGAGCATACGAGGCTAGGGAGTGATCTCATAGCAGCATTAATGCCATGAGGGAAATGGAAAGTTGGATAGTCAGGGTAGGGGAGTCTAAAACTGAAGGGCATAGGTTTAAGGTGGGATAGGAAGGACTGAAAGGGTATCAGAGAGACAACTTTTTCCTGCAAAGAGGGTGATGGGTATGTAGAAGGAACTAACCAGAGGCAAACAAGAAATCTGCAGATATTGGGGTCGTGTGCAGTACAAAATTGCCAGAGAAAATCAGCAGGTCATGTGGCACCCATGGAAGGCAAAAGACAGTCAATATTTCAGGCCTGAGGCCTTCTTCAGGCTCACTTTTTCATGGATGTTGCATGACCTGCTGTGTTCCTCCTTCCCTTGTGTACTGCATGTGAAACGAGCTGCCAGGTGAGTAGCAGAAGAGGGTTTGATGATAATTGTTAAAAGACAATTATTCAGGTAGATTGATAGGATAAAAATTATAGGCTAAACACAGGCAAATGGGATGAGAAGGCAAATTGGCTTGTATGGACAAACTTGGTGAAATGATGTGTTTCCATGCTGCATGACTCCATGAAGTGAAACATGTGGGAACACATAAAAGGCAACATATAAACAAGTATTTTTCTGCCCTGAAAAGAAAAACGTCACTTTTAGGTGAAGTATGGGTCTCAGAGCGTACGAAGAAATTGGTTTGTTGTTACCAAAAACCAGCCCATTAGTAATTAAAAAGGAAGGCCCAAAGAATGATCACTGGAAGGCCATCGTTGTCGTAGGAAGATAAGTCATTCCCAATGACTTTGCCTATGACTGGTTAGCTATCTACCAAATATGATCCCATCCAATTGGATGTTAGTGAAGCATGGTGCAGTCAACCAATAAGAGCTGGTCCGATACAGGAGCAGGAATTTGGACCTGGAGAGGAAATAGAATGGAGATGGGACAATAGTTTGATAGGATTCAAGAGTGAAAGACTGAAGTTTGCTGATTAACTCAAATATGAATGGTAAAAGTCACAGTATCTGTGAGGAAAATATTAACGTGAAAAAGAGGCCAGAAAGGGTCTCATGACCAAGATGGGATGTCACTCCTGTTCCCTACTTACACCTAATGAGTGATATCACTAAAAGCTCTCTCTTGGTCACTTAGGCATTGTTAGGATAGGGGTAATTAGAGGGAATGAGGCTAGAGACCAAACCATTTGGCTTGGGGATGAAACAGACACAAAGCAGCAAACGATCTGAGTTTGTAAAGTTAAGGACAAAGATGGCCAGAAGTTCCTCTCAGGTTTACTGGAGAAGGTTGGGGAGACAAGAAGTGTTTGAAAAAAGTTTGTAGCCCATTAAAAAAAAAAATTAAAAAGAGGTTAAAACAGGAACCCAATGTGATTCTGGAAGAACGTGTGAAGTTTTGAAGTCACTGAATGGCTCATCCAATAATTTGATTAAGTTTGCACCTCTCAAATGTAAAGTCACTCCAGGCAGTACCAGGACGACAAAAGAGGAATTAGTGCATCAAATCCAGAAGCTTGGAGATGGTTCAGAAAAGTAATGACTGCAGCAATATCTTCTCAAAATGGAGGCTCAAAGATTGACTGGTGATATTTGGAGAATACAGGTTTAAGTGAATCTGAGTGAGAGCCTTTATTTTAACAAAATTGCGCAAGGCCATGAAATATGCCAAAGTTGCAGTGGATTTGAAGGTGGGGAGGCAATGTATTCACCCTGATTAAGAGAGGGCGGACAGCATGTGCACTGAGGTCACTGATAAAGTTGGGAGGGTAGAGACTAAGAAAGGAACACTGTGCAGAGCTTTTGATGAGAATGTCCTCTCCTGTGATTGAGTAAGTCACAGGCAACAAGACTTTCAACTGGGAGGGAAGATGGGTGAAGATATTTCGAGAAGTTGGTGGGAGACCACAATGTAATTTGTAAGAGGGCCACAAAGCCACTCCAATGGTCTGATCAGATGTGAATGAAAGATGTAATCAAATGAGGTATGATGTCATCATTCATTGCCCAGATCTCAATTAACATCTTGATGTTGATGCAATTATCTGTATTTGACCCATGGCTGAGAAGAGCCTGACATGTAATATTCCGGAAGCAGATGCTGAAAATCTACAGCATCAACCGTGAGTGGGGCAATTTGGAAAAAAAAAGTTTTCCTTGATGATATTTTCCCAAAAGTAGGATGGCGCAATTGTTGATTCTGTTCAGAATGAAACAAGCAATAATGACTATATTAGGTCTCTGAACAGTATCCAGAGAGGGAGAGGGAACCTGAAGTGCGGCCTGAAGGGAAGGCAAGTCCAGATATCTAATGGGATTTGAACTGGAGAACTCAGATGCCTTTCAATAGAAGAAGGGTCAGGATAAGGGGCCACAAAGTCCAATAAAATCTCAAAACCAAATAGAGTAGAATCTCTGAGGCTGAGTGGGTTTCATGTTATCAAGATTATTTAAGAAGAATTAATTAATTGAGCATCAATTTGTGCTTTGTAATTTTACAAAGTACTTTATTATTAATGATAGGGTTTATCAGCATGATTTACAACTAAATGTCAGGATCTAAAATACATTTATAAATAATGATAACAGTATTATTACTCAAAGTCACTCACATTAACATTAGAATATCAACAAATGGATTCTGATTAAATCTTTCTGAGATATTAATTGATCAGGCAATGAAGATTTGGATGAGGGGATTAATAACTGCATATGCAAATTTGCAGTTGACACTAAACTGGGTGGTAGTGTGAAGTGCGAGGAGGATGTCAAGAAATTGCAGGGGGACATGGACAGGTTAGGGAAGTGGGCGGAGAAATGGCAGATGAAGTTTAATGAGAGTAAATGCGGGGTTGTCCATTTTGGAGGCAGAAACAAGAGAGCAGAGTATTATTTAAATGGAGTTAAGCTAGGGAGTAGGGTAATACAAAGGGATCTGGGTGTACTTGTTCACCAGTCATTAAAAGCTAGCATGCAGGTTCAGCAAGCGGTGGAGAAGGTGAACGGTATGTTGGCTTTCATAAAGAGGGGATTGGAGTATAGGAGTAGAGAAGCCCTCCTGCAGTTGTACAGGGCCCTGGTGAGATATCACCTGGTGTATTGCGTTCAGTTGTGGTCCCCATATTTAAGAAAGAACATACTTGCTATAGAGGGAGTGCAGCGCAGGTTTACAAGGTTAGTTCCCAGGATTGCAGGATTGACATACGCAGATGGGTTAGAAAGATTTGGATTACACACGATAGAGTTTAACATAATTGAGGTATTTAGGATTATCAAAGAACTTGACAGGGTGAAATCAGAGCACAGGTTCCCAATGATGGGAGAGACTAGGACTGTTTAAGAATACAGGGAAGGCCATTTAAGACAGAAATGAGGAGAATTTTGTTTTACCCAGAGAGTTGTGGGTCTGTGGAATGCATTGCCACAGAGGGTGGTGGGGGAGGATTCACTGGATAAATTTAAGAGAGAGTTGAATAAGGCTCTTGTGGGCAGGGGTGTTAGGGGTTATGGGGATAAGGCTGGGATTAGTTATTGAAAGACTCCAGCATCTACTGTCTAACTCTTCAATGCTCATCACCCTTGGCTTTCTTATCAGCATTAGGATGGGTTACTGGCCAAAGGGAAATTAGTTTTGGCACTTGATTAACATTTCTTCTATTTCTGTTCAGGAGCTTATATTAGAAGTCTCTTTAAGCAAAGAGATGGTCTCCAAGAAATCAAAAGCAAAACACTAAAGTCTGCAGACACAGTGACTTGAAGTAAAAGAAAATGCTAGAAAAACTCAGCAGGTCAGATAGAAAAATGTAGGTGCCTGGACAAAATGGTGGATGGGCATTTTTTTGTTCGGGCGCTGTACTGACAATAACCACACTAGCAGTGGGAGTATAAGACAACTTTAATAAACTAATATGTACACTAAGAGGTCTTGTCTCTCTGCAAGATGAGCCTGGAAGGCTAGACTTTAGCTCTGGACTGCTTTATGTACAAGGTCACTGGGATGACCCCTGGTGACCTAGAGGTGTAATTACATATCACCACAGGCGCCATTTTGTTCATACCTTGAAGAAGGGCTCAAGCTCAAAACATTGGTTAACTTTGCTATATAAAGTACACTGTCCAAGAAATCAAATATGGTTCCTGAGACAACAGTGTAGATCCTCATAAGCTGTAGATCAATCATCTGAAATCAGCCTGATTTAAAGATTTGCAGCAAGACTGCTTTATTAGCATCACTTTCCCTTTTGCTTTCTGATATCCAAACTTCCTGTCAACTGGCCAGGACACATTTGAGCACCAGTGAAGAGCCATTCTGCTGAGCCTCAGGGTTCAGATAATCAGGTATGCAGTTGCAGTGCCTGCAGACTATACTGTATGTACAAAACATCTCAGAGGCTGTAAAGAGAATAGGACCACAGTGCTGAGCGATATTTTGGGTAAAAATCTTTCTGATGGCATGAGTTAAGGCTATCTTGTTGTTGCTGGGGCCTCTCTCTCTGTGGTTACACTCCTTCATTATAATGCCTGGGGGATCAATTCCCTAAAAAAAATCACCTTTGCAGAATTATTACTGACCACTTCTCTAGGATCACTTTGAATTGTTTTTTGGTTCATGTGATTTGTATTAAAGGCATTCATGATCACAAAAGTTTAAAGTTAAAAAAGCATACATCAAGAATAAGAAAAGGTCTTCATCCAAATTGAGGTCTAGTTTTTTATTTCTTATATTACTTAGAAGAAAGATCTCTGGGTTTTTGGTATGTGGCTTTTTGCAATTTTATTTAATACCTGATTTAGATCTTCCCAAAACTTTTCAATTTTCTCACATGCCCAAATTGCATGTACTGTTGTTCCTGTTTCCTTCTTACAGCGAAAACATCTATCTGAAACTGTTGGGTCCCATTTATTTAACTTTTGGGGCGTGGTGTATAGCTTGTGTAACCAATTATATTTTATCATACGTAACCTCATGTTTATTGTATTTCTCATAGTTCTGGAGCATAGCTTTTCCCATTTTTCATCTTTATGTTTAGATCTTGTTCCCACTTTTGTTTGGGTTTACAGCTTATTTCATCATTCTCTTTCTCTTGCAGCTTGATGTACATGTTTGTTATAGATCTTTTAAGTATCATTGTGTCTGTAATCACATATTCAAAACTGCTTCCTTCTGGTAACCTCAGCCTGCTTCCCAATTTGTCCTTTAAGTAGGTTTTCAGTTGGTGGTATGCAAACATTGTATGATAGCTATCATAAATATTATGATCGCCTTAGCTGTAGCAAAAAAATATATAATGTCAACCTGGAAATCAGAAGAGTGCCTGAGAGTACAGCAATGGTACATAGAAATGAATAAATGTATTCCATTGGAAAAAATAACATAAAAAATAACGTCACAGTATTCGAACAAATTTGGGAACTGTACATGGAAAACAGAGAGGGCCTATCATGGACCTCCACCCCCTAAAATGACAGAATGAGAAGAAGACGAAATGAATTGACCCAGTGTGTAAAAGTAGATGACACAATTTTCTTGTTTATTTTCATTGTGTGATGACATTGTTTAATGGGTTTATTGGTGGGAAGGAGGGAGGAAAGGGACGGGGGAAAATGGGGAGAAAATGACACTGTGTATATTCAAGAGGGAAATGTTTGTGTGTATTTTGGTTAATATGGTTTATAGAGTGAAAAATAAAAAAAATTTAAAAAGAATAAGAAAAAGTCCATTATACGTGCAAATGAAGATTGGATGAATTGTTATTTACGAGATTCCAGCATAATCAACTTTGCATCACTGTTTATCCTCTCTCTGCATGCACCCACCCCTCCCCCACCTGCCTCCATTTGTCCATCTTCCTTCTCCTCACCTGGTTCCACCTAACACCTGTCAACTCCTGATACACTCCACCCTCTCACCATTTTGTATTGGTCATCTCCCATCTAAACGCTCAGCTTTGCTGCAGGGTTTTGACTAAAAACATCAACTATCCCTTTACCTCCATAAATGCTGCCTGATCCACTGAGTTCCTCCAGCAATTTCTTTTTCCTTTTGCACTGGATGAATTCTTTATTTATGTGTGAGGAGCCACAAAATTGTTTTTCTTCTTCAAAATGGCAGCGCGTGAGGTTGCAGCGGCCACTTCCGTACAGCGGCAAAATTCTCAAGCCATCATGTTTTCTTTATGATCGTCAAAATCTCAAGGAAATTAGAAATATGACATGGAATTTCTAAGTAGAGGGTTGGACAAATAAGATATTGAGTGGTTTTAACTTGCTGAAGAGCTAGTCTTTAGTATACTGCAAGAGTTGATCATTGGAGACAAGAGGGAGGGCGTTGTAGATGCAAGGGAGGCCAGTGGAAGCGATTTGCAAGCAGGAAAAAACACAGCAAGTAGGCTGGCATCAGGGTTAGATGAAGAGTTAGGGCCTGCAGACCAGCACTCCCAGCAATCTTACTCCCAAATGTAAGATTGCTGGAGAAGAACATGGATTACCTGAGTCTGCATATAAACCAGAATGAACTGCAGAACTGCAGTGCTCTTGTGATTACAGATACGTAGCTCCAGGACTCCAGTCCAGACTCAGCAATCCAGCTTGATGGCCTTATTTCCCTCAGGGCAGACAGAGATGTTGCTGCTTCTGGCAAGACTCGAGGAGGGGTTTGTGCACTTACATCTCTGAGAATTGGTGCATAAATGTCTCTGCTATAAAAACCTTCATTAGAGATGGAGTACCTGATCACGAAATGTAGATCATTCAACCTGCCCAGGGAATTCACAGCCACCCTGATTACTGCAGTTTGCATCGAATGAAGGTGAAGTCACGAAGGAGCTTTACAGTGCCATCTGCAAAGCCCAGATGCCCAGGCCTGACTGTATCATGATTACTGCTGCTAACTTCAACCACGTCAAACTGAAAATAGTTTTACTATGGTTTCAACAGCATGTCAACTTCACCACAACAACCCTGCCGTGTACAAGGCTGCCCCTCACCCGACCCTAGATTCTCAGATCGCATATCCATTCCACTAACCCCAGCATACAGACTGCTAGCTAAATTAATAAAGCCAATTCGCAGGAAGATCAGGAGGTGACTAGGGTTAGTGGGGGGGGGGGGGTGCGGGATGGGGTGACGCATAGCAGTGATGCAAGGCTGGCTTGAGAGCACGAACTGGAGTTCTTTCAGGAAAGTGGCCAAGTGGCCACCCACAACTGTCTTGAAAACATTGAAGAGTACATAAATTTAGTGATTGGTTACATCAGCAAGTGCATTGAGGATGTCACTGAAATCAAATCCTTCACAAGCAGGGCTAACCAGAAACCATGGTCGGATGTAGAGGTCTAGAAACTTCTCAGAGCTAGTCATGTTGTTTTCGGGACTGGAGACAAGATGGCACTAAGATCAGCCAAAGCTGATCTCTCCTGGGAAAACAAGAAGGCAAAGCGTGGGTGTGCACTGAAGATCCATAGACAGCTGTGCAACCCCAGCAATTCGAGGTGCATGTGACAAAGGATCAAAATGATCACAGACCACAGTCAGTTTGTTTACATTTTGTTATTTCTTTACACATGTACGTTGAGTACAGTTGTTTTTCCCTACCAGCCTGTTGTGATTCTACCTTGCCTGCAGGAAAAAGATTCTCAGGGTTATGATATCATGTATGCACTCTGACAATAAATCTGACATCTGAACAACCTTGTGAATTAATAACTCCACCCTTCCAGACAGACTGAACATCGATGCACAGTTCAAAGAGAAGAGTAGGCTGACACTGACAAAAGCTCCATTTCCTCCTGATGAACAGTCCTCTGCATAGCCATGGATGAGGTGAGGAGAATCCTATCTAAGGTGAACACACACAAGGCAGCAGGATCAGACAACTTATCCAGTCAGGTACTGAAGGCCTGCGCAAAACAACTGACGGAGGTCCTTATGGACATCTTCAACTCATCGTTGCAGCAGTCCATGGTTCCCACAGGTTTCAACAGAGCCACCAATTATCCAAGTACCAAAGAGGACTACAGTAACAGGCCACAGCAACTACTGCCCAGTGGCACTGACTTCCGTCATGAAATTGCTTGAGCATTGGGTGATGGAATGCATCAAAGTGCACCTCCCAAACACTGGAGCCATTTCAACTCACCTACAGACAAACTGTTCCACTGATGATGCTCTAGCCTTGTCCCTCAACTCTGTCGGACCCATCTGGAGAATAATGCCTCATACGCCAGGATGCTGTTCATCGACTTTAGCTCAGTGTTTAATATGATAATTCCCAAGAGGTTGGTGGAGAAGCTGTCCTCACTGGCACTCAACACCCCTCTCTGTGATTGGATTCTGGACTTCATTTTGGAAAGATCATCATATGTCTGGGTCAGCAGCAGAACATGGAACACTGGAGAACCTCAGGGCTGTGCTCAGCCTATTCCTGTTCACACTATTGACCCACAATTGCAAACCCAGATCCAGCTCAAAGAGACTCATTAAGATTACAGATGACATGATAATAATTGGGCTCATCAGCAACCATGAGTCACGTGACAAGAGGTGAAAAATCTTGTGAAATGTAGTGAGAACAACAACCCGAGTCTCAACATGGACAAGAAAAAGGAGATGATTGCAGACTTCAGGAGGACTAGGGATGACCACCCTGCATTGCACAGAAAATAGCTTGGCTGTGGAGAGAGCACCAAGTTCCTTGGAGTCCATTAACATCTCCTCACTTGTCAGGAAGGTGCAACAGTGACTGCACTTTCTGGGAAGTCTGAGGCTGTTAAGCAAATGGCAACTTGGGTTCAGACCTCCCAGTCATGGGGTTTTAAATAAAACTATTGTCAGTTCCTTTAATGTGCCGTTCAAAGCCTGTATGGAGGTGATGGCAGTCGAACTGGGTGGTTGGACCACATGGGAATGCCATGTCTCCGCTTCCCGCTCTCCGGGGTCCGCACCAGCGTCAGTGCTGCCACTTCTTATTCTACAGCAGCTCTGCCAGGGAGTGTCCTGGCTGGCTGCATCACAGTGTGGTACAGTTGCTATGGGCCATGAGATCGGCGGTCAATCCACAGGACCACAAAAGCAGTAGAGAGGATCACTGGAGTCCTCGATGTGATTAGTCGGGATCGTTGTCTGAAGGGGGTTCCCAAATTTGTTGAGGACCCTTTCCACTATGCATGTAGCATCTTCCTTCTACTCACGTTGCGAACAGGGTATAGGAGTCAGGACCACAAGGTTGAGAAACAGTGAGACTGCTGAATGACTGTTGAACTGTTCAAACCCTCTAAGACCTGAATATTTATTTAATAATATTTATTTTTATATATGTATTTATGCACTACATAATGTACTTATGTACTACACATGTATTGTTTGTATGTGTGTTATATCTGTTTGTACGTTGGCATGGTTTTGCACCGAGGACTGGAGTACATTGTTTTGTGTACTTGTACATTTAGATGATAAATAAATCTGAGGTGAACGTTCTATGATATGAGTAAACACCCAAGAAAAAAAAAGACTGGGAAAGGAAAGTATATCAGGTTGAACAAGCACGGAATGAAGAAAAATGCTTGAACATGTATTTATATTTATAATTGCGTACAATTATATATGCAGCTCAGGATTAATTGTGCACAAATAAACCTGCTTGCCTAGCTTCTGGATCCCTGTCTGTTACCAAAAACAAAATCCAATACCAGCTGATGTTTAAGTTTGGAGTCAAGGCTCTGAGAGAATTCATAGTCAGGGTGGGGCTGTGTGTTTGTAATTAAAGGATTTAAAAAATTCATTGGAATCACTAACAGAACAGTTGATAAAGGTTGAAATCAGAAGAGAACAAAAGAGTCATGGAGGCAGAGTTAATGGAGGATAACATTGATAGAGCACATTGAAAAAGTAGAATTCAAAATTGTGGTGCTTGGAAGCAGAAGCCAATCATGTGGGTTAGAAAATACAAATTTTATACCCCAAACACAGATAAAATAAGGGAATTGACAAATACTCCAAATAACCTAACTTCCAAGGGTTAAAGATTAATTCCCCAAACAATAGAATGAGTAATTTCAAAAATTCAAAGGTCATAAATCCAGTGATTAGAGAAGGTAATCAAAATTCATTCAATCCAGCACGTCAGATTGACAATGGAAGGGATGAAAATTAAAATGTCAAATGACAAGATGCAGGTAGCAGGAATGGTAACACAAGATAAAACCTCCAGGAATATGTCCAACTCGATTTCACAACACTTCTAGAAAAGGAGGAACTCAGAGGCTTGGTTCCATTTATTTAGTGATTGATCCCTGCAATGTCTAAACATTGGGACCACCCAGACAGTACAGGTCAATTCCTAATATCCAGTTATACACCACTCAAATTCTAAAGTTGGGTGAGACAACACAAACTGAATGTTTGGATATGGACAAAGAACATCCCACTTCATTCCATTGGATAAAATTGGCTGTAAAGCCAGGGAAATTCAGAACAAATTTCATCAGTTTGCAATGTCCCTGTCAACTGGGATTCTAGGTAGAGGAAATTTGAAATAAAAAGAATATATGGAAGACCCTATTTTTATTCTTTGGGGAATGCCCTTTTCATGAACCTAAATATGGGAGACTTGTTTTTTCAGATGTTAAATTCTTGGAGAGTGTCCAATAAGTAGATTGAACAAAACATCCCCTTCTCATAAATGTAGGTCAGCAACATTGACATGAACTTGAAATCCCCCACCCTGATCATTTCTGGGACTCATGAATATCAGCGTATTTATCATAATACCACACTAATTGGTTATGTTGGAGGCCCTTTGTTCTGAAAAGGACATTCATGGGGCTGGATGCAAGAAAACCAAAGCACAATTCTGCAATGAGCAAACAGGGTTTGGAATGGACTCTTTCTGAACATGACAGACCAGAATGTTAATACATAACTCTTTTGAAAGCAGTTCACCAGAACCCAATTTGGAAAGTTCCTCCTCAGGAAAATGTCTGAACTATGAACAACTTTTGCTATGATGAACAAATCCATTATTTATTCCTGTTTACTGCATCTTGGCAGCCACTTCGGAAATTGGCTTAATATTAATTTTTTAAAAAGTGAAGAACACAACTAGGTCAACCATTCACAGCCACAATACACAAGAAGAATGCTGGAATAAACAAAAGTGCTGGAGAAACTCAGTGGGTCACGCAGAATCGATAGGAAGTAAAGGGTAACCAACGTTTTGGACCTGAGCCGTTCATCAAAGTATAAGGAAAGAGCACGCAGGCACCTGAATAAATAGGTGGGGAGAGGAGAGGAGGGAAAAAGGGGCAGGAGCACAGGCCAACAGGTAAGAGGTCATAGGTGAGAAGGCAGAAGAGAAAATAAAAGCTGAGATGTGATTGGGCAGGAAGTAGCTCTCTGATTGGAAAGAGAAGGGTAGGGTGCTGGGAGCTGAAGGAAAGGAGACAGAGTGATAAGAAAAGAGAATTACTTGAGAAAGTGGTGGTGGGGGAGTTTAACACAAGCTGGAGAAGTCTCTGTTAATGCTCTCTGTAGGGAGATTGCCCAAATCACCTCCCATTTAAAAAAAAAATTGCAGATAGGCTCAGTTTGGCAGTGCACAAGGCCATGGATAGATGTGGTGTGTGAATTAAAATGGTTGGTGACTTTGGTTGTTTAGGAAATGAAGTAGTCATCCACTAATTCCTTCAACTTATCCCCCCCCCCCCCCCACCTTGGCACCTATCCCTGTGACCCCCAAGAAAAGCTACTCTTGTGCCCACACCTTCTCCCTTACTTCACGTGAATCTGCAGCAGCCATCCATTGTATCCGGTGGTCCGCTTGTGTCCTCCTATACACAGACTGGGAGACCATTTCGTTGAATACCTTCGCTCTGCCTGCTGCAATAACAGGGACCACGCAGTGGCCAACCATTTTAATTCCACACATCATTTCCTATCCCTCTTCTCTCTTCTAGCTCCCCACCCCTTCCTTTTCCATTCAGATCATTTCAGTTTTTTTCCCTTCTACCCTCCCACCTACATCCCCTATGACCTCTTACCTGTTAGCCTGTGTGATGCACCATCAATTACCACAAAAGACTGAGGTTGTAAAACTGATAGCCTTTTATTGACTATAGACTGGATCAGCAACCAACCTCATCAACTGATCATGGCAGGAAGAGTGGGGAGCATGCAAAGGGGTAAAGGGTAGAATTGGTCTCGGGAGGCATGTGGCCAATCAGTAGCCAATCACTGTGTAACAGTGATTTACCACATTCACCCCTCCTTTTTAAGAAGAGTCCTGCGGTGTGAGAGAAAAAAATGAAGACGATAAGTACAAATTTACATATTTTACAGGTCAAGCCTGTCAGGGGGTCTTCGCTGGTGCAGCAAATGACGTGGTAATGGTGCGGGTACCCCCATGGTGCCCTGGGGAGCTTGTGCGGCTGGTCTGTTGTTACTGTTCGCTTGGGGGGAAGGGACAAGTGTAGGGAAGAGGGAGAGTGGTGCTAGTGCATCATGGATAACAAGAGTTACCTGGGGTGGAGTGTGGTAAGCAGCAGGTTCAAGGACCTCCAAGATGGCAGTGTTGGGGAGGGGGGGGGGGGAATGTCTGTTGGTGGTCGATCATGGTTGGAGAGGTCCCAATAGTGCCAAATCCCAGTGGATATGGTTGTGCCCATCGGGGAAGGCTACGGAGGCATACTGGGGATTTTGGTGGAGGAGGCGGACCCTCTTAAATGGTCAGTCTTAGATTGCCTGGCATGGTTCCAAAGTAGAACCAGTCCCAGGGAGGTAAGGCAGGCAGGCAGCATAGTCCCTAGGGAAGGCAAACATACCTTAATGAGGTGTATTGTTAGTGGCCGTACATAAGAGTGACCGTATGGAGTGGAGTGAGTCTGGGAGGATCTCTTGCCAGTGGGAGACGGGGAGGCTTTGTAATCTCAGGGCTGGGAGGATGGGTTTCCAGACATGGCATTCTCCCTTTCCACCTGCCCATTCCTTCTGGGATTGTAGCTTGTGGTCCTGCTCTTGGTAATGCCCCTGGCCAGCAGGTACTGCCGTAGATTGTCACTCATGAATGAGGTCCCCCAGTCGCTGTGGATGAAGCAATGCTACCCAAAGAGCGTGAATTCATTATGGAGGGCCTTAATGACTGTAGCTGTGGTCATTTCCTGGCAGGGGATGGCAAAAAGGAAGCGAGAATACTCATCGGCAGTGGCGAGGAAATATACGTTTCGATCGAGGAAGGGAGAGGCCCCTTGAAGTTGATGCTCAGCCACTCGAAGGGGCAAGTAGCTTTGATCAGGTGAGCTTTGTCCAGAAGGTAGAAGTGCGGTTTGTACTCAGTGCAGACCTGGCAGGTTTTGGTCATTGTTCTGACTTCCTCAATGAGGTATGGTAGGTTCCGTGATTTAATGAAATGGAAGATCTGCAATTTGTCCATTTGGCATCTGGAGGCTGGTTAAGTTTGACATGTCAGTATAGGATATTATTGTTCTAGATGGACAGTTGAATTCTCCACCTGAAAATCATTCTTGATTTTGTTCCTCTGCTTGTTGTTGAACGTGAAGGTGACTGCCCGCTGGTCTGTGAGGAGGGTGAAGCATTTGCAAGTGAGGTAGTGCCTCCAGAGAGGTGCTGCATCCACGATGGGCCTCCTTTTTGACAGAGGAGTGGTGGATTTCAGGGCCTTGAAGGCTGCATGAGAAGAAGGCGACAGGTCTATCTGCTTGGTTGAGTGAGGCAGCCAGGGCAAGGTCAGACGCATCATTCTCCACCTGAAAAAGCGTGGAGTCATCTATCGCATGCATCACTACCTAGGTGATGCCATCCTTGATACGGATGAAGGCTGCGCAGGCCTCTGCCAAGGGGAAAGACGTGGATTTTACTAATGGGCAAGCCTTATACACATAGTTGGGAACCCATTGAGTGTAGTACGAGAAGAAACCCAGGCATCTCTTCAGGGCTCTGAGGGTGTGTGGGTGGGGGGGGGGGGGGGGGGGGGCAGCTCCAATAGGGGGTGCATATGGTCGGGATTGGGACTAATAATGCCATTTTTGGCCACATAGCCAAGTTGCCTAGAACACATTTTCTCCCTGTTATAAGTAAGGTACAGGAGCTTTGCCGCCCGGAGGAATTTTTGAAAGTTGGAATCATGGTCCTGCAGGTCGTGGCCGCAGATGGTCACATTGTCAAGACATAGAAAAATGGCCTTCAGGTTATAGTGGTCCACCATTCAATCCATCTCACACTGGAAAACAGAGACCCCATTGGTGACCCCGAAGGAGACCTGGAGGAAGTGATAGAAATGGCCATCCACCTTGAATACAGTATAATGGTGGTCCTCCAGGCGGATCGGGAGCTGCTGATAGGCTGACTTGAGGTCAATTGTGGAGAATAGCCTATATTGCGCAATCTGATTAATCATATCGGATATTTAGGGTAGGGGGCATGCATCGAGATGCGTGGACCAGTTGATGGTCTGACTATAGTCTATGACCATCCTGTTCTTCACCCCGCTCTTTACTACAACCACCTGAGCTTTCCAGGGACTTTCTCTAGCCTCAATGATGCCTTCTGCCAACTAGTGCTGCACCTCTGATTTGATGAATGCTCTGTCTGCGGCACAGTATCACCTGCTCCTGGTGACCACCAGCTTGCAGTTGAGGGTGAGGTTCACAAACAGCGGTAGAGGGGCGACCTTAACGGTCAATAGTCCACAGGTTGTACACAGAGGGCTGGCTAGAAACTGTTCATTGCAAATGGTGAGGGGGGGGGGGAGAAGGGGCCCATCGAACTCCAATGTAATGCTCCTAAGTTGGCACTGGAAGTCCAGCACCAGTAGTGAGGGGGCACAGAGCTGCGGCACAGAGCTCATCATACACAGAGCTGCATGATGAGGAGACTCAGCTGTTTTTAAACTGTGTATCCAATGGTCAAAGTCACCGTACAGGACCCGTGGACATCTGCCGTATGGGATTCAGGTGCGAATGATATTTTTTCTTCTTTTTTTTTCTTCTTTTTTATATTATGGTTGACTGATTGCACTTCAAGGTATAGGCATTTAGCGGGATCAAGGTGAATAAAGCTTACCATACTCCCACTATCAAACAAACTAATGTGTCATATGCTTGTTTACCAGGACATTCATCATGGATCTGGTGAGTGTGTGGTCCCTCTTGGATCAGGGTGATAGAGGCCAGTATGGACTCCCAAGATGGCCACCTTCACTGTTTCACTGCAGTGCCGTAGGCCTGAAGAGATGGCACCGTCCGTGCAGTACAAAATGGCAACCCACATGACTCGCCCGTGGCATCACTGGTCCACAGAGGAGATGGTGCTGATCATACTGTTTGGGATGGCAGCTGTCCACGTGGCGCTGCTAGGTTTCGTGGGCTGGTTAGACGGTCAGACTTTTGTGTAAATTCCCCTTTTCCCGCATCTAGTGCATACTGCCTTCTTAGCGGAGCAGTGTTTTCTTGGGTGCTTGCCCTGCCTGCAGAAGTAGCATTTGGGGCAATCACCTGCCACGGTGGACGAGGTGAAGTTGCTAGAGGGATGCGATGATGCTTGTGACTATTTAATCATGGCACGAGATGGTCCCTGTCCCTGCCAAAAGGCAGCCAAGTAGTCGTCTGAGTTTTGGATGGCCACCTCCAGCATCTCTGTAAATTCAACCAGCCCTTTCAGGTCAAGTACCCTCTGCTCCAGGAGTCGCTGTCTTATGTATCTGGACTGGATGCAAGCGACATGAGCATCCCAGATGAGGTCCTCCGTGTTCTGACACCCATCATGGCCTTGCAGGTGCACACCCTGCAGAGGGCCCGGAGGCCATGAAGGTACTTGGCACTTGACTCACTGGGCCACTGCTTCCTGGTGGCCAGAAGATAACGTGCATAGACCTCATTCATCCTTCTGCTATACTGGACCTTCAGTGTACCCATGGCCTCCGCATACAGTTTGGCGTCACGGATCATTGGGAAGACTATGGGTCTGACTCGTGAGAAGAGAAGTCTCAGTCTGTCCTCATCCACGTTAACAGGGGTCACTGTCAAGAAATCCTCAAAGCAACTTAACCAGAGTTCGAACATGTTCTGGGCATCAGAGGATCAAGGGTCCATGTTGAGTCTCTCTGGTTTCAGGTATTGGTCCACTTTCTTTGAAAAATATAGTCAATAAAACTGATGCACCATCAATTACCACAAAAGATTGAGGATATGAAACTAATAGGTTTTTATTGACTATAGACTGGAGCAGCAGCCAACCTCATCGACTGATCATGGCAGGAAGAGTGGAGAGCATTAAAATGGGGGTAGGATCGGTCTCAGCAGGCGTGACCAGCCAGCAGTAGTCAATCACAGTATAACAGTGGTTTACCACACAGTGCTTCTCCCCCACTCCCTCCTTTCCTCAAAAAATCCCCGAAGGTCATTGCACAAGCATGGAATGGTGATTACCGATTTGGTTTTTTACTATTAACTGTTCTAATTCTATATTAAAAGCGTCACTGAATGAGTGCAAACTTACTTCTAAAATCCACATACATACACTTTGAAAAGAACAGTTTGTTCAGACTATGTTTCACTGGCAGAAGTCATTTATTTTCAACAGGAAAAATAAAATATTCATGCCTTTATCAGCAACAGTGCCCACTGTTTGTACTGATGAATAAATATTGACCATGCCATTCAAATATATCTCCAAATTTCTGAATAATAAATTTGATTTCTGTGGCTGTCATATGAATATAATGGCTTCACATTTGTAAGAAGTTCAGACAATTTCTGCAAGATCAATACTTTGTCCTGCATGGAACACTGATCAAAAAGGCTGAGGCACACAGGATCGTTGGCAAATTGGTTAATGGGACCCAAAATTTGCTTGGCGATAGGAGTGGTAGAAGGACGTTTTTCTGATTGGACAGCTGTGTCCCCATGGATCAGTGCTGTTCGTGATTTATTTAAACAACTTCTGTATGAATTTTGTGATGTGATTAGTAACTTTGCAGAAGACACAAAAATAGGTGGTGTTGTGGAGAGCAAGAAGTTTGGCCAAGGCTACAGCAATCCGCAAATCAAATAGAATGTTGGGTGGAATATAGGCAGATGGATTATATAAACATAAAAAAGCTAAACTGCACAGAAAATCACAATAAGAAAGACTAAAAACTCAAAGTCAACAGAAGTGAAAGGGGTTTTAAATAAAATCTGAGGCAAACAGCTTTTAACAAAAACACCAGAAGTAGTTGATATCTGGTATTTGCACAAATATTTAAATTGGCAAGCCACAGTGGATGTGGTCCTAATGCAGTCAAATAGGATTTGTGTGGGTCGGCATAAATGTTGGCATGGATGTGATGAGCCAAATGCCCATTTCCAAACTCAATAATTCAACTAGTAACAAAACAGTGTCATCGAAAGTCGATCAAACCTCAAAATTATTTTTTGGAAAGAAAAGCATTATCTACTGATTATGAAACTGCTACCAGAATATTTTAATGTTAACATTCAAGATTCCTTTCTTGTCATGCAACAATACAGAAAATGTAATACTACCCAAAATTGTCTTCTGCTTGCCAAATGGTAAAGAGTTTCCATTAGTGTAACATGTGCTCCTTACAGTAAGAGAGAAAGAGATGCAAAAGAGTCCGTCCTGAAGTCTCTGCAGCTGAATATTGCCCTGTTTGATCCATTGGCAACCCTAGCTCCAGGTCCAAAGCTCCAGCACAATAAGGAAGCCTTCAGCACCTGAATCTCTTCTTGTCCTCAGAACCCTAACGAATCCCAGTTCTGATACAAGGCTCCCATGAGCCAGTCTCCATCAGCTCACTGTCACCAGCAGCTTGTAGCTGTGACACTAACTGCCTGCAGCCTGTGTGTCTCCTTCAGTAACTGCTATAGTCACTGTCCTGTAAGATCATTTTCTTTGCTCCTCTTCAATGAATGGGGGAGTTCTCCCCATTTATGGTCCCCTGTGCCGATTAGCTGCTCCCCTGGAGTCTGCAACACCTATTGCCTGCTGCCAAGCATAGGCGCCATCATTTTGAGCATAGACTCAGCAGTTTAATTAAAACTACTATCAGCTCCTTTAATGGGCTGTGTAAAGCCTGTATGGCACCACCGGTATTAGAACCAGGCAGATGGAACCTGTGGAGCAGTGCTATGAATCTGCTCCTCACTCCCCCAGGTCCAGGGCAGCGCTGTCGTTACAGCGACTCCAGCAGGGCCGCCATGCTTTTCCCAGCACTCAAACACGAAATCAAGGTAAATTACTGTAATTATAAAATAATATGTTCTATGAATGAATTCTATTCTGCTGTCACAATGGTGAGGCATTATAAAAGAATAATTTTTGGGCATTGCTTTTTAATCATTTACCCTGTATTTTGCTGCACTCCTGATAATTGCATTTTGAGTCCAACCATGATTACGAGCTCATTTGTTGCACTCAAACAAGGTTAATTTTAAAAATGCTATGATTTTATAGTTAGCAATTACCCAAGATATTGTTGTTGATGCTGTAATTTTAGGCTGGAGAACCTTTAATTACCTCTGAAAGCTTGGCTGCCTTGATAAGCAAGATACAGTACCTCAGTCAGTCGGTAACATTGTTCGGCAGTGCACTCTGCTTTGCTGGTTGGATTGCTCAAAGCAAATATAATCGGATGCTTATTGAAGCTTGCCATGTCCTTGATGATTTGCTCAGTAAATGCACCCCCAATTGCAGAAGCTCCTGGAAGAAAGAAGCAACAACAACAACAAAAAAAATCAGTGTACAGAATTTACATTCATCTTGGCTGAGCTACACACCAAAGTAAAATGTAATGATAATGTATTATTATAAATCATGGCAATCGCGCCTACATGGGTTTTCCCCAAGTGCTCTGGTTTTCTCCCACCCCATAAAATATGTGTGGCGTGGATATTAATGGTTGGAATCATGGTAAGGGAGCTTAGGATAAGGGGTGACAATTTCAGGATAAAAGGACGTCAATTTAAAACAGAAATACGGAGGAACTTCTTTAGCCAGAGGGTCCTGAATCTGTGGAACTTGTTGCCATAGGTGGCAGTGGAAGCGATGTCATTGTGTGTATTTAAGACTAAAATTGACAGGTATTTGATTAGTCAGGGCATCAAGGGTTATAGGAGAAGGTCGGGGTGTGGGGCTGAGTGATAAGGATCAGCTCATGATTAAATGGCAGAGCAGACATGATGGGCCAAGTGGCCTACTTCTGTTCTTACATCTGTGACACCCTCATCCACTCATCCCTTCCCACTAATCACCCTCTTGGTACTTACCCCTGTGACCACAGGAAATACTACATTGGCACCACACCTCCTCCCTCATCAACATTCTGGCTGCCCAGCAATCCTTCTAAGTAAGGTAGCTCTTACAGTATCTTGTGAATCTGCAGGGGTCGTCAACTGTATCCAGTGTTCCCGTTGTGGCTTCCTTTACATCAGAAAGATTTGATGCAAACTAGGAGATAATTTGGTTAAGCACCTTTGTTCTGTGCCCTGCAATAGCAGGGATTTCGCAGTGGCCAGCCATTTCAATTCCACACCCCATCCCCTTACTGACATGTCTATCCATGTTCTCATGCACTGCCAAACTGAGAGCTCCCACAAATTGGTGCAACACCACCTAATTTTACATATGGGCACTCTCCAACTGTACGCAATTGAAATCGAATTCTCCAGTTTCCATTAGATCTGCCTTCCCCCTCTCCTCTCCCCTCTCTCTCACCACCTCTCCCTGCCTTTCTCCTTCCTTTTTCCTCCCTCCCCTGCCTATTACTCCGTGTGCTCCTCTCCCTCTGACTCGCCGCCCCATTCCTTCTCTAATCAGACCTAACCTCTCCCCATAAACTAAATTTTATCTTCTCACTCCCATCCATATATACTTTCCCGTTGGCCTATCTCCTCCCTCTGCCCCTCCTTCACCTTCCTTTTTTTTAATTTAAGTGCCTGTCTGCTTTCTGCTGATACCTTGACAAAGGGCTCAGGTCTGAAACATTGGTTGTAGACCTTTGGTTCAAATGACCTGATGAGTTTCTCTAGTATGTTTGTGCATTGCACTACGATCACAGCATCTGCTAACTTTCCTGTTTAACTCACATCACACTTATCTGGATTGAACCACTTCTCTCATGAACTCTGCATCCTGTCCTTATCTTGTTGACATTTCTACACTGTCCACAACACCTCCAATTTTTGTGTCAAATGCAAACTGGCTGACTTCTCCTTCCACTTCTTTATCCAAGTCATTGATTAAAAAAGAAAATCACAAAGAGTAGAGGTCACCGAACAGATCCGTGCAGAAAGCTACTCATCACTGACCTCCAGGCAGAATATGTTTCATCTAGTACCATCCTCTGCATTCTGAAGTCAAGACAGTTCTGAATCCATGCAACCAAGGTCCCATGATCCCTTGCCTCATGAAATTCTGAATGAGGCTACCATGTGGAACCTTGTCAAACACCTTACTAAAATCAACATGTACATGACATCAAACACCCTACCAATTATTTGTCATCTCCTCGAAAAACTCAATTAAGCTTGGAAGGCATGACCTTCCCTCACAAAGCCATGCTGACTATTCCGATCAGACTTTGGTTCTCCATATGCTCATAAATCCTCTCCATAAGAAGACCCTCCAACAGTTTGCAAACATCTGATGTAAGACTCACTTTCAAGAATTCTCCCTCTTGTCTTTCTTAAATAAGGGGGCATTATTTGCCATTCTACAACCCTCCTGAACCTCTCCTGTGATAGAGAGGATGCAAAGGTCATTGCTGATAGCCCAGCAATCTTTTCCCTTGTTTTTTGTAGTAACCTGGGACATATCTGCTCACACTGACCCCCCAAGACTCAACTATTTATTAAACAATATTTATTTATTTTTATATCTACATTTGTACTGCATGTGTATTGTTTGTTGTTTTTATGTGTGATATGTCTGGATGTGTGTTTGCATGTTTTTACACCAAGGACCAGAGAACACTGTTATATTGGGCTGTACTTGTATAATCTGATGATGATAAACAAACTTAATTTCTGGGGACTTGTCTATCCGGATATTTTTGAGATCCAGCACTTCCTCATCATTCTCCAGCACATGAGCCTGTTCTACACCAACCTCACATTCACCAAGGCCTGTCTCCTTTGTGAACACTGAAGCAAAATATTTAATCAGGAACTCCCTATCTCCTTTGCCTCCAGGGACACATTACCCCACTTTAACCCTAAGCAGCCCTACTATAATGCCTTGGGGTTTTCCTTTATCCCATTTGCAAAGACCTCCTCATGTCTTCCTGCTATCATATTTTCTTTCCTAAGTTCCTTCATGGCTATCATATAATTCTCATGAGCCCGTCCTAACTTTGGCTTCATACATCTTACATAAAGTATGCTCATGACACACTGTCTCACCTCTTGTTAATTATAGTTCCTTATCCCGACCATTTTTTTTCCCTTTCCCACTATGACAAGTCACTCCAGAGCCCTGTGCAAATGGTCACTGAACATCCTCCACATAATTTCCGTGCTTTTCATTGAGAACATCTGTTCCTAATTTACTCTCCCCAATTCCTGCCTAATCCCATTGTAATATTACAAAGTTATTCTTTTTAATGAGCTTGCATTTCATATTTAGTTGATCCTGGTTGCCGCTGCTCCTCAGGTCATCTGACCTCTTGCTCCAATCAGCTTCTAGTTGCTGTCTTGCGCCTTTCTTTTAAATTCTAACTGCTGCCATTTTCAAACTATAACCATACAATCAAGTTGAATAAAGTTTGGAATGCAGCCACCAAGTTTTTTTTTCCATTCTCACAACACCTTTACCCTAATTGAAAACATTCCTATTTTGTCTACTCCTATCCTTGTCCATAGCTATATTAAATGTCAGGGAGTTATGGTAACTGTCATTAAATTGGTCCCCCACTGAGAGGTCTGTCACCTGACCAGATTCATAACACAGCACTAGATTCAGTATGGCTTCTCCTCTAGTCAGCTTGATTACATACTAAATTAGGAATCCTTCTTAGATATACCTTACAAATTCTGCCCCATTTGAACCTTTTGCCCTAAGGAGGTGCCAGTCAATATTGGGGAAGTTGAAGTCTCTCATTACAACAACCTTGATATTTTTGCACCATTCCAAAATCTGTCAATTTATCTGCCCCTCGGTGGACTGGAAGCTATTGGGGGAGGCCTCTAGAATACTTCCAATACAGTGATTGCTCCCTTTCTATTTCTGAACCATCCACACTGACTCAGTAGGTGATCCCTCCATAAACTGAGTGCTGAGTGAATGCAAGTCTCAGTAGGAGTTCCCAGTATTATTAGGGACTTACACCAAATCAAACAAATCTGTACTCAGTAAGTGTGGTAGGGAATTTTGCCTGCAATGGATAATGAAACTTTTTCTTATGTCGAAGAAACAGGTGCTCAATGAAAAGCACCACAGCACCAGATCAACACACACTGACCAATGTCTATCAATTATCACACCTCAAAAATGCACTAAGTTCACTACTACTTCATACACCAGGCACTGCTGCAAATCCCAAATCTGCACTTCAGAAAACACCTGCTCCAACTTACTAACTCCAGATAGACACAATAACCAGAGAGAATGGACGGACTTGCTGTCAAGGCAGCAGGGATTAATCACAGGGAATGGATAACTTTTGCCATGGAGATGGTGTTCACCATCAATGGAGTGACCATTGCTCAGGTCACAGTGAATAGAAGAGCCAAAATGGTGGAAGTTACATTCTGTTAGATCCAACCCTCCTTTCTCTGATCCACTTCTACCACAGCAGAACCCTAATTAGAATTTAGATGGACCAGTCTTACTTCACTCACTCTCGTCCATTCCCCACATTGATGGCACGAACAAAAACAATTCTACAGAACCAAATTTCCACTTTGCAACCCTTCAAAAAAGATGGCAACTGCTTCTCTATGACCACTACCAAAGATTTAAGGTCTTCATTCATCACATGCAGTTATCAGTCAACACAAGCTTGCAACACAAATTCCTGGGTCTAAACATGAATTCTAGCAATGTTGACGATAAAAATGTTAAGACAAATCTAAATCTCACCACATACACAGTTAAGTGTGTCTAAAGTGAGCTTCCTGAATTGTTTAAGCGGGTCAGCTTTTGCTGGCAGATCACCAATCAGATAATCAGCAAAACTGCAATAAATTGTTCACCTCAACTTGATATATATATTTTTTTGTTTCATTAAAAGAAAACAATAGTAATTCAAAGCTCCCTGAAAGTGGTCATGGAAGTTGATAGAAGATATATGGGATGCTTGCTTTCCTTGGCTGGGACACTGAGTATAAGAGTAATGAAGGCATGTAGCAGCCATACAAAACTTTGGTTAGGCCTCACTTGGAATATTGGGTGCAATTCTGGTCATCCTCTTAAAGGTGGTGCAAGTTTTGGAAAGGGTAACAAACCAATTTCCCAGAATGCTGCACGGATTAAAGGGTATGAGCTGTGAGGTGAGAGAAAGTTGGGTTATTTTCTTTGGAGAATTGGGAGGCTGAGGGGAGACCTGATAAATGTTTTAAAATTAGGAGAGGAAAATATAGGATAGACAGACAGAATCTCCCCCCCACCTAATCCCACAGTTGCATATGCTAGAGGTTAGGATAAGCAATTAAGGGAGGGGAAACTAATTTAAAGGAGACAGCAGTAGGTGCCTGAAATGGGCTGACAGGTGTGGTTATGGGAGTAGATATGATAAAAGCATTTTTAGAGGCTTCTACATAGACACATCTCTCTATTCCCTTCATATTCATCATATACTGTGTAAGGTAAAACATCATGAGATGGGAATGTGTAAGGAGTTACCCTGTACAGGGCTGTAACAAGATGTGAATGCATCCTTGTACTTACAAGATAAGAGAGACATTGATGGATTGAGAGGCAGGAAGCTAGCAGGGAAAGGATAGCAACAGTTTTAGTCATTGGACAAGTAATGATATGATGATGTTCTAAGCATGTATCCAAGGGTATAAAAAATCACCATTTTGCTGATAACGGCAGAATGCATTCTCCGACTAACATTGTTAGTCGCAAGTGTTACAATCCGGTAATAAAGAACAAAGAACCCTGATTTCGACTCAGTCTGGTATTTGTCTCACTCATTCATGAACAAAGCAGACCTAACAATTGCCATTGAGTTTTAGTTTAATTTGGTACCATGTTCAGCACAGATATTGAAGGGCGTGTTCCTGAGCTGTTTGTTCAACATGATTACCATTGGAAGCAATTGCAACATTTCCAATCCTCAATTTGAAAACATTATTAATTTTGACAAACCAAGTTGTAAGGTAGGAAAACATTCAAAACAGTACTGCAAGGTGTGTTTATAAAGGAATACAAAATGAAGATTGCTAAAAGATGAGGTAGACCTGAATTGTTATACCATTAGATTATCTGATCCAATATATTATTAAATCAGATCAAGGCTAAACGATCTCAATTAAATTTTGCCATCTTTGTTCTGGACACTTAACTAACAAATAATCTTAAAGTATTTAATTAAAAAAACCAATCCGAGCATCCAAAATTTGATCTGACCCAGCCGATGGAGAAGCGAGCTTTAACCTTGTACTGTTCTTTGAAGTAAACAGTGCATGCTTATTTTATTATTTAATGACCCAGCTCCAAATATAGGATTATGACTTCATGCTTTAGATTCCTTTATCATTTCTTCTTTCACCACTGGAATACATCTTCTAGCTCCATTGAAAACTGATTTTTAAAAATCTCACACACACCCTTTTACATTTCTTTTACATTTACACAACTTCTTTTACATTTCTCTAGTAGTAAGAAGTGTGTTATCCATGATCTATTTCATCTTCTCTATTACAGCATTTTGTTTTCAAACTTGATTGCATCCCACTGTTTCATTTTGGGGTTTTTTTTAAATTTCTTGCCCTATTGATCTCACACATATACCAAATATGGAAATCAAATTTACCAGAGAAGCTGGTTTTGCTAGATATTGGAATTTGGAGTTGGGATTTACAGTAACATTGGCTTTGATTAGATATCAAATGCTTACCTGCAAATTTCCCCATTGCTTAAGTTTCTGGAGACCAGATCAAGGTTTCTAAATCAATTGTGAAAAGCGGTCACTTCATTCATTTATTATGGATTGATAGGTTTATACAGCATGGAAGCAGGCTCTTTGGCCCAAATCATTCGTGGTGACCAAGATGTCTATCTAAACTGAGCCCATTTTCCTGTGCTACACCCACGTCCCTCTCAACCATTCTTGGACATGTACCTGGTAAAATTTATTTTTTCAATGTTGTGATCATATCTGTCTCTGACACCTCATTCTATACATCCGTCACCACCAATCCACTTCAGGTCTTTGCCCTTCACTTTAAACCTACTCCCTCCAGTTTTAGATTCTCCCACCCTTCAGCCACAGCCCATCAATTCCTCTAGTTCCAGCAATATCCTCATGAATCACTTTGATTTAACCCCCATGCACCAAAGAATAGTATTACCAAATAAGTTAATAATTAAACAAAGAATTTTCTATTGCTTGTTAATATTCAGTCATGTGGCATCACTATATAATCAACATGGCAAATGTTTAAAACCTGCTACAAATTTCAAAAAAATATCTCAGTTTAATTAAGAGCTCTTTGATAAACTGTATGAACCATGATAACACTATCAAGTCTTATAAAATTGCGATATGTGGCAATTGGAAGCCTTTTTGATTGGAGCATTATTCAACAAGGAGCAGGACTTATGGGTGTTTAACAATGATCAACAACAATGACCACATGACACTTCAACAGGCTGCTCAGTACAAATGATCATCAACAAGTATGATAAGCCTCTTCATCTAATCTCATATCATTTTTTCATATCTTTCTTTTCCCTTCATTTCATCAAAGCACCTGCGTGGCAAGGAGTGAACTGATTTTACAAAAATCTAAGAAATGGTCATCTATAACTAAACACAGACTAGAATAAACATGTTTTCAAGGTTCCAAGTGGTCCAGCATATCAACAAAAGGAAATAATTCAGTTCCATTGAATCCTGACCCTTTAATCTATCTCAGTGTTTCAGTGTTGATTCAGAAACCTTTTCAAAGATCAGCAAACCCTTCAAGTCTTTCCCCTTCCACTTTAAATCCAAGAAAAAGCTAGACAACTTGCCCCATTGATATTTGATTTCTCAATCACTGTGCTCTTGCTTAATATCATCTGTACTAATGTTTAAAATGAGGATAAAAGTCATGTTCACAGACAGAGATAATTCCAGATTCACCGCAAGTGAATGCATGTAAAGGTAAACGTAAAGCAGCATTCAATCTTTATTTCCAATTGTAGCTAAGGAAATCCCTATGACATATCACTGCATCTGCCTTAAATTTCTGATGCCAGTTTGTTGCAATTTGACTGTGGTGAATGGAAAGGCCAGTGCATTTAGTATGGTCAACAATCAAAATCCAAAAAGGGGCAGCTGTGTAACACTCCAATTGAAGGAGGAAGGTGAAACACAAATCTATCAGATAGAAAATGAGTGGGCTTTCTTTGCCATGGTTTGAGCATGGCCTGAAATTTCAAAGGCTTACCAAGAACCCATATTAAATGGGTTTGAAGATGCAGTCAGTACGAGGGAATTATTGAAGAAGGTTGAAATGGTGATATTGAAGTAAACAAAACATGAGAATTGATATAGTATACCTATAATTGCAGTAGGCTTGACATCCTGAACCACATCAGCCAAGTTTCTCACTTCGGAATGTGGGTGAGCAAACTGCAACTTCTGCTCGGTTAAGTTGGCACGTCCCTTAAAAACAGCAATCACAGGAATGTTTTTTTAAAATACCTTTGTTTGTAAAATTATTGTACAATATTGTATCGTGATTCAGATTTGTGTACACACAATTCACAAGTTCATCATTAGTTTGACCTCATTGTTACTTACACTTTATATTTATACTCAAGTAGATTTGCGAGTTCTTTGCAAAGATTGGGGAATATTGTCAGGTCTCAGTCACTGCAGCTTGTCATGTTACTTCAGGTATGAACAAGCTGATGATAAGGGGGATTGGAGGTGCATCCAAGGACATCAACAAATTATCAATCCCTCCTTCACTTACATTACCGATGGTTTGTTGAGCCTGTTGCCTCAATTCATTGATCAAGAGGATTTTCCACCAATACAATTACAAGGTGATGCACAAGTAAGCAGACACCAGATGAAAGGTTCAACCATCATGTCAACCTATTATCTATTGTCTCCAACTTTTACAAGTGTAATAGTGAGCAATAATGATCTATGTTACTTTATCCTCTTGGCACCATGACTGCCAATGGAATGATAATTAAATCCCATTAATAAGTAACTGAAAGACTGCTTCCATTGTCAATTTTCCTAGTCATGGAGTCAGAGAGATACAGCGCGGAAACAGGCGCCCCTGCTGACCATCAACCACCCACTTACACTAATCCCTGTTGTTATTCTCTCCACAATCTCCGCCAACTCCTCGGAGATTCCTCCACTCACCTACACACTTCAGATAACTCATTACAACCTTTTCAAAGGCAATTATGAACAGAAGAGAAATGCTGGAACTCCTGACAAGATCCAAAAGCGAAAAATATCCAAAAAGGTTCCGTTTTCATCACAGGGTAGGCATTCAGTCTCACAAAATTGTCTGACGTTCCCTGGTCTCGTCTCACAGAACCCCTTTTAAAGTGTGCTGTTCTGCTCACATTGCCTCTCTTCATTTTCCCCAGAAGATGGCACCATTTCCCAGGACATCTTTATCAGAAACATAAACAGTTTAAAACAGTGGCAATTCTTCAGTTTTAAGAAGAAGGGCCTGAAGTTTTTACACCAGTGTATTAAATTTAGACTTGGTCTGACAGTGGGCAGGTGATCCAAGCCTAGAAATTCCATTATGCAACACAATACTTAAATGTGCCATTGAATGAAATATCTTTGAAAAAAAACATCCAAGATAAAACACAAGCCCATCCGTCGCCTGCCTATTTACAGTTTACTCCACCATCTCCCCATTCACTGGGAATTACCTCACTGCCACACTCCTGCAACATGAAGGTGGGCCTGGCAACAGGCTTTCCTTTACTCAAAGGAGTCAGAGACAGCGGATGCTCGAAACTGGAGCAAAAACAAGCTGCTGGAAGGACTCAGCAGGTCAGCCAGCATCAGTGGCATCCCAACCAGAGGATAAGACCTATCACTTTCTATGATTCTCTTGAAGCTAATGGCATAATGATCCCTGTCTTGCTCCCCAATAGGAGATCCAATATTATACACTGTCCAGTTGAGATTAAGGAAACTTTCCCAAACACATTTGACAAATTCTAATCTATAACTATGTGGGAGTCCCAACAAAAGTCTGAAAAGTTACAATCCCTTTCCATCACAACCTTGGGTTTCTTCAGCTGCTATCTCTTTCTCTCTAAAATTTGCTCCTCCAATTCTCACTGACCGTCAGACGGTCTATATTATAATACCAACAACATGTTCATCCCTTTCTATTCCCTTTCATTTACCATGGTATGTGTGGGTTCCTTGGAAGTACAAAATTCATCTCCAGCTCAAACACCCAAGGCCCAACCCCATTCACATGCAAGAAAAGGGTCAACTCATCAGGATCATAACTAGTCAACACCTACTAGAAGAAACAAGGTGATGAACCCCAACTGCAAATCTGTCCTTGACAAAAGTCCAACTGTTGTCATCCTACAGCAGCCTATTCAGTCCAGCCTTGCTGATGCTTCTGATCAACAAGGCCACATCTCCACTACAAAATATCAAGGCCTCAGGAGCAAATCTGAACCTCAGCAGTGTCATGCTTCAGTCACAAATCCAGGATTTCATTGTCCACATTTGGAATGAGGAGTATATACCAGGGATTTCCAAGGATTGTGATGATCTTAAAGGAAGGAAACAAGTCAAATTGTGGTAACCACAGAAGAGTCTCCTTCCCCTCTCTTACAGGGAGAGTTACAGTCCTTCACAACCTCCACCTCCAAGTGCCCGAAGCATTGCTCCTAAAAGTCATTCCAGTGATGCAGTGGACATGGTTTTTACTGCACAACAATTCAAAGGTGAATGCAGGAAGCAGCACTAATCAATGTGAATGGCCAACAACATTTGCTCTACTTTACTTGGTCTTCATCTTCATTAAAACGTTTGACTTCATCCAATAGGAGGGTCAATGGACACACTCTAATATGGCCTTCTATGCAAATTAATTTCCACTAATGTTTGTTTCACAATGACATGCAAAAAGTGATCAATGGTACAAAGGCAGAGCCAATTTCAGCAAAAAATCTGTATCAATCTATCTGTGTCATTGCCCTCACACTTTTTTAAAATTTTTCTCATCACAACATTGCTCCTTATCCCCAAACAAGTTGCAGGAGTGGAAGCAACCTTCAGGACTTAGGGAAAACTATGCCATCTCCAGCACCAACACTTCACAACTAAGGCTACATAAATATCACTAGTCAAACTGCAATATGCAGATGACGTTTGGATTTTATGTGCTCGGACACCAAAAACAAGCCACTGTCTACTTTTTCATGGAGGTGAGCCTTGTACACGGCATCTCCACATCTTTGTTATGCATCAACCTGCCCATTGCACTGCACTGTTTTGCAGAAAACTTTGGAAAATGAACATCAACTCCCACATCTTGGGAGCCACGGCTTAGCAAAGGAAGCAGCTGGTGAAATTCGCCATCACTTCCAATACCTCAGCAAAGCTGTTGATCAGTTGAGAAAAAGTATGCCACAGATCAACACTGCAGGCCTGGTACAAAATGTATTGTTTAGTGGTAATCCCTGCCTTCCTCTATGCTTGAAATTTGGATTGCAAATAGCCCTCAAGGGATTAGATGATGCAACCAATGCCAATTCCACAGGAATAACTGACATCAATATTTTCTCCCAGATCAACATCACTCGCATTGAAGTCAGCTCCACTTGGCAGGTCTCATCTTTCACTAGCTGGTCATCAGACTTCAAAGATTGGAACAATTCCAAATGGACATCATAGAATCATACAGCACAAACATGCTTCCATTTGGCCCACCTCATCCATTCTGACCATACTCGCTCATATTAGACTTGCATCTCCCTCCGTCTTTACTATTCAAGTAAATGCTCAAATCAGTGCCTGTTAGACATTGCAATTGTTTGACACACAAAAGTCTGCAGATACTGTGATTGTATTAAAAACTCAGTTCACGGACAAGTTTCTCTTGTGTCTTGGTGTGAGCTTGCAGGCGCCTCAGATTGAAGAGACTGCCATCCGTGCGGTACCGGATGTAAACAGCGTCTTCATTGTTGGGGTCTTTCATGGCTTGGTTCAGCATCATGCTGAAGAAGATTGAAAAGAGGGTTGGTGCGAGAACACAGCCTTGCTTCACGCCATTGTTAATGGAGAAGGGTTCAGAGAGCTCATTGCTGTATCTGACCCGACCTTGTTGGTTTTCGTGCAGTTGGATAATCATGTTGAGGAACTTTGGGGGACATCCGATGCGCTCTAGTATTTGCCAAAGCCCTTTCCTGCTCACGGTGTCGAAGGCTTTGGTGAAGTCAACAAAGGTGATGTAGAGTCCTTTGTTTTGTTCTCTGCACTTTTCTTGGAGCTGTCTGAGGGCAAAGATCATGTCAGTGGTTCCTCTGTTTGCGCGAAAGCCGCACTGTGATTCTGGGAGAATATTCTCAGCGACACTAGGTATTATTCTATTTAGTAGAATCCTAGCGAAGATTTTGCCTGCAATGGAGAGCAACGTGATTCCCCTGTAGTTTGAGCAGTCTGATTTCTCGCCTTTGTTTTTGTACATTTAGTTGCCCATTCAGAGCCAGCTCTTCAGCGCCTGACGTCCTGCTTTGCGGAAACTGCCAAAATGTTTGGCCTGGAAGTCAGCCTGAAGAAAACTGAGGTCCTCCATCAGCCAGCTCCCCACCATGACTACCAGCCCCCCCACATCTCCATCGGGCACACAAAACTCAAAACGGTCAACCAGTTTACCTATCTCGGCTGCACCATTTCATCAGATGCAAGGATCGACAATGAGATAGACAACAGACTCGCCAAGGCAAATAGCGCCTTTGGAAGACTACACAAAAGAGTCTGGAAAAACAACCAACTGAAAAACCTCACAAAGATAAGCGTATACAGAGCCGTTGTCATACCCACACTCCTGTTCAGCTCCGAATCATGGGTCCTCTACCGGCACCACCTACGGCTCCTAGAACGCTTCCACCAGCGTTGTCTCCGCTCCATCTTCAACATCCATTGGAGCGCTCACACCCCTAACGTCGAGGTACTCGAGATGGCAGAGGTCGACAGCATCGAGTCCACGCTGCTGAAGATCCAGCTGCGCTGGATGGGTCACGTCTCCAGAATGGAGGACCATCGCCTTCCCAAGATCGTATTATATGGCGAGCTCTCCACTGGCCACCGTGACAGAGGTGCACCAAAGAAAAGGTACAAGGACTGCCTAAAGAAATCTCTTGGTGCCTGCCACATTGACCACCGCCAGTGGGCTGATAACGCCTCAAACCGTGCATCTTGGCGCCTCACAGTTTGGCGGGCAGCAGCCTCCTTTGAAGAAGACCGCAGAGCCCACCTCACTGACAAAAGGCAAAGGAGGAAAAACCCAACACCCAACCCCAACCAACCAATTTTCCCTTGCAACCGCTGCAATCGTGTCTGCCTGTCCCGCATCGGACTGGTCAGCCACAAACGAGCCTGCAGCTGACGTGGACTTTTTACCCCCTCCATAAATCTTTGTCCGCGAAGCCAAGCCAAAGAAGAAAAGGAAAAAGAATTAAAAACTCACCAAAATACTGGAGGAATTCAATCAGTCTTTTCAGCATCAATAGGAGACAAAGATATATTGCTGACGTTTCTGGCCTCAATCCTTCCTCAAGGAATAAGCAGAATAAGCCAGAAGCAAGAAATCTCAGAAAGTCTCAGAATTCAAACAATGGGGGAGGAATTCAGACCAATAAAAGGTGTTAATTAGATATGATAAAGGACAAGGTAAGAATTTATTGTCTGTGCAAAAGGAAACAGAATAGAGAGACAGAGATAGGGAAAGGCAATGGGGGGGGGGGGGGGGGGGGAGAGTTAAAAAAAAGCCAGAGAGGGCAATATTATTGCCATCCGGTTGGAGGGTTCCCATTTGGAAGATGAGGTGTTACTCCTCCAATTTGTGGGTGGTCTCAGTCTGCCAGTGCATGAGACTATGGACAGACATGTTAGCAAGGGAATGGGATGGAGAATTGAAATAGGTGGCCACTGAGAGATCCACACTTTTGCAGCGGACAGAGCTGAGATGCTCAACAAAGCAATCCCCCAGTCTGCATCCAGTCTTTCTGATGTAGAGCAGACCACAATAGGATCACCGGATGCAGTAGATGAACCCCGCAGACAAGTGAAATGTGGTTTCACTTGGAAGGATTATTCATGCTATATTGTATCTTCCTATCATAGAATTTTCCTTTAAACCATCAACTGCCTTCTCTCACTTTCATTAACTTTTCTCCTTCTCAGAAATGATGAAGGGTCTTCAACTCAAAATGTTAACCACATCTTTTTCCAGATTTGCTGCCTGATCTGTTAAACTTTACCAGCATTTCCTGTTTTCATTTGATATTTCCAGCCTCGGGAGTTTTTTTTTTAATTTTCATCTGTTGTTGAATTATGCAACCTCCAGTTATCATTAACTGCAATAGTCACTCAAAATTTACCTACCTCGGCTGCACCATTTCATCTGATGCAAGGATCGACAAAGACATAGACAACAGACTCGCAAAGGTAAATAGCACCTTTGGAAGACTACACAAAAGAGTCTGGAAAAACAACCAACTGAAGAAACATACAAAGATCAGTGTGTACAGAGCCGTTGTCATACCCATGCTCCTGTTCAGCTCAGAATCATGGGTCCTCTACTGGCATCACCTACGGCTCCTAGAACGCTTCCATCAGCGCTGTCTCCACTCAATCCTCAACACTCATTGGAATGACTTCATCACCAACATCGAAGTACTCGAGCTGGCAGAGTCCGCAAGCATCGAATCCATGCTGCTGAAGACCCAATTGCGCTGGGTGGGTCACGTCTCCAGAATGGAGGACCATCGCCTTCCCAAGATCGTGTTCTATGGCGAGCTCTCCACTGGCCACCGAGTCAGAGGTGCACTAAAGAAGAGATACAAGGACTGCTTAAAGAAATCTCTTGGTGCCTGCCACATTGACCACCGTCAGTGGGCTGATATCACCTCCAACCGTGCATCTTGGCGCCTCACAGTTCGGCGGGCAGCAACCTCCTTGGAAGAAGACCGCAGAGCCCACCTCACTGACAAAAGACAAAGGAGGAAAAACCCAACACCCAACCCCAACCAACCAATTTTCCCTTGCATCCGCTGCAACCGTGTCTGCCTGTCCCGCATCGGACTTGTCAGTCACCAACGAGGCTGCAGCTGACGTGGAGATACCCCTCCATAAATCTTCGTCCGTGAAGCCAAGCCAAAGAAAAGAAAAGGAAGCTGTTAGAAACATTTAATTTCACAGGATAAATGGATGAAACTCACTGTCATCCAAGAGCAACATTAAAATGTAAATGCTGGGAAGCGAAAAAGGCCCTCAAATGTGGTAAAACAAGCAAAAAATATTCAAGGTCTCTTAACAGATTTTAAAAAAATATTTGAAAATATATATATTTATTAATGTAATAAAGTTCTGAGTGTATATTTTCATCAAGGCACGATGTGTTCTTCCCTCCACTTGATTTAAATGATTCACACTCTGTTTTACTAAGCAAATCCTCAGTAGTTGATGAAAACAATGTCAACATTAAACTAATCCCCTGGAGAATATTATTTTTTAAACCATCAGTAAAATGGATCATCTGTCCATATCACATTATCATCTCTGGGGCTTGCTGTCATGGCAACTACATTATCTGCAAAGCCACAGTGATTGCAATTCATTGGCTATTGGGAGTTTTGGGACGTCCCATTTATGAAATAAGTCTAAGTGCGTGTCTTTTTATTTCCTTGAGCTTCCACAGTAAACTTGCAAGGTTAATAATTTGTGAATATCAGGAAACAAATGCTGAATACATTGACATGAAATTTCTTTTCCTGGTAGCTCACGAGCAACATTAATCCCTTGTCCATTTGGAAGCAATCCAGTTTTTTTTTTTAAAAACAGTAAACAGAGCAAGACCATTCTAATGAGCAGAATTGTACTGGCTATCGCCAGCGACTCTGCCTGGAACACTAGACATCCAGCCATTCATGTTCAGTCGTGGACACAGATGATGCATTTCAAGTCAAAGACTCATTACTCACAATGCCCTCCCACACCGAACAAGAGGCTGGTCTTAGTTTCTGCAGGACCTCGCTCGGGGAGAAAAATCATCAACCTCATCTCTATTAGTGCTGGACTCTTTGCACAAGAGATGTGTCAATTACAGTCATATGACAATTACAACATTTATAAGATATTTGAACAACTCCATTGAGAGGAGAAATTTAGAAGGATTTTGGACAAATGTTAGTAAATTACACTAGCTTAGGAAGGCACCATAGTCAGCAGAAATGAATTGGTTAAAAAGCTGATTTCCTCACTGTATAACCCAATTCTACTGCTTCCTCTCACAGCTTGTGCAGAAAAAGGTGCCCCCTTTTGACCCTTATCATTTGGACACCTTTACGTTGGCGGGGGAAAGACTGACTGTCCATCTTATGATTTTATAAACCTTGAGAAGGTTCCACCCAGCCTCCTTTACTCTAAAGAATACATTCCCTACCTTCCCAGGTTTCTCCTTATAATTAATATTATTTGAATGTGAAATTTGGGGATTTGGGAAAGTCAGTTGTATTTTGAAACAAATTAATTTACAAATAGTGAAAAAACATAAAAGTAATAGACTTAATTTTATTCTTTATAATTTTTATTTTCTTCTAATTTGATAGGTTATTACATGTCAACAAATGTCAAAGATCTATCAAAACTTAATTTCCCTGAAAGTTTGAATGAATGGAAAACTTCATCCCAAGCCTTTTCTCTGTCTAAAACCAACCAGGGTGCTTGAGGCAGAGAGAGAGAGAGAGAGAGAAAGTCCAAAGTAAATCCAGTTCAATTCACTCCAACAGGCTTGCACACTCAATTAGAGAGTGCAATTTCATGTGAAAGCAAAGTATTCCTAATTATAACACTGTTTATTTAACAAATTCCACAACAGACCATGGTTTGAATGGAAAATAGCATGGTTTTCAAAAAAGCAAGAAAAAGGGCAAAACTTTCAGAAGTAGAAAAAAATATATCAAAAGAAAGTTGCACATTTCCTGCATTATTGAAATCAATTTCATTCCAGTAGCCTAAGAGGATTCCGACATGAAACTTTATAGAAATGTATCATAATGAAATCACATATATAGATATAATTTATACTTTAAATGATTATTCCATGCTGATATATTTCTTAAATCATATATCAACAGCACTTTGAGATTGGTAGAGGAAATATACCAACAGCACTTTGAGATTGGTAGAGGAAATGTAGCAAAAACCATCTGTTAGATCAGTCATTCCCAAAGTGGGCAGTGAGTGCCCTGGGGGCAGAGGAAAGATACAAGGGGGCAGTGAGGAAAAAAGGGGATGGATAACGCTTGTTTGTATCTCGGTGATGTGGTCTGAACAGGACACGCCCCACATCAGACACCATGGGGAGTGGTGATCATTGCATTTTCACATCGGCAAGGGCCAAGGCTGTAAGTTTGTAAAGATTGCAAGTTATCTTCAGCTGGGGATGGTGACTGACTGGGTCAGGATTGCTCGGGACGGTTATAACTGGGGATGGTGACTGGCCGGGACGGGACCGCTTGGGGTGGCGACCACTCAGGATGATGACCACTCTGGATGGTGACCGCCCAGGAATGTGACTGACCACCCAGGGCGGTCACTGCCCAGGATGGGACCAATGGGACGGAGACTACCCGGAACAGGACCACTCGGACAGTGACCGACTGCTCAGGATGGGGACTGACCATGTTATATCAAAACCCGTGCTGTTCAAAACCATGTTATACGAGGTATACCTATATTTACATTTAACTGTAACTTCTAATGTTAAGTAGTTCTAAAGTATTTGATTTTTTTAGTTTCACATTTGTACTTGGTATTATTGTGTCAGGTACTTTTCCTAGTAATTGCATTACTATTATATTAACTTATGTTTTTTTCTGCTGGATTTTGTTGTGATTGGCAAGATTTTTAAAAAATAACAGCAAACAAAAAAAGTGTAGGTAATAGAGTGAGTGTAAGTTTACCCTTTCATATTGCTAAATAAATTGGTTTACAATAAGTTTTATTTGTGAAATACATACACTTGTTTATTGTTTAGGATTAGCAGTTTTACATTTTCAGTAGACCTAATACCAAGAAAGAGGTTTTTGTTGTATGTGTATGTGTGGGAGTGGGGGGGGGGGGTGGGTGGGAGAGAGAGAAGGGGTGCTAGGGAGCCAAGGGGGTAGCAGCTCGGAAAAGTTTGGGAACTACTGTGTTAGACGAATACAAAATTTCTGATTGTAATGTCTGGCCTCCAACATCTTATTATTAAGGGTGCTTATCCCTTTATCTGTAATTCTGAAAACCTAACATTTTTTACATTAATGTTATGTGCTCATTAAACATGACCCAACACGATTAACACTCAACTCAGTCTAGCTTCCCCATGGTCCAGAGTCACTGCAACTGCCCCTGACGTCCAGTGTCGCCGCAACTGCCAACGTTCAGTGGCACCATAACCACCCTGACGTTCAGCGCTGCCACAACCGACCCCAACATCCAGCGCCGCCGCAATAGCTCCCGACATTCAACGCCGCCACAACCCCCCAGGCCAGCACCACCACAACCTCACCCTCATCTACAGCCGCCATATACTCCCCCCACCCCCCCATTCTGTGCTGTCTGTCTTTGTTTTGACTGATTCTGTACCGCCACCATTTTTATTCCATAATCCAAAATAATCCGAATACCGAAAGTGTCTGGTCCCAAGGATTTCAGATAAAAGGTAAGGCACCTGTATAGTACTTGCACTTTAATTTGAATTGGAGCCAACTCTTCCAAATTAAACTATACAAGGCCTGAATCTTAGGATTATGGCATGTGGAGAGTGCTCAAATTCAAAATAGATCAACTTTCTACATTTGTTATGCTCCAAATGATGTAAAAACCAAACACAGATCGAGATAAATAGGAAAGGACGGCCCCTGCTTTGGGACTTAAATACAGTCAGGACTTGTTAGGTAAAAACAAGGACTGGTTTACATGATAGCTCTTCATACAGAATCTGACAGAGGGACTGTTGATAGTCCATTTGAAATAGATCCTGCACTCTATCCTCTTTCATGGTAGTGTAGGAATTTAGAAACAGTTACTTTTGATTATTGTAGGAGTTTAGAAACAGTTATAGAAGGTAGAAAAAGCAAGGAAATAGCTAAAATGTTCTTTGTGTAAAATGGCACATGAAAAAGTAGACAAGAGAACAGAGGAATTTAAGGAAATATAGAAATATGCACGTACACACAAAGGACTTGTTTAATAGGGGGTGGGGAAAGGAGGTGTGAGTACGGGATAGGAGAAAGTCGGAGTCAGTCAAGAGTCAGGCGAATAGGGAAAAGTGCCAAACCAATCCAAGAAGGATAAATGTAAGAAAAATGTAAGGGGAGGTTAATTGAAAAATGTATAAAAACAAAGAAGCTTCCTGCCCTCGGTGTACTGTCCCCAGGTTCGCGAGGTACCCTTGGGAGGTCCAGGGGGTGGAATAGGTTTTGTAAATGTCCCCTTGACTAGCACAGAAGTGAGAAATTTTAAACAGGAAATGAAGTCTTTAATTGAAGATCCTCAAGCCTGTGCGGAGCAATTAGATCAGTTTCTGGGACCTAACATTTACACCTGGGATGAGTTAATGTTTATATTCAAAGCTTTATTTTCTTTAGATGAGAGAGGAATGATTAGACAAGCTGGAATTAGGGTGTGGGATCGGGAACACCAGGGAGGTCCAGGAGCAGTTGCTGGAGAGGACAAATTCCCTCTGGTCAATCCAAACTGGGATAAGGGGACGGTAGATGATCGCACCCGGATAGAAGAATACAGGGTGAACCTGATAAAGGGAGTGAGGGAGTCAGTACCAAAAGGACAGAATTTTAAGAAAGCATTCGAGGTTTCCCAGGACCCAGAGGAAACCCCCTCAGCCTTTTTGAATAGACTGCGGGCGGCAATACAACAATATGGAGGATTGGATATAGAGTCACCAGCTGGGGAACAATTAGTTTTGACAGGGTTTGTTACAAACTCAGCCCCAGATATACGAAATAAACTTCAAAAGACTGAAAATTGGCATGAACAGGGATTATCCCAGCTCCTACAAATAGCCCAAAGGGCATATGTCCAAAGGAGTGAAGATAAGCAGAAAGGAAAGGCGAAGATATTAATGCAGGCGGTAAAGGAAGTCGTAAATGGACAGCAGGGAAGTCAAAGACGCCGGACCAATGGTCCGGGCGGATGGATGGGAATGAGAGAAAGAGAAGGGCCAGGATTTGAAGGATGGGACGAACCCCAGGGTCCACGACCACGAACGGGGTCTCCAAGAGGTGGTCCCAACAAAGGATGGCAGACAGGGCCCAAGATTTGTTTCTATTGTAAAAGAGAGGGACACTTCAAGAGGGAATGCCCCCAGAGGGCTAGGGACACACGATCCTATGTTTTGATGGAGGAGGGAGATTAGGGGAGTCAGGGTTCTCCCGTAAAGACTGTCGTGGGGCTGCACGGAGAACCATTGGTAAACTTAAGCATAGGACCCCACGAAGAAGAAATGATTTTTATGGTAGACTCGGGGGCTGCTCGTTCTAGTATTTTAACCAAACCCAAAGGAACAGTTTTTGACGGGAGGGTGGTTATTTCAGGGATCGGGGGATCTAACTTTGAGGTTCCTGAATTAAAGGGCCTTAGGATACAGATAGGAAAAAAGGTGATAAGGGGAGACATTCTACTCATCCCTCAGGCGGGAGTTTGTCTATTGGGTTGAGATTTGCAGGATTCGTTAGGCATTGGGACTCGGCCCCAGGGGAAGGGGATCGGAGTCCAGTTCTGTACATTGACACAAGAAGATCGCGAGTTGATTGACCCCAAAGTGTGGGCGAAGAAGGGAAATAGAGGGGGGTTGGATGTTCCCCCACTTCGGGTCACGTTAAAGGATCCCAATCAGACAGTTAGGCGTAAACAGTACCCGATTTCTATGGATGGAAGGAAGGGATTGCAACCCGTAATCGATCAACTACTACTGGATGGTTTGCTTGAACCCTGTATGTCCCCCTTTAAAACCCTAATATTGCCAGTCCGAAAACCAGACGGTACTTATCGGCTGGTACAAGACCTACGAGAGTTAAACAAGGTAATTTTGGCCCGATACCCCATTGTACCTAATCCATATACTATTATGGGAAAAATAGATTCAAATAGTAAATGGTTTAGTGTGATAGACCTCTTTCATGGTAGTGTAGGAGTTTAGAAACAGTTACTTTTGATTATTGTAGGAGTTTAGAAACAGTTATAGAAGGTAGAAAAAGCAAGGAAATAGCTAAAATGTTCTTTATGTAAAATGGCACATGAAAAAGTAGACAAGATAACAGAGGAATTTAAGGAGATATAGAAATATGCACGTACACACAAAGGGCTTGTTTAATAGGGGGTGGGGAAAGGAGGTGTGAGTACGGGATAGGAGAAAGTCGGAGTCAGTCAAGAGTCAGGCGAATAGGGAAAAGTGCCAAACCAATCCAAGAAGGATAAATGTAAGAAAAATGTAAGGGGAGGTTAATTGAAAAATGTATAAAAACAAAGAAGCTTCCCGCCCTCTGTGTACTTTCCCGAGGTAGGGGAGAGTACCCAACCTTGCAATGTTGTAAATGTAAGTAAATGTTCTTTGTTCTCAACTTTTGTCTCGAGCATACTTTGTGAACTCCAACGGCACTTCTTACAGTAGTGTATTGAGATCCACTCACACATTTAGCTATTTGTTACGTTTCAGGTTATTAAAATAAATAACATCACTTGTAGCCTTCTGTGATAGAAAATATCCATGGGTGCCATTTTTGTCCGAATGGAAAACTCAGGTCCCAGTGCAACTTAGCCACTGATCACATTGTGGTCCACTGACCTTGTGTTCTATGTTACTGAACTACCCTTTAGTTCTAAATGACTTTATAATCAGGAAATGCTTGTAGTCATGGCTGTAAAATAGTAAATGGCAGATAAATAGTGGATCTGGTGCAGAACAGGTAAGCAACAAATTAAATAGAACTCTTTGTAGTGGAAAACCATTTTTTTCATTTGCTCATTAAATTTGTTGCAAGGAACATAATTTATGAACTAAAGGTATTATTTGACCATCATGCTGAACATTCTGTTCTCAATCATTCTTTTGTACAAGTTGCCTTTAACTATAATTGCGCAATTTATATGTTAAATTCCCGTTGTGAAAACAGGATTGTTCCATCACAAGCGTGCTAATTCACAGCCATCAAGGTCGCTATTGATCAAACTTCTCATATCATTTGGGACAATTGTACACAGCTAGGATTCTTCAATTCACAAGGTCCTCACTGGTTCTGAAGGCCTCAATCCCCTGATGCAATTTCCCAGAGCTGCCTCCACCTCCCTGTATCTATTAGGTGCACAAAAACACTCACTGCTTGCAAGTCATAACCAGCCAAATGCTTGCAAGTCATAACCAGCCAAATGCTTGCAGTTCAAGGAAAGAAGCTTGCTTGGATTCATAGGTTGTTGCATTTGAATCCAAATATAAAATCATGTGAATATATAATATACATATTTTAAAACATAATTCACAGCTTTATAATTGCCACTTAGTTACATTTTTGTAGGATGGTTCTGCAAATCTGCATTCCTCAATGTGGGCAGCTGGCCATGAACATGCACTTTAATTGGGTGGAGTTGGGCAATGTGTCAGTTTCTGAAGGGAATGAAGGTTACAGCTTCCACTGCCACGTTGCACCATGCAATGTTTATGCCACTGTAAACAACAGATATAGATTTATTTACAAAGGAACAAATCATTTCTCTGCAAAAAAAAGTAGCCACAACACGTTGCAAATAAAATTATGAAATTACTTGGCTTATTTTACTGTTACCTTTTCAATTTAACCATGATATCCTTTATTGCAAGAATGTCTAGCCACAAAATAATTTGGCTTAAAACCAGCACCCAGCATTTTGGCTTCTCTTTATGAACAAAAGTTCAAATGAATGAATATTTGGAATTCATTCTACAGATCACTCAGCATCTTCAGGAGATGCATTTACATTCTGTCTTGCTACCAAATTTAAAACATCTTCTTGCTGACAGACTAACAACAGTGACAGTTGGTGGGCAAAGTCACCAAAAACAAATATGAAAAAGGAGATCCTACGTGGCAAATGGATTCTCTTTGGGGGGAAGCTGTTTCAGGAAATATGCTGAAATGAAGGCAAAGAATTTTGTATATATCTGGCATAAACTGCAAACAAATGCCGTGAATTGATACTTCGAAGCATGAAACTGAAAATGATGAGATTTTTTTAATATACAGTTAAACTCCTCAGTCACAAGAGGGTCAGTAACCAGAGGGTCATACAAGAAGATGAAAATAAGTTGCATAAACTTGGGAAGTTACTATGCTCTGGAATGTCTGGCCTTTCCCCCCCTTTTGATGAGACAGGATCAATGATTGACACGAGGGTAAAGGCACCATAAAATGGGATAAAATAATCACACCACAAAAGAATTTCAGATTTGGTTTAAGAGGGAGAAATCTGGTTATCATTTTATTTAACCTGAAAGGGAGTAGACAAGCAAGAGATGCAAATGCAGACATATAAAACTTCAATTGAATTTTTTGTCACATTTACTGGTTTACAGTGAAGATTTATAGGAAAACAAACAGCTACTATAGTTAGTCTTTTAAAAGGATGAATGGGGGGATTAAATCTGGGAAATAGGGAAATAGCAGACATTGAATACATATTTTGCTCCTCTTCATAGTAAAAAATGCTAAATGAATTTCAGTACATTATAAATTGCACTTGAAAGGGATATAGAAACGAAGATGGGAGAAACAATACTTGGACAACTAATAGCAACAACGGTAACCATGGGCCTTAAGGCCAGGGTTTTAAAAGTAGATGTAAATATAGTGGATGCATTGACTGCAATTTTTCCATGGATTCTTGAAAGGTTTTGATGGATTGGAAGACCCCAAATTTAACTCTATTTTGTGATGTTTCTTTTATTGATCAAACGGAGAAACATTTCCCTGCCTAAACATGCTCAATGGCTATGAGACGTTGTGGCGGCCCTTTGCAGCTCCCCCACAGGGCCTCACAAAATGAAGGATGAATGTAATGATCCAGCAAGCTGCACGAGGCCTGCAGCGCTGCCCTCTGCTTAAGTGGCCTATCAGGGAAAGCAGAACACAAACACACCAATCAGTGCTGAGAGGGCTTTGATCACGTCCCTCAGCTTGAGAATAAAAGCAGGGCTGTGAGTCCAATAAAGCTGTGTGTGTTAACTACACCCAACTGGGGTTTGTGTTAGTCTTTCTGGGAACAGTGTGTTCTTTCTAAGCTAACCTGCATACAGCTATAATCTCTCCTGCGTTATAGGCTCCGTAGAGCCATAGCTTGTAGCAGCTAGCAGCATTCTAGATCCAGCAATGGAGGAGATGGGCATATTATGCTGCTCTAACAGCCCTGGGCCTCCCATTCCACATGGTCCATAAAGGACAGGAGGGCGGAGGCCATGTGGGGTCTACAGACACCTCAATGAGGCCACAACACCTAACCACTACTTGGTACCCCACATTCAGGACTTTACCGCACATCTACAAGGGACACGGATTTTTTCCTAATTGATTTATTCCAAGGCTACCACCAAATCCAAGTCCACCCAGAGGACAGTGTGAAAAACAGCTATTCTCACTCCATTCGGCTTATTTGAATTTTTAAGGATTCCTTTTGGACTGAAAAATGCAGCCCAAACATTCCAACGAGTAATGGACACTGTGGGCAGGGACCTCAACTTTATTTTCATCTACTTAGACCAGGGTGAGATGCCACTCAATTAAGACTACTGTGCAATAGACTGAGTGAATATGGACTGACTATCAATCCAGCTAAATCCGAGTTTGGAAAAGAGGTAATCAACTTCCTGGGCCACCGGATTGACATACACAGTGCAAAACTACTATCAGAAAAGATAGAGGCCATTAAATCCTTCCCACAGCCTACGAAAGTTAAAGGCCTTCAGAAATTCACAGGGAGGATTAATTTTTTATCATAGATTCATACCTGCAGCAAACCTCATCATCTGTCCCCTTTTCTCTCTAATGTCAGGCACCCAAAAAGATCTCAAATAGAATGCAAAAGCCTCAGAGGCCTTCCAAAAGGCTAAGGATCTTTAGCAAATGCCATTCTCCTGGCACACCCACAATCAGAGGCGCCCACAGCCCTCACAGTTGATGCCTCCAATACGGCAGTCGGATGAGAATTAGAACAAATTGATGGACACTGGAGACCTCTAGCTTTCTTCAGTAAACATCTGCGGCCACCTGAAATACAATACAGTGCATTCAACAAGGCACTGTATCTGGCCATAAGACATTTTCATTACTTCCTGAAAGGAAGGAGATTCAAAGTGTTTACTGACCACAAACCATTCACTTATGTTTTCAAAAACGTCTTGGACCCTTGGTCGACCAGACAACAGCATCTCAGAATTTACTACAGACATTGAACATATTGCTGGCAAGGTAAATGTTGTGGCAGATGCGCTGTCACGCCCAAACGTGTTGGCTGTCCATGAGACTCCAGGCATCAATTACAAGGCCCTAGCTGATCCCAAAGGTGCAGTGTACAGAATGGCTATAACCAGCCTCCACATTGAGGATGTTCCCTTCGGTACAGGACATACAACTTTACTCTGTGACACTTTGAATGGCAAGCCCTGTCCCATTATCCCCATCACATGGAGGAGGCAGATATTAGAGTCCGTACACAATTTAGCCCATCCTTCTATCGAGATCACTGTCAAGATGGTGGCCAACCGTTACGTCTGGTATGGCTTTCGTAAACAGGTCACCAATTGGGCCAGAATATGCACACAGTGCCAAACTTCGAAAGTCCAGACACACATTAAAGCCCTACTCCAAATCTTTGCACCTCCAAGGCACAGGTTTAGCCATGTTCACAGTGATATAGTGGGCATCTTACCAGTCTCTCAAGGCACTCATTTCCTACTCACTATGGTAGACAGGTCTATCAGATGGCCGGAAGCCATTCCCCTTCCCGAAATATCTACTGAAATGTGTTAGGACACACCTCAATACTTGGGTGGCACGCTTCAGGGTCCCTGAGCACCTTATCTCAGACCGAAGAGCCCAGTTCACCTCCAGTCTTTGGGCGGCCTTAGCAACAGCACTCAGGACACAGCTGCACCACACTACAGCCTACCATCCCCAGGCAAACAGCCTAGTGGAGAGATTCCATAGGCACCTAAAAGCAGCCCTGATGGCCCAACTCACTGGGCTCAACTGGGCTGATAAATTACCCTGGGTCCTCTTAGGTATCCGAATCATGCCGAAAGAGGATTTAGAAGTTTCATCCGCCAAAATGGTATACAGGATGCCACTGGTCATCCCGGGCAAATTCCTGGCCACCAACTGGGGAACCAAAGAACCCCTCAGGCAAGCGCTAGTGCGACTTCATGAGCAGTTGGGAAGCCTAACCACTTTACCATCCAAAGCACATGCTAGCCACTCACATTTGTCCCCAGAGATTTTTAGAACTTCACACACTTTTTCATAAAACAGAGTATACAGACCCCCCATTGCAGAGACCCTATAAGGGGCCATTCCGCATCGTCTGGCACAAAGGTTCAACTCCGATTGACATCGGAGACTGAGAGGAGACCTTTACCATTGACAGGTCGAAACAAGCCTGTTTGGACATTACACAGTCGATCAACAACCCTCTCCCCCCGCAAAAGAGGCCGGCCTTCCAAGAATAACAATATTCCGATCGCTGGTTCTGTGCTAAGAGGGTTTGACCACTCCCCTCAACTTGAGAATAAAGCTGAGTGTGTTAACTACCCATCTGGGTTTCATGTTGCTCTTTCTGGGAACAGCATGTTCCTTCTAAGCTAACCTGCATGCAGCTATAACCTCTCCTGTGCTATAGGCTCTGCAGAGCCATAGCTTGTAGCAGCTAGCTGCAACATCATGTTTAAACCTAAATATTAGATGTTCAATTTCTGATTTTAATGTAAATTTTAAAACATTTTATAATATTTGATTTGTTATGAAGGTAGAAATGTTGACTAATGAGGTAATTTATCACCTGTGTTTTTGTTTTGGCCAACTGCTTCTTTCTTGGTAGTGGGTTTAGATTTTCCTTTTTTTAAAAATAATAAATAATATAAATACATTATAATCTGTTTGATTAAAATGTGGAGTACTTTAGATGAAATGATATGATTTGAGTGTAATGTATCCTTTTGAATTTTAATATATGTACTATGATATTTTTGATGTGAAATTTCAATGTTAATAAAAATATTGAAAAAGAAAAAAAAGAAACTTGGGTTCTTTTGTATTAATTATATTTTATTAACAACTCACAACCTCATGGGACATCCATTTTGCATCTAACCTGAGGTAGAAAATTTGTCTCCAACTTTCTCTTGTAGTCAGGAGGATCACCAACCCCAATCACCACATCCCCTTTCCTTAAGATGTTCAACATTACAGGGTAATACAGTATTCATTTCAATTTAAAGTTAAACATAAATATAAACATCAACAGCACAAAGTTTTTAAGTGAGCTGTTTTCTTTTTTCTTTTAGAGATTCAGTCTGTCAGGTGCTTCGATAACATGTGGATCTTCTCAACACAGATGCATATGTCGGCTCCACTGGTCCGCCACTGTTTGGAGCTGGTGGTATTTCCTCTGTTGCTGTACAGGCTGGATCTTCTGCATTTGGCTGTTCTTGCAGCATCACTTGCATTTTCAGCTGACTCTTTTGATTCCTCTTCAGTATTTGGCCCTCCTCTGTTCTGACTGTGTAGAATCTTGGATTTACTTCCTCCAGAACAGTGACCTTATTGTCCCAGATGTTAGAATCTCTGAGTCTCACTGCGTCACATTGTGCCAGTGGCCCTAAGCTTCTTGTTGACTTGTCATATTGGTTTTTTTGTCTCCTTTGCAGACACTTTTGTTTCTGTTTGACATCTCTGTTCTTGTTTGGGCCTGCAGAATAGGGAAGTGTGGTGCGTAGTCTACATCCCATCAGGAGTTCAGCAGGTGCCATGCCATGTTCAAGTGATGAAACTCAGTAACTCAACAGAGCTAGATAAGCATCTGAGCCACTTTCTTGTGGTTCCTTGAGTAACTGTTTATCGATGTGAACTCCTTTTGCTGCTTTACCATTTGACTTGAAGTCACATATCAAAAATCATACTCTTCTCCAAAGTTCTGGAATTCTCTACTCTGTAGCATGGTCCATTGTCACTGTAGACAATTTGAGGAATTCCATGTCTTGCAATGATTGATTTCATATCTTTGATCACACAGGCAGCAGTCATGTTAGGAAGCAGCACAATCTCAGGATAGTTCGATAGATAGTTAATAACCTACAGGTAATTCTTTCAATCCAGGGGGAACAGATCAGTCCCAACTTTCTGCCATGGACAATGCATCAGCCAGCACAATAAGTTTCCCTGGTGTGTTCACCAATTCACAGTCTTAACATTGTAGCTTTATCATCAGTCTTTGGATTCGCAGCGACATCTCACTGAGATTTTTCTTGTTTACGACTATTAATGGCTTGTGGTCTGTCTCTGCCACGAATGTTGGTAGACCATACACATAACTCTGGAATTTTTCGACTTCATAGACCAGTTGTTGACACTCTTTCTCTATCTGTGCATATTGACATTCGGATGTGGTCATTGTCCTTGATGTGTATGCAACTGGCTTCCAAACTTCTCCCACAGCCTTTTGAAGCATCTATAGATATTTTCATACTTCAAGATCAAAAGCACTGGTTCTGTAGTTAGAATGGTCTTCAGTTTTCCCCATTCTTCCTCATGATTGGCTGTCCACTTGAATTCATATTTGTCCTGAAACAACTTCCTCAGGTGCATTGTTTTAGGAGACAAGTTTGGTATGAATTTACCAATGTAATTGACCATTCCCAGAACTCTCAATATGCCATTTTTGTCAGTGGATCTGGGCATCTCTAAAATTGATTTCACCTTGCTCTTGTCTGGCTCTTAGAAAGGTGATTTCCTTCACACCAAACTGACATTTTGCTTTGATTAACTTTAATCCATACTTCTGGATGCACTGTTGTACTTGTGCTGCTCCTGTGTGGATTCACATACAATCATGTCATCCATGTATATGCCTACCCCATTTATGCCTTTTATGATGTGCTCCTTCATCCTGTTGAACACTTCAGGAGCTGAGGAAATTCCAAAAGGCATACATAAACAGAAGTATCAGCCAAACAGTGTATTGAGTGTACAGAATTTTGTGCTATCTTAATGCAGTTTTAATTGCCAGAAGCCCTGGGATGCATCCAATTTGGAGAAAAACTTTATACCAGCCATCATACTTGTAATTTCATCCTTGGTTAGAATGTGATATTGTTCCCTCTTTATACCGGCATTTAAGGCTTTTAGGTCCATGGACACGCATAGATCACCGTTCTTCTTTTTGACACACAACATTGAATTCACCCATTTTGTGGACACCTCTGATTTCTTTATGACCCCTAGTGATGTAATCTTGTCAAGTTCCTGCTTGAGCTTTTCATTTAGTGGAGTTGGGGCATGCACTACTGACTGTGAATCCTTCTTTAACTGTATCTTTTAGGTGAATAGTCAAATTCCAAACACCTTGAAGATATCTAGAAATGGATGCAGCATTTCCTCTACGCTGTTATGTGCATTGGCGCTGTTAATGCAGTACACCCTCTTGACTAGGCCTAAGTTTTCACATGCTTTGTCACTAAGCAGTGAGTCATGTCCATCTGGGACCACTGCAAACATGAGGTGGTGCCCTTTACCTTTAATTTTCACCTTGAGTCTACATGTACCTTTCGTGTCAATCTGCTGTCCATTGTAGGCCTTAAGCTGAACAGATCTTGGATGAACGTATGGCTTTATATTCATTGCCCTGATGTCACACTCATAGATCAAACTGGCCCTTGCCCCTATGTCCAGCTTGAAAGGAATATCTGCTCCATTTGCATGAAATTACACCGTCCACTTGTTCTGCTCAACTCTATTCACACTTGGCTGTTCAGTCTCTGCTGGTTTGAAACCTTCTTGTGCTTCCATGCCCACGAAGAATGCATCCCCGAGGATAGTTTCTTCTATAGTGTGCACATTTCTACTTTGCTTTGTTTCCCTTTGGAAAAACATTGCTTTACATAGCGATTTTGGCACGTTGGATGCCACAACGTTTACAATTGAATGTCTCTCCAACTTCTTGTTGTTTCCTAGGTCTTGTTCTCTGTTTCTCTGAGTATTCAAACACCGTGACTATGGCTAAGGCAGGGTGAAGAGATTGCACAAGGCTTTAATGAAGGCAGAAGTGGTCATGTCCGGGCAGGGAATGGCAAGTGGGAAACATGAGTATTCATCAATGATGTTGAAGAAGTACATGCGCTAACCATTCGGAGTTTCTCCCCATTCTTACCACCACTATCTAAGCTCTCCAGGGGCGGGTAATGGGTTCGATGATACCCTCAGTCAGGACCCATCTCACCACTGATTTGATAAAGCCCCTGTCCCAAGAGCTGTATCACCTGCTCTTGGTGGTGATGGCTTACTCTCGGGGGTGAGGTTGGTGAACAGAGGTGGGGGAGAATGCAGAGGGTGGACAGCCTGCAGGTCTCGTGCGGTGGGCACAATGCCAGATGGGCATGGTCGGAAGGGAGGGTGGGTGGGTTTAAAACCTGTTTGTTGTAGACTGTGAAGGGGAGGGGGAATGGGGACTGTCGTATTCCATGGTGATGCTATTAAGGTGGCACTGAAAGTCCAACCCCAGTAGCACGGGTGCACAAAACTGTGGTATCACATGCAGTTTAACATTTTTGCACTCTGAGCCACTCACGGTCAGTATGCTACGCAGCTGCCGTGGTTCTCTGCAGAGTGGGACTTAAGAGACTCTGTAGCTCCCTGGATTCACCGCAAGGGAGTAACACTGCACCATATCAGGGTGGATGAAGCTCTCTGTGCTCCCACTATCAAACAGGCAAACCGTCTTGCGCCTATTTAATTCTATGTCTATCATCGACCTGGTGAGCTGATGAGGGCTGCTTTGGTGAAGCGTGACTAAAGCCAGGGTAACATCACTGTCTGATCCACTGTACTGGCTTGTGGTCTGGTAAGGTGGTGGCGTAGTAGCATGCAAAAGGCATGCATAAATAGGAGTATCGGCCAAACAGTGTATTGAATGTACAGTATTTTGTGCTATCTTAATGCAGTTTTAATTGCCAGAAGCCCTGGGATGCATCTAATTCGGAGAAAAACTTTATACCAGCCATCATACTTGTAATGTTATCATTGGTTAGAATCTGATAAGGTTCCCTCTTTATATTGGCACTTAAGACTTTTAGTTCCATGCACACACATAGATCTTTTTGACGCACACCATTGAATCAATGGCCCGTAGTCTGATAAGATGGGGGCCTCCAAGATGGCGGCTCCCATGGCGTGCATGCAGTGCTGTTGCTCTTCGGAGGTGACATCATCCAAGATGGCGGTGGCCCCTACTCCCCACATGTGGCACTGTTTGGGTTAGAATGTTGCTTTGATTTGCATACCTTTGCACAATGTCCCTTCTTCCCGTAGCCAGAACAGATCTCGTCCTTCCTAGGGTGCTTCTGCTGACAGCAGAAATAGCACTTCGGGTAGTTGCCAGTGGCGATGGCAGCAGTCAAATCAGGACATGGGGTGGCCTGAGATCCTGTGTCCCAAGATGGCAGCACCCATGTTCGCCATGTGGCGGCCGTGCTATCAGTCGAGAAAGAGTCCAATTGCAGAGAGCTACTTCCAGGGTTTTAGTCAGTTTGATGGCTTTCTGCAGTTTCAGCTCAACCTGTTCTAGCAATCACTGGTAAATTTAATCCGATCTGATGCCTGCTACACAAACATCCTAAATCAGCTCCTCCGTGTACATTTCTGCTGATACGGCCTTTCACTGATGACCCACATTCTGCAAGAGGAACATTCCCCTGTCTTGGCTCCCATTCCCACTGTTTCTGACTCAAAGAACAAAATATATTATATATAAAACCTGCCCCTGTCTGTGTCTACCTGCTGAATTCTTTTTGTTCCTTGAATAGGATGACCCTTTCTTACTTCAACTCCTACTATCCTTTGCCTCTTACCTGTTCTCACCAAAGCCTGTTACTCTGAGTTAGTCTGACGATAACCACTCTGTTGGACATACATTTGGGATTTTTCTTCATTATGTTGAGAATTCTTCGGTCATCAGTAGTGGAGATCTTCCTTGGAATATCAGTCTCTTTGCAATAAAAGAGCCAACCAGTGTGCTCTTTCTTCTTAATGATGTTCCAAACTGTTGATTTTGGTAATCCTAAGGTTTGGGCGATGTCTCTTACTGTTTTATTTTGTTTTTCAGCCTCATAGTGGCTGCTTTAACTTTTATTGGTACAACTCTGGTCCCCGTGTTGAAAAACTGGCAACTACAGACTCCAATGGTGATCAAAAGCTTAGAAGCAAGCCAAGCTCTCTTATACCTGCACCACTAAAGTAATTAAACGTACCTGAGTAATCACAAACACCTGTGAAGCCAAATGTCCCAAATATTATGGTGCCCTGTCTAAAAAGTACTGCAATTTCTACATGGTCAAATCAAAATGTCTCAAAATAAACTTGAATAAAATCTAGAATGTGGACTTTAATTACATGTGAATTATTTGATTAGAAATTTAAAACTGTGGAGCACAGGAAAAAATAAAGGAAAAAAGTTTTTTTGTCCCAAACATTATGGAGGGCATTGTATGAGAAGGAACAGGACCAAGATTAATTAAGGAAATTAAGATACAAGCCACCATGATGAAATTTAGTGGCAGTACAAATCTGAGGAGTTGAAAAAGCCTGATCTATCCCAGTGATTCCAAGTCTGGTCTACTTTTAAGGACATTTGGTTTGGATTTCCAAGCTGAAAAACTCACTCACATCTGTCTTATTCTGGAAATCCCAGGTACAGCTTTATTACTTGAAATATTCACCTAGACACAGAAATACAATAGCACAAATGGCCCCAGAAGTTGGATCTACTTTGCAGACCAACATTTCTTACACTCTTCCAATGTCTTTAATCTTGTTTAAGTGCTTTGGAAGCTAGTTTTGCCAATGTACTTAGCATTTGATTGCAATTTAATTTTCATCTGATGGCTTTTTTTAATCACATCATGAAGAGTTCCAGCAGGTAATTGCAGTAGTGGATATCTGCAATAGCTTTAGCATTAGACAGACTCCCAAGGAAACATTTCTTCAAATAATGGGAAGTGAAATAAGCACAGCAGAGTGAACTGGGAAAGCCAATTCATATTAAAGCAGGTAAAATGGAGTGTACAGCTTAGACTGTGTACAGCATTCACATAAACCTATTTGTGAATAGCAGGAAGGCCTCGTCGAATAATGTAAAAAGCCTTTGTTATTATCAGGCACACCCTGTCCTGGCAGTGAGGCAGAAGCACAGTGGAGTTCAGTCGGGTGGGAGTGGTTGCGAGAAACTTCAATATAAATTCCAGATTGGCCTTCTGTCCAAAAAAAATCTTGCTAATTAAATCCTTATGCCCCATTTGTGATGTATGTATTGCTCACAATTGCACATAAAGCACCCAACTTGAACTTCAAAACGTGCCCCCGGTACCTGTCTACTTCACTTTGGATATATGCCAATAGCATTTAGCAATCAGTTTAAACTCAACAGAATTTATGGTGCAGCCCATACCTTGCCATCTGCCAACAACTAGAGTTCAAATCAGCAATAGAGCATCGTGTTGTGGAGAACTCAAGGCATCTCTTTGCAGGTTATGCTTGCAATATGCAAATCTGAAGTGCTCACTCCAACAGTTAAATGCCATTCTGGCTGATGGAAAATTGGGCAGGGAGTGGTGGGATCAAAAGTCCAATCAGCCATTAAAATTAGCTATGTACCACACATTGTCCTCATTGTTACATGGATGACCACTATAGATTTTTTTTAAATTATCATTCAATCAATCTCTGTGACATTTCCACTGCCAGTGTCCATAATATATTGGGACTTTTCTCTAATATGCATTCTCTATAAAAATAGCATATGAAAATCTGGTGGACACTTCCCCTATTCCTCTGATATCTGACCAGATTGTGATCGTCTTGCTGCTCATGGTACCGACCCTTTCTCATACACCTTTACCCTTTCTCATACACCTTTACCCATTGTTGACTGCAGAATGACCAAGCACCTCATAGGGCACAGTGTGGAGAAAGCATGTGGCCTGATAATATTTTTGTGAAAGAAACGTTCCCAAAAACTGAGTATTCGTCAAGTGAATACATATCACAAACTCCATTCCCCTCAATATCAAGCAACCAATACAAGGTCTCCTTCCATGTACATGCACACAAGGCATGGAAGCATCAGAATCAGACACATTTTTCCTGGTCTATGATTTTACATTTACCTGAACAATGAGGCCTTTGGAGTCAACCATCCAGATTCTAGAAAGAGCCTGTTGTCGTTTTATCCCTTCTTTCTCCATGGCCAGCACAATAAGTTCTGCTATTCCCAGGGCAGCCTAAATTATGAGAAGACAAAAACTCAGATTTAGTCAAGTTGAAAACTTTCTTGAGCAAAATTAAATCAGCAAATCAAACATACATTGTACATATTTATTTTCTGTCCTTTCCCACAAGTAAAATGTAACTATGAAATTGCTATCCTTGACTGAAGGATTAAGTGCCAAATTCCTGCAACAATCTAATCTCCAGACTATCGGATGCCGATATTAAGTAGCAATCGAAGATAATTTCCTGATCTAAATTTAAACATATAACAAGGTAAAAAGCCCTTCCGGCCCACTAGCCCATGCCACCAAAATAAATTGATTAAGCTACAAACCCCATGTATTTTTGAAAGGTGGAAGGAAACCTGAGGACCTGGAGGAAATCCACACAGACTTGGGAACGTATAAACTCCTTATAAACTGCGTGGATTCAAACCCAAGTCACTGGCGCTATAATTGTGTTGCGCTAACCACTACATTAACTGTGCCACCCAAACTTTGTTTTTTTCACTGAAGAGTTGCTTAAAATTATAGCATTGTGGAAACTTGCGATCCAGCAACACAAGGTACAAAATACAATAAAGCATATAAACTACAGTACTCCAGTACATTACACATTGTCCTTTCTGTAATTTTGTGAAGCTACTAACATACACTAATATCCATAGCCTTCAAATAATTTACAAGAGGAATTCTGGAAAAGATGGGATGGAACATGGAGGTTAATATACTGTATATAAGGAGCTTGACAAATTCTGATTTAGAGTGCCACAGTGATGTAGCAGTTTGTGCCACTGTTGAATAGCTGCTGCATTCTGGGTTTGATCCTGATCCAAGGTGCTTCTACGACCATGAATGTTTGCTCTGTGATTTGGTTCTTCCTATATATGAAGATATGGTGGATGATGGGTTAATTGGCTGTGGCTAAATAATCCATTGTAAGTAATTCCCAGGGAAATCAGGGCAGAATTAATGGGCATGAGACAGAAAATAGGTAATGGGAAAATTAGTGGGGATTAGGAATGATGGGAATGCTCTCAGAGCTGGCATGGGTTTAATGAGCCAAAATGATCCTCAGAATCATTGAATTTCTGTTCAACATCATCCAATAGTTTGAGGTCCATTTCAAATGATGAGACTTTCAGAGCACAAGTGTTACAAATATTCTTAGAGTGATAATTTTTCTCAGAGACGGTGCTAGCATAGCTCTTGGCTATTTGAACTGTCTGAAGTTCAAAACGTCCATCTGCCTCAAAACTCATGCTTCAGTGGGCAACAGTGACCCCCAACTTCCTGTAATCTTTTGAGGAGTGGACGATATGCAGTAAACCATTAACATTGTCTCCCCTAAATCCTCAAATCATTACCAGGAATAATTTAATATTCATGTCCTCTCCCAAACCTATATCCTCAATATCAATGCCCTTGATAATATCAATATACCTTCTCTGAGAGGCACCTCCCACGATATTTGAAGCAATTCGTGTTTTTCAGGGTCCAATTATTGTTGTTGTTAGCAGTGATAAAATGAGCTCAGATGGTGTTATATTTAAAATAATATTTTTAATTATTAATCCACAATTATATAACACCTAATCTAATTTAACTAACATATGTAAACTTGACTACATTTATATACAATTATCTAATGGAGATTGAACGATTTTCCATTTTTCTTGCAGATGACAAGCATCTTGCTGAAGTGAAGTAAAAGTAATTCATGGAATGAAACCTGAGCAGCAAGTCTCAGGAAATGTCAATGATAGCGGTGGTAATGATGACAGTAGATGGAATGAGGGTGAGCAGAGCCTAAAGTAGCGGCCCAAGTCAAGGACCTTTTTTTGTTAACAAGAGACTGCAAAATATTGACACATTCCTGAAATTAATAGGTGCTCACTTCACCTTTTAAAGAATAATTATTAATAAGGTGGAAGTAATTAATGTATTGAAGCTACAGTTGTTGATTGTTGCTTGTACACGAACCTCCCCAGCTCCTTGGAACAGAAACTTATGATCCGACAGCTTGTTCTTGGTGATGCGCAGAGCTGCCAGCAAGCCTGCTACTGCCACTGCAGCCGTCCCTGAAGGGAGAGAATGCCCATTAGTGACAGCAGTACAAAACCTCTGAAATTATATCAATCTGGTAAGCAAGCTGATCTTTGTACAATTCACAGTCAAGATTCAATTTATTATCATAGCAATAAAACAGTGTCACATTACATGAAATTTCTCTTTGCCTGCTGCCAGGCAGACAGATTCACCTCCGGCAGGAATTGCCTAGTGCCTCTTTCAGTCAGATTGACATAAAGAAAAAAAAAGACAAATATGATGCAGGAATATATAAAACATCTACATTTTAAAAAATAATCAAAATCCAGCTGTGTAAAAACATGGCATATATGCTAATTGCAGATGTTCACAAAAGCAACACATCATAGATTTTTATTAATTCCCCATTTAAATTGAAATAGAAAATCCAAAGCAAGAAAAAAAATGCAAACTGCTGAGTGAAGTCATCAGGTCAAGGAGCATCAGTGGGAGAGAAAGGAAATGTTGGGTTTCAGGTCTAAATCCTTTATCAAGACTGATTATGGAGTGGGAGATGGTGAGAGGGCTAGATTGTAGAGGATTGGTGAATCAGGGAGAGGCAATGGGAGAATAGATGGGAGTGGAAGGAGAAGGACAAGCCAAGGAGGGGCAAAGCTAGAGACAGCTGTGGAGAACAAGTTGGAACAAAGATTCCAGTATCTGCAAGCTCCTGTGTCTCTAGACAATGCACAGATTCATTCATCAATAATAGATTGCATAATTATAAACGCATCAAATTATGACTGAAACGTGTCATGAGATGTGAGGAAAGTAATTTCACTACTTTCAATATTGCATGCACAAAGAACTACCGTGGTGCAAAGGCAGGCAGTAAAGTGAGCAACTGGTGGAACTGCTGCCTCACAGTGCCATGGACCTCGGTTCAATCCTGATTTCAAGTGATGTCTGTGTGGAGTTTTCACGTTCTCCTGGCAACTACACGAGTTTCATTCGATCCTTCGTTTCCTCCCACATCCCAAAGACGTGGATTTAATGGGTTATTTAGCCATCATAAATTTTTCCTGATGCGTAGGTAAGCGGTAAAAATCTGTTGGGGGCTGTTGACAAGAATGTGAGGAGAATAAAAAACAGGATGGTGTAGGATTAGTGCAAGTGGGTGTTGACAGCTGATGTGGACTCAGTGGGACAAAGGACTGGTTTTCATGCTGTTTATGATTCAATACAACCTGCAACATTAATTTCTTGCCATCCCACAGAAGGAGTAGATATCCAACATCCACATCATTGTTTTTGACCTGCATTGCTGCAATCAGTATTAGTGACTCCAAGACTGAAGCAGGCCCTTCAGGCCATCATATACATGTCTTCTGTTGCATCAATTTACAACAAACCTCTGTACCCACACTAGGTTCATAGCATTCTAGGTCTTGAAAACTTCCGTGCCAGTCTAGATGCTTTTTCAGAGTTATGGCAATATCAGCTTCTGCCATCTCCTTCAACCAGTGAATTACAGAAAGCAAGCACCCTCTAGGGAATTAGAACAGATCTCCTAAACCTCCAATCTCTCACCCTAAACCTATGTTGTCTTGTTTTAAACACCCTCACTGTGGGCAAGGGACTTCACTGTCTATCCAAAGCTTCTGAATGTCATACTTCTGTCAGCCCAGTTTGTCCAAACTTTCCTTACTAAAGAAATGCTCCAATCAAGACAGCATCCTAGTGAACAACTTCTCCATCACAATCACATCCTTCTTTGTGACAAGCAGAGACTATTGTGGGCAGCTCTAGTCTCGGCACTATTAACATTTTCTAAAATCGTAACATGATGTTGCAGCTTTTGTATTCTATGCTGTGGATGATGAAGGCAAACAGCTTTCGAGTCTTCTTCATCTCCCACCACACCTATGCTGCTATTTTCAGGGATTTACTTATGTGTGTACTAAGCTCCTTCTGTTAAACAATATTCCTTAATGCCTGACATTTACATAGAACCAGAGAACACCACAGCATAAAAACAGACTCACCTAGTCAGTGCCAAACTACAGTACTTATTCTGCCTAATGACATCATCCTGCACCCGGATCATAGGCTTGATGTCCTTCCCATCCACGTACCAATCCACTCTTAAATGTCAAAATCAAACTGTGTGCATCTTTTCCTTCTTTGCCCTCCCAAAGTACATCATCTTATCGTAAACAAGAAATGACAAGATGCTAATGCAATCTGGACCAGAAATTTACTGAATGCACAGATGCATCAAGAAACATGTTGCATACCTTCCTATAGAGAACAATAGAGAATAGCAACAGGATCTGCCCACCATGCATGCACTCACAACATCAAGCAAAATTAATCCCATCTCAGAGTCATAGAATCATACAACACAGAATGGGATTGGGAAATTGAGATCAACAATTCAAGAGAAAGGGATTGAAAAAGGAGAGACTCCGCAGAGAGCACTTGATTGGGCCGTCGAGTCCAACAGTTGAAGACAGTGAGCAGTGGTCATCGTCGGAGTGGGCTGAGTCAGATCAGTACGGCTTTGGCTGAACAGGTGAGAACATGTAAGGGGTGAAGAAAAGTCACAGTTGAAGTCAGAAAGGGCCACCCTATTCGAGCAACAAAAAGGACTCAGCAGATAGGCACAAGTAAGGGCAGGTTTATAGATAACATATATTTTGCTCAGCTAGTCATAAACAGTGGGAAGGGCAGCCAAGGCAGGGAATGCTCCTCTTGAAAAATGTGGATTGTCAGAGACGACTTCACCTGCAAGAAGTGCACTCTGCTGAGGCCACATGGGTGGAGCTGAGGAACGGGAAAGGTATGACAACACTCAGGGGGTTGGATTATAGACCACCCAATAATCAGTGACAATTGGAGGAGCAAATCTGTAGAGAGATACCAGACAGCTGCAGGAAACAAGGTTGTGATAGTAGGAGAGTTTAACTTACCATGCATTGACTGGGACTCCCCTACTGTAAAAAGGCTAGATGGCTTGGACTTTGTCAAATGTGTTCAGGAAAGTTTCTAAATCAATATATAAAAGATACAGTTTGTACCTCTTTAATCTAGCAATGTTGGGATCTTGCCATTGCCAGACAATAGAAAATGCCAGAAAACAGAAAATGACCACTAAGAGAATCCCCTATGAAAATATAGAAAAGGTAGAACAAAGCTTAACACACAGAATAATACTTTGGAGTGGCATGGTTAGCGCAACCCCTTTATAGTTCTATTGATCAGGACTGGGGTTCAAGTCTCGTGCTGTCTGTAAGGAGTTTGTACTAACTGCAGCAGATTCAAACATGCTGGACCATGGCAATTGCTGGACCAGAGTGCCGGAGAAGAGAGATACAACCTGTACCAACTAGAGAGTGCAATACTGGATCTCCTATTAGAGAATGAGACAGGAAAGGTGAAAGACCTATGTGTTGGGGAACATTTTGGTTCCAGTGATCATAATGCCATTAGTTTCAAGTTGATTATAGAGAAGGATAGATCTGGGGCTCAGGTTAGGATTCTAAATTGGAGAAATTCCAATTTTAGGAAATGAGAAAGGATCTAGAATGTGTGGATTTGGATAAATTGTTTTTGGGCAAGGATGTGTGAGGTAAGTGGAGAACCTTCAAATGTGAAATTTTGAGAGTACGGAGTTTATATATTCCTGTTAGAATCAAAGGAAAGGTTAGAAGGCATGGGGAACCTTGGTTTTCAAGGGATATTGGGGATCTAGTTTGGAAAAAGAGAGAGGTGTATAACAGGTATAGGCAACGTGGAGCAAATGAGGTACATGAGGAGTATAAAAAAATGAAGAAAAACCTCAAGAAATAAAGAAGACATGATGTTGCTTTAGCAGACAACATGAAGGAGACCCAAGGGTTTCTACCTGTATTTTAAGAGCAAAAGGATAATAAGGAACAAAATTGGTCCCCTTGAAGATCAGAGTCCTTGGCTATATGTACAGATTAAAGAGGATGAAGTGCTTGTTGTCCTTAAGCAAATAAAGGTAGATAAATCCCCAGGGTCTGATGAGGTATACCCTCAGACCTTGAAGGAAGCTAGTGCTGAAATTGTGGGGGCTCTAGCAGAAATATTGCCTATGTCCAGGGCCATGGGTGTGATGCCAGAGGATTCGAGGGTAGCTCCAAAAGTAACCCTGGAAATTATAGGCTGGTGATCCTGACATCAGTAGTTGGTAAATTATATTAGAGATTGGATTTACAATTATTTGGATAGCATATACAATTATTTGGATAGCCATGGACTGATCAGGGATAGTCAACATGGCTTTGTGCATGGTAGGTCATGTTTAACCAATCTTATAGAGTATTTTTGAGGTTACCGGGAAAATTGACAAAGGAAAGGCTGTGAATGTTGTCTACATGGACTTTAGTAAGGCCTTTGACAAGGTCCCACATGGGAGATTATTCAGGAAGTATTTATGGTGAAGTAGTGAACTGGATTTGACAATGGCTGGATGGATGAAGCCAAGATTGCTTCTCAGACTGGAGACCTGCGACTAATGGTATGCCTCAAGGATGGGATCATTGTTGTTTGCCATTTATATCAATGATCTGGATGATAATGTGGTAAAATGGATCAGCAAGCTTGTGGATTACACTAAGATTGGAAGTGTTGTGGACAACGATAAAGGTTTACAAAACTTGCAAAGGATCTGAACCAGTTGGAAAAATGGACTGAAAAGTGGCAGATAGAATTTAATGCAGATATGTGTGAGGTGTTGCATTTTGGAAGGACAAGCCAAGAAAGAACATGTATGGAAAATGGTAGGGCATTGAGGAGTGCAGTAGAACAGAGGGAATCTGGGAATACAGATACATAATTCCTTGAAAATGGTATCATCAGTGGATAGGGTTGTAATGAGAGCTTTTGGCATACTGGCTTTCATAAATCAAAGTATTGGGATGTTGTGGTAAAGTTGTATAAGACATTTGTGAGGACAAATTTGGAGTATTGTGTGCAATTTTGGTCACCTAACTACAAGAAAGTTATCAATAAGATAGAAAGAGAGCAAAGAAAATTCATGAGGATGTTGCCTGGACTTCACAAACAGAGTTACAGTGAAAGATTAAACATTTTAGGACTTTATTCCATGGAGCATATAAGAATGAGCAGAGATTTGATGGAGGCATTTACAATTATGAGGAGATAGACTGAGTAAATGGAGATAGGCTTTTTTCACAGAGGTTAAGTGAGATACAAATCAGAGGACAAGTTTAGGGGGATCATTAAGAGGAAATTTCTTCACATAAAGAGTAGTGGAAGAATGAGTTTCCAGCTGAAGTGGTGAATGTGGGCTCAATTTTAACATTTAAGTGGAATTTTGTCAGGTACATGGATGAGAGAGGTATGAAGGGCTATGGACTGGAAATAGGCAAAAATAAAATCGTTCAGCATGGACAAATGGGAAGCCTATTTCTGTTCTGTAATGTTTTATGATTCTAATGGGTTCTTCACCCCAACACATAGATGCTTACCAAAGTGGCATACTGGACTTGATGTATATCTATCTTTCTTCTTTGGCTTGGCTTCGTGGACGAATATTTATGGAGGGGGTAAAAAGTCCACGTCAGCTGCAGGCTCGTTTGTGGCTGACAAGTCCGATGCGGGACAGGCAGACACGATTGCAGCAGTTGCAAGGGAAAATTTGTTGGTTGGGGTTGGGTGTTGGGTTTTTCCTCCTTTGCCTTTTGTCAGTGAGGTGGGCTCTGCGGTCTTCTTCAAAGGAGGTTGCTGCCCGCCAAACTGTGAGGCGCCAAGATGCACGGTTTGAGGCGTTATCAGCCCACTGGCGGTGGTCAATGTGGCAGGCACCAAGAGATTTCTTTTGGTAGTCCTTGTACATTTTCTTTGGTGCACCTCTGTCACGGTGGCCAGTGGAGAGCTCGCCATATAATACGATCTTGGGAAGGCGATGGTCCTCCATTCTGGAGACGTGACCCATCCAGCGCAGCTGGATCTTCAGCAGCGTGGACTCGATGCTGTCGACCTCTGCCATCTCGAGTACTTCGACGTTAGGGGTGTAAGCGCTCCAATGGATGTTGAGGATGGAGCGGAGACAACGCTGGTGGAAGCGTTCTAGGAGCCGTAGGTGGTGCCGGTAGAGGACCCATGATTCGGAGCCGAACAGGAGTGTGGGTATGACAACAGCTCTGTATACGCTTATCTTTGTGAGGTTTTTCAGTTGGTTGTTTTTCCAGACTCTTTTGTGTAGTCTTCCAAAGGCGCTATTTGCCTTGGCGAGTCTGTTGTCTATCTCATTGTCGATCCTTGCATCTGATGAAATGGTGCAGCCGAGATAGGTAAACTGGTTGACCGTTTTGAGTTTTGTGTGCCCGATGGAGATGTGGGGGGGGGCTGGTAGTCATGGTGGGGAGCTGGCTGATGGAGGACCTCAGTTTTCTTCAGGCTGACTTCCAGGCCAAACATTTTGGCAGTTTCCGCAAAGCAGGACGTCAAGCGCTGAAGAGCTGGCTCTGAATGGGCAACTAAAGCGGCATCGTCTGCAAAGAGTAGTTCACGGACAAGTTTCTCTTGTGTCTTGGTGTGAGCTTGCAGGCGCCTCAGATTGAAGAGACTGCCATCCGTGCGGTACCGGATGTAAACAGCGTCTTCATTGTTGGGGTCTTTCATGGCTTGGTTCAGCATCATGCTGAAGAAGATTGAAAAGAGGGTTGGTGCGAGAACACAGCCTTGCTTCACGCCATTGTTAATGGAGAAGGGTTCAGAGAGCTCATTGCTGTATCTGACCCGACCTTGTTGGTTTTCGACCCAACAAGGTCGGGTGTATATCTATCTAAACCCTTCTTATCCACATTTGTCCAAGTGTCTTTTGAACATCATAATAGTACCTGCTTATTTTACTTTTTTCTTGGCAGTTCCATCCAGATACAGACTACCCAGAGTGAAAAATTGCTACTTAGGTTCCTCTCATATTTCTCCTCTCCCAGCCCTAGGACTAGGATCATTTACCCTGGGAAAAAAGAATGAGAATTCACTTTATCCATGCCCCTCATGATTCATGTACCTCAGAATGATCATCACTCGGCCTCCTGAACTTGAGCGAGTAAAGACCCACCCTCATCCTGTAACTTGAACTCTCCAGTCCTGGCAACATTCTGGTGAATCTTCTCTACACCACTTCCAACTTATTGATATCCATCCTATAGCTGACGGACCAGAACTGCATTCAGTATGGTTTCATCCACTCCTTGTACAGTGATGGCTCAACCTTTGTGCTCAATACTCCACCCATGAAAAGGGAGTGTTCTTCACCAGCCTGCCTGCATGTAGTCTACATTCCTCTATTCCCTGTCCACTCACATGTCAAAATGCTCTTGAACATAGCTATTGTATCTGCTTCCACTGTTTACCCTGGCAGAACTTAGGCCTAACTTGTAATTGAGTCGAGGCTCTTCAGAAGCACCAAAGTTAAATGTACATTAGCACAACACGTTAAATAGCATCCAACATCACTTGTCCTACAAATTTAATCATGTAAGTGCTTTTGTCCTTCAAATATGTCTTCAGAAAGCATTAATTTTGAAATTTGCTGAAAAAGATGGTACTGAAAATATTTTCTGAAATTAGAACAGATTGGGTAACGAAGATGATAGATGATAATGTTCAAATTCCCTAATTACATATCGCAGAGCTTAAATGTGCCGCTTCTAATCTCAGGTCAACCACTGACATGCTCAATGTCAAAAAACTGCCAAATATGCCAGAGCAATATGGGAAATAGTTTTGGATCCCATTTAGATAAAACCAGATAGAGATGAAATATTTTTCAAGTAGCTCTTTACTTGGAATCCGTAAGTGGTCCATTGACATTGAAGCTACACTATCATAAAAATTGTGAACATCTCATTGTCTGTAGCCTGAAATCAAGTGAAATAGTTGGGGAAGAAATAAAAAGATTGCCAAGACATGTTCCCTAGAGAATCAAGTAAACCTCTGATAAGGAAAACAATTGTGACATTTCTTTGAGTTTCCACATCATCAGGAGGATTCTCAACAATAGCACAAATGTTTTGTGGTTCTTTTGGAATAATTGTCATTCATTCCTTCAAAGTGAATCCAAATTAACTAACTTGTTTAATTTGTGGACTTCATTTTGTTGGTTATTTTGACCTTCTAAACCAGCAAAATAGCATGTGTCATCAGGAACATGAATTTACCACAAATATTCCACAATCATTTTTTTAAAAGATGTGTAAAACTGGGTTCTAAAAATAAACACCCATAAACAACATTAAATATGGCCAATTCTATGTCATTTCTATTTAAATGATACATTTACTGCCCCACCAATTTATTCCTCCAAATCTAATGTTATGTCATGTGGAGAATCCATCAGTTTCATTATTTTCCTCCAAAGCTGAAAGAAGCTCTTGTGCCATTTCACTTAAATATTTTAACATGAATTCATGGATAACTGCATTTCTTTCAAAGCAACTAAAAGCTTCAAATTGACAGTAGTCAACTCTGCAGTCACCTCTCATGCCATTTTTCAGTAATCACAATCTTCTTTAAAATTCACAATGTGAAAACACCTTCCAGCATTCCAATGAAAGTATGTCCCCTGGAAGGGTTTCCCACAGTGTTCTCTGCTACCTCCTCAAAGAATTTCAATAAATTAATTTCTAAACCATGCTGACTTCATTCAAAGAGCTTCCTGGGCTGGTCGGATACTTGATAAGTATTCTTTCTTTGGCTTGGCTTCGCGGACGAAGATTTATGGAGGGGTAATGTCCACGTCAGCTGCAGGCTCGTTTGTGGCTGACAAGTCCGATGCGGGACAGGCAGACACGGTTGCAGCGGTTGCAAGGGAAAATTGGTTGGTTGGGGTTGGGTGTTGGGTTTTTCCTCCTTTGTAACACAACCTATGCATTTGGTTACATTTTGCACTCAGCAATTAGTTTATTAATCTAAATTAGTACATCCCACCAGTTTTAGATTTTCCATGATTCTGATTTTACAATGGTAAAATGAGATGTTTTTATGGAAACATACTCAAACACATTGCCAGTGAATTTTATGATACAATGCCTAACCCTATATTTATCTAAACCATTAAATCACGGAAAACAATAACACTGATGCAAGAAAGATTCAGCACCAAAATAACGATAAAAGTAGCTTCCCACAAAATAGGAGGGATTCATCATCCAATTACAATGATTATATCTTGCCTCTTACAAACACCATTCAACTTTTTGCTCAATGAGTAAAAATTAAAAATACTTCTTTATTTTCTTCCTCTTCATCTGTGGCCAAAATCCAAAATGAATGCAGAAAATGCTGGATCTGAAACTATCTCCATTTCTCTTCCCATGGATGTAGCATGGCCTGTTGAGCATTTAATCTTTTTTTTTTCTTTTGACCAATAAATTCACAGGAGAAGATGACTGGAAGAAACAAAATCCCTACCTTTGGCCATGGAGTCAGTCAAGTCACCTTTATTTATCGCTCATACCATAACCACCACTAGCTTGGGGAATAAAAACTATTACACAATCTGGATGTGTCGATCCGAATGCTCCAATACCTTCTTCTAGATGATAAAAGGGAGAAAAGTTTACAAGAGGGGTGTGTGAAGTCCTTCACCATGTTATTTGCCTTCCACATGCATCATGTTTTCTAAATGTCCATCATAGCAAGAAAAGAAACCCTGATGATCTTCTCCACTGACTCCACTATCCTCTGCAGGGTCTTACGGTCTGAGGTGGTACAGCTTCTAAACCAGGTGGTGAGGCAATTGCTGAGAATGCTCTCAATACATCCTCTGTGGAATGTAGTGAGGATGGAGGGTGGGAGATAAACTTTCTTCAGCCTTCGTAGGAAGTAGAGTGGCTGCTGGATTTTTGGCCATGGAGCTGGTGTTGAAGGACCAGGTGAGATTTTCTGCCAAGTACACACCAAGAAATTTGGTGCTCTGGACATCCTCAATGGTAGAGGCATCAATGGTCTGTGCAGAGTGATTCCCCCCAACCCCCGGGCCCTCGTGAAGTCGACATCCATTTCTTTCTTTTTATTAACATTGAAATTGCAATGGCTCTGCACCAGTCCGTTAGCAACTGCACCTCATCTCTGTTTGCTGACTTCTCATTCTTACTAATAGGGCCCACCACAGACATGTCGTCAGTGAACTTGATGATGTGGTTCGAGGTGTGTTTAGCTGCAAAGTCATTGTTGTGGGAGATTGAGAAATTCAGCGTTAACATCCTTGAAGCAGAGGCAGAATAGATTGTGGATCTGCGCAGTCTTAAGCCACTTCATTATTTGTGGAAAAGTACACGGAAGTCTCCTAATATGAGCGCTCCTGATTCGCATCCCAGAGCGAACCATCTGGCGCAGACACACCAGCACTCTCAAAAACATTCATCTGAAGTTTAAAACTTGGCACAGAGATTCTCAACTTCCATCAGAGCATTCTGGGTGGCACGGTTGGTGTTAACTTTACAGTGCTAGCAATCGGGACAGGGATCCAAATCTTGTGCTGGGTGAAAGGAGTTTGCACGCTCTCCTTGTGCCTGTGTGGGTATTCCCCAGGGGCTCCGATTTCTTCCCACCATTCAAAATGGCTTATTGTAGGCTAATTGGGTTTAAATTGGGCAGCACAGAAACATGGGCCAAATGGCCTGTTACTGTGCCGTAGGTCTAAATTTAATAAAATTTAATTTAATAAAAAATTGGGATGGACATGTCAAGGAACCTCAGACACTATAATCGTATGCATCTTCAGAAGGGGAGAAAAATTTAACTGCATTAATTACAGGTTTTGTCTCGATGGGAAAAGCCATTACTTCCAGCTTCCTCCCAAACCATTGTTCCACAGACAGCAGTATGGCCTTTTCCACACAGTGAGCATGATCCTCCCTGAGCATCAACCAAAATTCTTTATTCATCTTTGTTTGAGATCAGAAATAGATCATGTTAATCAAGAAAAGTTAGGCAACATTCACCTCAGAATTGGGTATCCCTGATATTCATCAGTTTACCTCTGCCAAACGACCGCACAAAAGCCATGATCTTAACTAATGGATCCACAACAGATCCAATCTCAATTCAGACCAGCATCAAGCTCCTAATATTTATTTCAATCATTCTCACCACAATTCTGGACCTCATATCCAACAAGCTTTCTGTTAAAATGGAGCTATTCTTCAAGAAAAGTAGGAAACAATTCGACCTCTACTTCAGAAGGCCACACCAACTTCAGTCATCAAGTTGCCTGAACACTCAGTTGGCTGTAGTATGTTGGTCATATTATTCGCATGTCTGACTTTATTCCCAAAAATAGCACACAGATCTGAGCTTCATTACAGTAAAAGATTACTATTTGGTAAAATAAAACATTAATTTAAGTTCTCAAATCTTCTCTGGCCAAGGGAAATATTTCCACCGACTTTGTGGAAATGCTGCTCAAAATACAGCAGGATTTGGGATGGCACTGAGAACCTAGAGTCTTCAACAACAGCACATGGGAAGTTGGCATGAACAGCAGAAGCACACTACATCCCAATCCCTCCACGATTAGTCCCATCAAAGAACGTCCTCCTCATTTGTGCCAGTCAGCAGATCCCACATCAGCTTCAGTAGCCACTTAGCACCCATGCATCTAATGTAGAAGCACGTCATCCTTGAATTCACAGAAAGAACAGCATGACCCCCTGAGTTCTTCCATCAATTTATCACTCTGCTCCAGGTTTCCACCTTCTGCATTCTCAAAAATCCATCTTCGGCTTCACATCACAGCCTCATAAAAGACCAAGAAGTATTTGAATAGCAGTGGACAATTTTTATGGTTTAACTCTGTCCAGTGCTTTTTTCAAAAAATACTCAAGCATCTCATTTGCTCTGTGTTCTCTATACCTGCTATACAACTCACTCCTGCACCATTTAGCCAAGTTTTTAAAATCTCCCTCCTGTAGATTGACGCATTTTTCCTTTTTATGCAATCCACTACTGTAGTATCGACAACAAATTTGTAAATGGTATTGTAAATCATGGGTGTCAAGCAAGTAGAGCAGGTGTCCCAGTCTGATAGAGATTGTGGAAGAGATGTTCTTACCAATTCTCATTGATTGTGGTCTGGAGGTGAGGAAATCCAGGATCCAATTACACGGTGGGGTATCGAGACCCAGGTATATAACCATATACAGCACAGAACAAGCCAGTTTGGCCCTACTAGTCCATGCCGGAACAAATCCCCACCCTCCTAGTCCCACTGACCAGCACCTGGTCCATACCCCTCCAATCCTCTCCCTTTCATGTAATTATCCAGTCTTTCTTTAAATGTAAATAACGTTCCTGCTTCAACCACCTCCGCCGGAAGCTTATTCCACATCCCAACCACCCTTTGCATAAAGAAATTTCCCCTCATGTTCCCCTTATGATTTTCCCCTTTCAATCTCAAACCACGGCCTCTGGTTTGAATATCACCCACTCTTAATTGAAAAAGCCTATCCATGTTGACTCTCTCTGTCCCATTTAAAATCTTGAACACCTCCATCAAATCCCCCCTCAATCTTCGACGCTCCAGAGAAAAAAGCCCCAGGCTGCTCAACCTTTCTCTGTAACTCAAACCCTGACATCCTGTCAACATTCTCATGAACCTTCTCTGCACTCTCTCTATTTTATTTATATCCTTCCTATAATTTGGTGTCCAAAACTGCACATAGTATTCCAAATTTGGCCTCACCAATGCTTTATACATTTCATCATAACATCCCAACTCTTGAATTCAATACTCCGATTTATGAAGGCCAACATTCCAAATGCCTTCTTCACCACTCTATCTACCTGAGTATCAACTTTGAGGGTACTATTTACCATAACTCCTAAATCACTTTGTTGCTCTGCACTCCTCAATTGTCTACCATTCAATGTATATGATCTATTTAGATTTGCCTTTCCAAAATGCAACACTTCACACTTATCCGTATTAAATTCCATCAGCTATTTCTCACCCCATTCCTCTAGCTTTCCTATATCTCTTTTTAAGCTACGGTAATCTTCCACACTGTCCACAATACCACCAATCTTTGTATCATCTGCAAATTTACTTATCCAATTCCACCATTGAGTTTGCTGATCTTTTCTGAAGTGTAGCCAATAAGAGCATCCTGATGTATGCATATTTGGTGCCCAGATGTACCAGGGATTTGTGTAGAGCCAGCAAGATTGTATCTACTATAGATCTGTTGCTGTAGTAGGCAAATTGGAATAGATCCACAGGAGATTATGTGCTTCAACACAAGCCTCTCAAAACAGTTAATCGCTGTTGATGTGAATGCCATTGGTCAACAGTCATTGAGGCAGGTTACCACACTCTTCTTGGGTACAATTGAGGCACGTTTGAAACAGATGGGTACCACGTCCTGTCAGAGTGAGATGTTGAAGATTTCTGTGAATGCACTCATCCGTTGGTCAGCACAGGTATTCAGAACTCAGCCAGGTACTCTGTCCAGGCTGAATGCTTTCCTTGGATCACTCTCCTGAAGGTAGTTCGTACATCATCCTCTGTTACTGATAGCTGAGGATTATCAGATGTCTTAGGGATGCACAGTGACTCTTCTTTGATCAGGTTGTCAAAATGAGTATAGAAGGTATTGAGTTCATCTATTAGCGAAGCTTTTGCAATGGATTTGGATTTTGTGTAGGATTTTGAATAGGATTTTCACTCCTATTGCACTGGATTTGGTTTTGTAGCAGATTAGGTCATTTAGCCCCTGCCATAAATGTCAGATAACCTTTGCTGTTTTCATTCTCATTCAGAATCTCCATTTTGCCTCAGAGATGGCTTTCCTTGTGTAGAGCTCTGGATATCCAAACTTAAATGCCCATGATCTGACACTCAGTAGAATTTGGATTTCATTGTTCTTCTAGGACTTCTGGTTAGGGAAAACTGGAATGATTTGGTCAGGACATACTATCCACAGCTGCTTTGATAATGTCCATAACTGATGTAATTATTGAGATCCTCAGCTGAGTTCTTGCCATCTAATCCACTGATTTGAGGTAGTGTTGTAGCTGCTCTTCATTCTCCCGTAACCACCTTCAGGTTCTACTGATATCTGGAGCCTCTTTTTTTTAAGCTCTGCATGTTTGCAGACAAAAGAAGCACTGCCAGGTGATGCAATGCCAAAATGGAGCATCAGGAAAGAATGCTAGACCTTCCTTATCTTAGTAGTGATCATGTGTGCTGGAACCTCTAGCAGCCCAGGTTATGTACTGGCGATAGTTGGACAATGTTTTCTTATGACAGGCCTGGTTAAAGTCACCAATTAAGATTTGTAGTGCATTGGGATGGGCCGTCTCATTTACTGACCACATCATGCAGCTCCACAAGTGCCTGTTTGAAATCAGCATCAGGAGGTATACAAACTCGGGTGAGAATAACTGATGAAAACTCCCGGGGTACGTAGAAGGATCTGCATTTGATCAATATTTTCTCTGAGGCAGTGAAGCAGGAGGTTGACATTTACCATTCATTGTGTAAATTATTTCCAGGAGTTGGATTTGTTCGAAGCTAGGTTGTGTATTGTTACACAAAAGCAGAGCTCACCGACACAGGCTGAAATCCATTACAGCAATGAATTACTAGAAGGATGCAAGAAACACCATCTTTTCCCACAGCCTCATTGAAATGAAAATGTTTAAATCCTCACCACATGAAGCAAAATCCTCAAGCTAAAACGGAGATAAATCCATTGAGATGATGGACAACAGGAAGATGTGGAGGCACGTACAATTGTGGCATTTAAAAGACATTTAGACAAGCTCTTGGATACCAAAGGTTTAGAGGGGTATGGGTCCAAAAAACAGATCAATGGAACTAGCTGAAATGGATGGTCAGCATGGAAGAGATGGGCTGAAGGGCCTATTTCTGTGCTGTACAACTATGGTTCCAAAATCGTTCTATCAGGCAATGTACAATCTGAGCTCCATTTGTCCACCAGTCTCCAGATACCTCTCTTCTCCTGAATGGCAAATGATCAAAAATTACAATTGGTTTCTAACTTGAATAACTAAATTTAGTAAATCAGCTAAAAATCTTGTGTTATCCTTATCGACTGAAGTTCTTTCCTGGCAATTAGTCTGCATTTGGATAGTTTGAGTCTAAACTTCTAATACCATAATAAAATTACCATTGCTGGAGAATCGGCTGGGGCATATATATTTGTCCTTGTATCAGAATAATTTTTTGAATATTTGTAAGCAATATACACAAATTGCATGTCCTTCAATTTATGTTAGAATATTTTCATGTTTTAAAACATCAGGAACACAAATCAAAAGAGATAAAACAAATGACAGATTTTAAACAATGACTAAGCCACAGCTGCAACTTGAATTTACTTTACAACCTACAAGTACTACAATTAAAATTGTTATGATTAAACAAAAGACAATATCCTGTCTGGGTTATATTCTACTTAATATAAGTTCTGTGGTATCCTTATTTGACAGTGACAAACACTGCCAAAAGTCATACCAAACACTAGCTTGAATTGAATCCTATCAAATCAGAGATTCCCTTTGCTCAAGAATTAACAAGCAACAGTTCACCATAACTAGGGGAGAACATTTTGAAAAAAGGAGTCCTGCCCGAAACAACCATAGAGGAATTGCTCTGTGGAGGCGATGTTACTGCCAGAAAGAAGCTGAAACAAAGCCTTCATAAATATAGACATACTAATGAGGCAACAAGCACAGTTCTCAAAGGCAAGGAACACAATAAACTCAGAATCTTGAAGCAATTACTCAATAGTTTCCCCATGCACACAGGAGTCAGCAGATCTACTGCCTCAGTGCCAGAGAACCGTGAGCTCGGATGATGTGTGCAGTTTGCACGTTCTCACTATGACTGTGAGGGTTTCCTCTGGAAGCTCGAGTTTCCTCCCATGTTACAAAGACATGTAAGGTGTGCAATAACTGGCTATTGCATATTGTCCATCGAGTGTGGCTCAGTGATTGAACCTGGGAGGAGTTAAGAATAAAAAAGGAAATAGTGTAGGATTTGTGAAAATGGGTCGCTCAAGTCAGCACACAGTTAGCTGAAGGGGTTGTTGCTATGCTGTGTGGGTCTAACAGTTGTAGCACAGATCAAGGTCATTACCCCACTCAATTATAGAAAAATCAGTCTGATTCCTTCACCCATCTGTTATTCTGAAAGTAATTTTTACCCAAATGCCTATCCAATTAACTTTGAAGACACCAGGTTTTTGTTTTCAACACTCTCACGGGAAGTTTGTACCCTTTTTGTGCTTCCACGCATTTTGCAGTGCAATTGTATCCCTTTAAAAATAAAAGAGAATGACTAAAACCTTCTCAACTGCAGCATTAGAACATGACAAGGAGCACAGGAGGCTGCCATTTTGCACATTACACCTGTGTCAGCTCACTGCCAAAGCTATCCATTCAATCCCAGTCCATGTACAGGTTACAATGCGTGTGGCGACCCACCGCCACCATGATCGAGCTGGCGTTCCAGGCGGTGAACACAACCAAAGGCCTGCAGCCCGCGCAGTGGCACTGGCCCCGACAAGTGAACCGGCGGGTGAATGGCAAGGGCAGCTTAAAGGCCAGTGACCCCCAAAATGGCACTGGCCTTGCCGCACAGCCAACAGACAGGGACAGCACACAGGAAAGTACCCGCTTTTGTTATGCATGTTGTGATGTCGGACAAGGGGGGTAACAGTGGGAACGGTGCGAGTATAAAAGTCGGGCCTGAGCCCTAATAAAACTCAAAGCTTAACCTGACTGCACTACATGTGTGTGTCTTCTTTTCAAGTAGCGCACAGCAACATTTGGTGACCGCGACGGTTTAGATGACAACTAAACCCAGCGATGAGTGAACAGGCAGCAGTCAACGCGGTTGCTCTCAAGCTGCCGACCTTCTGGATGAATCGGCCATGCGTATGGTTTGACCAAGCTGAGGCACATTTCCAGATCTGGCAGATTGCAGCAGAATCCACCCAGTACTACCATGTGGTGAGCGCCCTGGACCAGGACACAGTAGGCCAGGTGGCCAACTTCATCCAGGAGCCCCCATTGGAAAGTGCATACACTGCCTTCAAGGACTTGCTGATCTAGACCTTTGGGCTCTCACAGCATGGGAGAGGGGCATGTCTGCTCCACGTAGACATCAGTCCTCCTGAATGAGATGCTGGCTTTCCTGGGCATCATGTTTGAACAGGCATTCCTGGAGCAACTGCCCAAGGACATCTACCTGCTTCTGGCTGACGCAGATTTCAGCGACCCCTGGACAGTTGCAGCATGAGTGGAAGTTCTGTGGAAACGGATCGGCGTCCATGGGGCTCGTCACTAAACCCCGCAGCCAGACACGTACAGAGCCGCCGAGAGAGGTGATCCAGATGACCATTGGTGTTTCTACAATCAGAGATGGGATGCCAGAGCCTGCTGGTGAAGGTGCACCCTGCTAGTGGACCTCAAGGGAAGAAGATTGTCCATGCCAAGACTTTTCAAACCTTCTCCCTCAAAGATGCCAGGTTCTCAGTGCTCCTCCTAGACTCCATACAGAAATCGGACAATGAGTACACCAGGGTCCTGGCTGAGTTCCCTGCAGTGCTCACCCCCCCAAATCAACATGGTGATTCCCCAACATGGAGTACAGCACCACATCTTGACCCAGGCCTGTCGTTTCACACAAGGGCAAGACGCCTTTCTCTGGGGAAGCTCCAGCTGGCAAAGGAGTAATTCAGGAGGCTGGAGGAGCTTGGCATTGTATGGTGGTCGGACAGCCCTGCACATAGTACATATGGCTGGAGACCATATGGCAACTACTGCCAGCTCAATGAGGCCACAACACCGGATCAGTACCCCATGCCGCACATCCAGGACTTCATGGCTAACCTGCAATGGGCAAGGATCTTCTCCAAAGTAACCACATGCAGGGATGTCATCAGATCCTGGTACACCCAATGATATCCTCAAGACCACCATCATCACTCTGATCTGCCTCTTCAAATTCCTCTGAATACCACTCGGGCTAAAGAATGCCGCACAGACCTTCCAGCGACTCATGGATTCAGTGGGCTGAGACCTGGATGTCACCTTCGTGTACCTGGATGACATCCTGGTGGCGAGCAGGAACCAACAGGACTATATTGCGCCCCTCCACAACCTCTACATCCGACTGAGTGAGTTCAGCCTGATGATCAATCTAGCCAAATGCCAGTTCAGATTGGAGGCCATCAACTTCCTGAGCCACAGGATAACCAGGGAAGTAGTCACTCCGCCACCCAGTAAAATGGAGGCCATCCGGAAGTTCCTCAGACCCAACATGACCAAGGGACTACAGGAGTTCATGGAGATGATCAATTTCTATCACAGGTTCATCCCCTCAGCTGCCTGGATCATACAGCCCTGGTTTCCCCGGATGGCAGGCAAGGCGAAGGACATCACCTGGGACAAAGAATCAGAAGAAGCCTTTGAGAAGGCCAAGGAAACTCTGGTGGACACTGCTCTCCTGGCACATCCCAGGTCAGATGCTCCAACGGCCCGGACAGTGGTTGCCTCAAGAATGGCGATCAGTGAAATTCTGGAGCAGCAGATTGAAGGAAGTTAGCGGCTGCTGGCTTTCTTCAACAAACATCTATGGCCTCCACATCTGAAGTACAGTGCTTTCGACAGAGAGCTATTGTAACTGTACTTAGCCATCTGCCACTTCAGGTACTTCCTAGAGGGCAGGTCGTTCATGTCTTTTACAAACCACAAGCCTCTGACTTTCGCCTTGGCTAAAATCGCAGACCCCTGGTCGACCCCTCGGAGTACACCTCAGATGTAAGGCACGTCTCCGGCAAGGACATGGTGGCTGAGGCACTGTCCAGGCAAAGTATCCACGCTCTATGAAGGGCAGTGGACTTTTTGGCACTGGCAGAGGCGCAGCAGAAAGACGAGGAGATGTCCCAATATAGGACTGTCGTATCGGGACTGAAGCTCCAGGACATTCCAGTCGGCACAGGTAACAACACCCTCCTGTGAGACGTGGCCACTGGTCAGGTCAGGTCCATCGACCCAGTGGCTTGGAGATGACAGGTTTTCAACTACTTCCATGGACTGGCTCACCCATCCATCAGGACCATGGTCCAGCCAGTGGCTAGCAAATACATGTGGCACAGATTGTGGAAACAGGTCAGCAGGTGGGTGAAGGCGTGCAGGCAGTGCCAAACAACCAAGGTACAGCAGCATACCAAGACCTCAGCACTGCAAGCCCACAGAATAAAGGTTTAACCACATCCACATGGACATAGTAGGACCCCTTCTGGTATCCCAGGGTATCTGCTATCTGTTCACGATGGTTGACGCTTCACCAGGTGGCCAGACGCAGTCCTGCAACCTTGTGCGCCAGGGTCCTCATCTCATCCTGCGTGTACAGTTCGGGTTACCGTCCCACATCACATCTGACATAGGGGCCCAGTTCACCTCCAGTCTGTGGTCTGACCTCGCCAGCCTGTGGGGTGCCCAGCTGCATCACACTACAGCTTACCACCCACATATGCACCTTCCATACGCTTCCATATGCACCTCAAAACCACATTCATGACTAGACTCCATGGACCCAACTAGGGGTTGGGCATCTGCTTGGCACCCAAGGAGGACCTGAACACCTCTTCGACCGAACTCATCTACAGAGCTCCACAGGCAGTTCTTGGAAAATTTGTACCATCCCCAGGTGGACAGCAGGATGACTCTGCAGTGATCTTCAGCAGGCTAAGGGAAAGAGTCGGCAACTTGGCCACGATTCCACCTTCCAGGCATGGACATGCGAGGACCAACATACCCAAAGACCTGCAGGACTGTGAGTATGTTTTCAATCGCAGGGGTCCACATCATTCATCGCTTCAGAGGCCATATGAGGGTGACACCAGCACTATGTCAAAGAGACAGACCCACCGAAGGATGCAGAGACTTTGCTTCTGGGCACCAAGGACAATACCGCCGGTTCTGGGGGCTGGTGGTCATGTGGCAGCCCACTGCTGCCACTATCGAGCTGCCGGTCCAAGCGGCGAATGCAACCAAAGGCCAGCAGCCTGCATAGCAGCATTGGCCCCAACAAGTGAACTGGCAGGTGAACAGAAAGGGCAGCTTAAAGGCCAGTCACCCCAAAATGGCGCTAGCCTTGCTGTGCAGCCAACAAACAGGCACAGTGCGAGGGGAAGAAGGGCATCGTTATACAGGAAAGTACCCGCGCTCTGGAAACCCAATTTTGTTATGTTGTAATGTCAGCCAAGAGGGGCCATGGCGGGAACAGTGCAAGTATAAAAGTCGGACCTGAGCCCTAATATAACTCACAGCTTAACCTGACTACACAACATATATTTGTCTTTTTTTGAGTAGCGCACAGCTACAGGAGTTCCATTCCGGCGCTCCCATTGTAAGTCGAAAAAAAATCATAATTTGAAAAAGTGGCATGGCATCAAGAGTTCGGGTGCGTTGGCTGCCACTGTGTTGGAGGTGCGCGGGCTGCCAAAGTGCGAGACAGTATGTTGTATGGTACTCTTGCGAGATGCTGCCATCGCCTGAGAGTAGCATACCACGTACCACATATCACAAGTGCGGGGTCACATCAGAACTTGAAATCAAAAGTATGGATCCTGTCCATTGTAACTTCAAAAATTTGTAAGTCAGGGTCTATTTGTATTTCAATGGTCTTGCAATGTTTTCCCTTTCAAACATTTATCTACAAAATGTTAGAGCTGCTCAGCAGGTAGAACAGTAACTGTGAAAAGCAAAACAGAGCCAATGGTCCAGGGCACGGACCTTTTTGGGAGAAAAAAACTGCTAGATCAAAAAGCTGAAGCTGCTGTGGATGGATTCAAAGGACAAAGGGTAGAGAACACAAGAAGGGCAAAATAACAAGAAGTTGTGCAGACAAGGCTGGTGAACAAATGCAGAATGGAAGAGAAATCATTCACTTCCTTTTTCCCCAGTTGCTCTTTCATCATCATCAATATGAACACAAAAACCATCACAAATAATAGGATCAAGTTATTCAATGCCTTATTCATGCTCTGTCACTCTATTAAATCACAGGCAATATATATTTCTGCATTCAAATTTATCAGCCCATGTACAATGGAAATCTTTGTTTTGCATGCAATCCAGCCAGCCAGCCCATACATAGTACAACAACAAAAACATAGTGCAGAGTTGCAGAGAGAGATCAGTTGGAACAGCGCAACGACAGTACATCTGTCGATTTATATATCATTTAACTTTGACTTCTGCGCCACTTGTCCTATGCACTGTTCCAAGCAACTTTCCATGCAAGGTTAAGAAGCAACACCTCACCGACTGAACTGCAAAGCAGAGACTTGTGGAATCTTCAATGAATTCAACAATTTCAAATAACATGTTCTTGTCTTGCACCACGTTTCCAGTAAACCTTTCCCTCTCTTCTGGACATTTCCACTGTCCTCCTTTGGTATCAACTTGCACAGAATTCTGTTCTGTATCACTGACCTCCCCTTAACCCTTTTCTAAAACATTAAACTTGACTTCCCACCGTTTCGCCCAAATCTGATTAAGAACTGAAATGACACCATTTTTTTTACTAAATATTGCTTAATTTGATATTTTCAAGTTTATTTTATTCTGATTTGTTGCAGAAGCAGATTTTTTTTTTGCAGAATCTGGTTCCTCCAGCCTTCTCAACAAATAAGCAGGAGGTAGAAGAAAGAAACCCAATATTCTTCTCCCAATTATATTTAATATACAACTGCTTGTAACTAATTCCACTTCTAGTAAAAACAGGTTTTATGTATTGACTGTCAGAACACTTCATTATTTTGCACACCTCTATTAAATCTCCTTTCAAGCTCTCTGCTCCGAGAAATTTGATACATATGGTGTTCAACAGATTAGCTCACAAACAGTGCATGAGAAGATCAACTGGTGAAAGTCTAATTGGGTACTTGCTAATGATGTTCATCATTCAATTTATAAGCTACAAGCAAAGCTCACCGGAGTCTTTGCTGTGCAGGTGCACTGTGGAACAAAGGGATGCAATGTTTGCAGTCATGCTGGTGTTCCCACAGCTCTCGCTTTCAACAGTGGCAGTGTGAAGAGTTGCTGAAGAAACATGATTCCAGACGGCGAGGAGACAACTGAAGGTAAAAACTCTCCAGCTCTCATTACCAAATATTCAATTTCAGAAAAGCAAAGGTAGAGCTGAGCAGAGCACCCACCTGTTCCTTACCGTAGGGGACAGTCAGAGCTGATTAAGGAAAATATTACCATCTCATTTTCAACAAGGATTTTAAATAAAACATTTACAATCAGCATTACACCTGTCACAAAATAAAACATGATCGACGATCAAGGTTATTTGACATTTCGGTCTTTAATATTGCTCATTTAATATTTTCAGTTTTTTGTTTTGAAAAGTAACACTGACACTAGAAACAAGATAGAAGGCCACAAGCTTTCAAAGCCTGCTTCACCATTCAACATGATCACAGCTGATTTTACCTTCACGTTATCACAAATGCTCAAATCCTCTAAAACACAGCTTCGAGAAGTTGCAGAGGTAGGCACTTTCAAAGGCACAACACCTTTTGAAATAAAAATGCTCTTCATCTCCTCCCTCATGGGGTAACTGCTTAGTCTGAAACCATTTCAGACTTCAGATTCATTGTTAGAGTACATACATGACATCATATACCACCCTGAGATTCTTTCCTGCCAGAAATTACCACATTGGCAGTGCAAAATAAAACTGCCCCAATGTACACAAATAAATAAATGTAAACAAATTTACTGTGCAATACAGAGAGAGAAAAAAATAAAATCAAGAGCTTAAGGACTCAAGAGTCCTTAAACAAGATCTTGATGAAGTTTGTTATAGAGGAGTCTGATGGTGGAGGGGTTGCAGCTGTTCCTGAACCTGGTGGTGTGAGTCTTGTGGCACCTAGACCTCTTTCCTGCTGGCTGCAGCAAGAACACAGTGTGTGCTGGGTGGGAGGGATCCTTGATGTTTGCTGCTGTTCTTGATATTGGACAATACCCTTAGCAGGCTTTTATGCTTAGGTGTATAGGTGTCCCTATATCAGACCATGATGCAACCAGTCAGCGCACTTTCCATCGCACATCTGTCAACATTTTCCAGAGTTTCCGATGTCAAACTTTGATCCCTGTTCCAGATTTGCTCAGAAATAGAAACATCCACTTTAAGCAAAGAGACGCGAGGTGAACAAGAAACAAATACTCACCAATGGCCAATGTTAAACATGTCAACTTTATACCTTGGTTCAGCTTTCTCACACTCTTGGACTAATCAGAAGCATTCTCATGTCTTCTCCTCTTAGTTTACAGAGACCAGAGGTCTGCAAGCAATGCACCATTTTGGAAATTCCCATTTCATAGTTCTCTCCAAAAATATCTGCAAAATCAATGCTTTCCCAACTGATTTAGTCCAGTTTTCATGGCTTTGTTCAGCCTGCCACCCTCATACAGCAGCAACAACAAAGACTGCTTTTCTGCACACTATTTTTCAGCTGCATTTTCTTACTCCAATTAAAAGATGAATTCTAACTCAAGATTCAAATTGATACATTTTTCTCAGGAACTCTTTACATCAAAATACTTATTCAGCAATCCAAGAGAGGACAACATTTCCACTGCATATTTCCCAGTTGTGGACTTACAAAATCCAGATTCCACCTTTATTTATATAGATTTAAACCCTTAACTAAACTGATCTGTTCTGCTTAAAAATAATATTTTCAAACAGAAATCAATGAGGGATGACATTTCAGCCTCAAAACCTTGTTATTCTTGCTGAGGCTTCACATGAGCTCCTTATGCAACTGTCCATACTTCCTAGAAACAGCCCAACTGCATTCAATTATATACAAGCAATGATCACCCTTCTTTCAGTATTATAATCAGGGAATATGACTCACTCGTTCAACCACTAACTGAAGATTATTGGTGTTAGGGAGCCAGCTACAACCAATAACAATTGTGATTTTGGAATAGAACAGCAACAGTGCAGTGGGTCTGCAGTTAATGCTGCTGGCACAGCTGCAAGGACAGATTGGCCCAAACCTTGGATACCATCTGGCTGAGCTTGTATCATCTCCCTGAGAATATATGGGCTTTGCCATGGGTGATCCAGCTTTTTCTCCTATTCAAAAGTAGAACTGAGAGGAAGGTTAACTGGCTGATTTAAATTCCTGTTGTAGATTGTTATGGAATAAAATTATGATAAAGTGCATCTTAAAAGGGTAAGATTGTGAGGTTTAGTTATCAGGTCACATTTCATAAACGAACATATCATTTGCCATGCAAAAACAGAATTCATGTCTGCAGTTGGCTTTGCAGAGACAATGGGAAGTGCTTGTGAGTGTTTCACAAGTCGGTGTTAATGGACCTGCATGTTTGAACAGTATCCAGGCTCAAGAACTGAGAAATCTTTTGCTGTGAGACTGGTGCCAGAGTTTTAAATTTCTGGTTGAAGGTTGTTGTCCTAAGAGGGCTTTTGCAAACAAGAGGGAAAACATATAATTTTTGGGGAAGGTTTTGTGCAGCAGTTTTGTGGTGAAGGCTGCAAGTTGGCAGACCTGCTGCAAGACCCCATTTCAAGAAGGGTTTTGAATTTTGAGTTCAGCCTATTCTAAATCTCCGTAATCAATTACAGTGGTTGTGATTAGTGTTTCAGGGAAACAGGGAAAAAGAAGAACTCCTTGTGGTAACCTGGAAGAAGAGGTTATCTTTTGGAACTACCTAAGAGGGGGAAAATTTCTTCAGTAAGACACTTAATTTGCTGATTGAAGGAGATCAGTTTGTGTATCCAACAAACAACGAACATCTCTCTGAAACCAACAATGACCTTCCTGAGCGGTAACAACTTATGTTAAAGCACCAGAACCTGGTGAATATAAAAAAAGGTTTTAATTCTGTGCGCAGTATGGAAGATTGCCTGATACCAGTGAATTTGGAAGAGTGAAAAGTGAATGATTGAACAGTGAAAAAGAACTTTCCTGAACACATGAACATTACACATACATGTGCTTAGATTAGAAGGGGGTTAAGTTAGGTTAATTTAAGTTAATAGTATTAAATTAAGTATTGATCTAATTATTATATATTAAGAAAATAAAACCAGTTTTGTTTAATTAGCCAAGGTCTTTCTGTTGCTACTAATTTTTTAGTCCTTTGGACTCGTAACAAGATGGTGTGAAAAGAATTGTGGGAAGTTGTCGGGCGTGCAAAAAAAGTTATAAAAGATAAATAGGACTAAGATAAAGTTTTAAAATCCAGCATATTATTTTATAATTCATACGAAAGGTCTATAAATTATGAAACTTCTGTTACTTCACAATGATAAACCTTACGGCTCTGACTCAGATTTGCACATATTTTTACATCAGGCTGACATCAACAATAATCCCCCCATAGATTTGTGGTGTGCCTGAGCAAAATTCGATGGACAAAACAAGACCAAATGTTTAAAACATTTTAAAACATAAAAAAATCAAATCAGGGAAAATATTTAATAGCTTTCTTTTGCAAACACTCTGTTTTATAATGAAGACCCTATGTTTATAATGATCCTCCAAAGGATATTCAAAGAGTCCCTACTTCATTGTTTACTGCAAAACTGATTTAGCACACTTTTTCCATTAAATACCATAAGGTACTGCACTGATGTAATTAAGGTACTCTGGAATTTTTAATTTCTAACAAGGTCAGTGGTGTTTCATTAAGTGATTTGGAAAATGTTACCAGAGGAAAGAGTTGCACACTTTATGGGGCACAAAATTCTGTATTAAAAATAGAGGATTTATTTAGCATTATACAGAATTGCAAGAGTTAACATGGATGGACAGCTTATCAGCTTTTAGAGTAGCTGCAGAATGAAATATATTGTCATGAAGTGTGCAGACATAGTAGCTGAAGTGAAAACACAATGCTGGAGAAAGTCAGCTGGTCAAACAGTGTACTTTATATAGCAAAGATAAAGATACATAAGCACCATTTCAGGCTTGAGCCCTTCATCAATGAATGAAAAAATGTACCGTAGGCAGGTGCCCAAACAGAATGGTTCAGGTGCCTGCCTATACGTTTTCATATGTTGATGAAGGGCTAAAACCCAAAATGTTGGTTATGTATCTTCAGATTTGCTATATAAAATAATGTACACTGTTTGACCAGCTGAGTTTCTCTAACATTGTGTTTTTATTATCATGCATGTGTTACAAAATTCATGGTTTTGTGGTAGCCATATTGTGCGTTACAGGTGCAAAATTGCTACAAACAATATTTCCGTAAATACACTATATAAGAAAAAAAGTGAGGTACTATCTGTGGTGCACTGCCCATTCAGAAATCTGATGGCGGAGATGAAGATGCGGTTTTTTTTAATGTTGGGTGCTCATCTTCAGGCTCCTGTACCTCCTGAGGGCATGGCTTGGGTGGTGACTTTCCTCGATGATAGAGGC